>NW_026125391.1:8180000-8572500 GCF_943737965.1 Phodopus roborovskii
ATTGCTGTCATGTTTGGATGCTCACTGAAAGAGGATAAAGTTGAATCCATATTTTATAACATAAGTGCCAAACATGAAGCAATGGTCTAAGGATGCTAGCCAAGACTCAAGGAAAACAAGATAAACTACAGGTGAAAATCTGTGTAACTATGGATGAGGCCCTATTTAAAAATGGTAAAAAAACAAAAGGGACTAAAGAAATATGTAATGAAAATTAAAACATTTTAATGGGAGATGTCATTCTGTAAATATGTTTCTCTTATTGGTTAATGAATAAAGCACTGTTGGCCAATAGAAAAGCAAGTTAGGCGGGACTAGGAGAGTAGGAGGAGAGGGGAAGAAGTAGGGAGAAGATTCAAGATTGAGGATGGAGAGAGCACAACTCCGGCCCCTCTCTTCAGTAAGATGATACCACGTGGAAATATTTAGATTAATAGAAATGGGTTAATATTTAAGACAGAGGTAGCCAATAAGAAATGCTAGTAACAGGCTAACAGCTTTATATCTAATACAGCGTCTCTGTGTGTTATTTGGGACTGGCACGGCTGTGGGACCAGGATGGCGGGAAAACATACTCATAACAACATTTGTTCTTCAAGGATCTTATGAATTAAAAAAGACAACTTAGAGCACTGGATATATTTTTGGAAATAATAAATCTAGTAAGGAACTTGTTTTTAGAAAGAATAACAATTACAACTCAACAATAAGTAGAGACCTTAATTTAAACTAAGAACCCCAACAAATGAAACAAGTCATTATAGGAAGGGACGGCCAGAATACACAAAGAAGAGAGGGCCAGAGCTCCATCTCAGAAGTAGGACCCAATACCTCACAATATTCTAAACATCTTTATTATAACTAGAAATTGAGAAAAATAATTACATATTCACAAATAAGTTGAAATGGCCTTACAATTCTCAGATCATCAAAGTATCTAAAATTTAAAGTTCAAGATGTTTTTAAAGCCATTTCAGGTTTTATTTATTCTGCAGATTTCCTTACTTTTTATTTACACAGCTACTTTCTTCATTCTTAAAAAAAAATCACAAAACATAAAGCAATTATTACTGACTTACATCCATCAACATAGTTTTCCAGATGTTCAGTCTGGAAAGCAACACAAAGGAACAGTCAGGAGATACAATCAAGGACTCGGGCAGTAAGGAAAGAGAACACAGGAGAGACCCAGGGAGTGATGGAACCAAGAATACAGATGGGGATCAGACAGTAATGGAACCAAGACCAGAAGGGTTTGACACTAAAGTCTAGCATGAAGGAACAGTGAAGGCATGTCATTCACACGACCTCATTGCCAGCCAGCATAACAGTGAAAGTAAGTTTGAGAATGAGTTTTGCCAGCCCTCTGCTCTGGCTTAGGAAGCCTGAGTATGAGGATTAGTGGGGTCAAGCAAAACTCAGTTCTGTGGGTGAATACAGCAAGAGGACCTCATCTTAGACATTCATTTCTACTAGTTCTTCCTAAGGGTAGTTTTCAGACAATTAACATGTTGACTGAAGAAATAAGAAGAAAAGAAAAAAGAAAAAAAAATACCCAGAAATTCTACTTGTGACACTGGATAACACTAGATATTCTCCTAAAAAAAAAAAAAAAAAAAAAAAAAACTTGGATATTATATGCACACGAGTGTTCACATTTTCCTTTAATTTCTGGAACAATTAAGCAAGTGACAAGTGTCAACAATTTTATCACAGTCTTGAGGTTTCCATATGTCATCACTTCCCTGGATGTCAGCCACAAGCATCAATGAGAAGCCAAAAATTTTTTTCATCCTCTATTCATTCTTCTCTTCAGACTTGAACTTCAACCATCTGCTTATTTCCCACAGTGTCTTTTGTGTCCTGCTATTTCTGGGGGTACCACAGAGATTAGTACAATACAGACACTTTGCTATTCCTGATTTGGCTCGGCTGGTACATTTCTTTCTATGTAGTTTGCATACTACTTTAAATCACAGTTGCTTCTTTGGGCTGTCTTAAGTTCCATTCTAGTATGTACTTTCCTATGAGCTCTCTAGAGGATGAACACACTCCTTATGTACCACAAACTGTTCTAGCTAGTTGCCTGTCTCAAAGTAACGGTTTATTTCACATCCTCTCCATCATCAGGTCCCGTTGAATGAAGCTCTCAACTTGTGTTGGCTCCTGCGTATTCCTGGTTGTATCCCAAACTCTTGGACTTCAATGTTAGCACTACTTAATTTAGTTGTTTTGTCCAAGCTTTAGTCAGCTTTTGGCAGTATCTTGGCTCATATTCAGTAAATAATAAGGTCTCACTTGCTCTTGCCCCCGCCCCCCGGACTTCTTTGATACAGCAGCAGGTAATTGCCTTATGGATGCCCCTGTTACCTTTGTATTGACAACTGAGACCTACAGGGGAGGTCACAACCATGGAAATGCATCTGACTAGTGGACAGGGACCCGCAGAGATAATGGTTCCTTTGTATCTCCTTAAAGGATATTTCAAATATGACTCTTTTGTTTTTTGTTGTTTGCGACAGGGTTTCTCTGTAGCTTTGGAGCCTGTCCTGGAACTCGTTCTGTAGACCAGACTGGCCTTCAACTCACAGAGATCTGCCTGCCTCTGCCTCCTGAGTGCTGGGATTAAACGCCTGGCTCAAATATGACTTTTATGAGGCTCCTTCAAGTCTTCCCTAGGCTTAATCACCAGTCTGCCATAGCTGTGGCCAACTAGGATACACATCCTTCTATGGGATTCTCCTCTTTACTGTCTCAGCTTATTCCTTCAGTTCTGTTCCCAGAGCTGGAGTTCTGTAATGACTAACAGTTGTCTCAAATCTTGTTGAGAGAACTTAGGAAAAGACATGTTTTTTTTTTTTTGTTTGTTTTGTTTTTTGTTTTTGTTTTTTTCTTAAATGCATTTTACTTTGGAAATACTTCACTCCTGAGTATCTTTCACAGCCACACTACCCTGTCTGACTCCAGGGAAGGCCCTCAGATCAAAGTTTCCTTGTTTGTTTTCGGTGCACACTAGGTATAATATGAATTTAAGATGTTCCTGTGGAGCCTCTGCCTATGCTAATCTCCAGATACATGGGTCTTGCCCATGAACAGCTTATGCTGTTAATAAAATTTCTTCATAAAGCTTCAGTGATTAAGAAACTATTCCTGCACTTTCATCTCTAAAGCCCTTTGAGATGAAGATGACCAACAATGAACTGTGGGAAGTTCAGGGTGCATTGGCTGTGACTGAGAGAATATGAACCAAATGACTTCCTTTGATTAGCATTGCCCACCCTGCTCTGCACTTTCTCGCTTTATTCTCTGTGACCATTTTTTTCCTCTCAATTACATACATCACAGTAACCACACTATTGTTTGTTCCTGTGAATTTTGTTTTATAGACAGATGCAAATCTCCTTCATGGCCTTTATTGCTAAACTATCCTATATACAAATCTCCCTGACCCCTCTTTCTCATTTTCTTACCTAATTTTGACTTGAACTTCAGACATTGGACTGTGTGTTCCCCCCAATGCCCCTAGGTTAGCCCTGTGCTCTATCACATACTGGACTTCATGTGCTGATTCTATTATTTTTTGAGTTCTGTGGTCTCAGACATTGTTCTTGCTGTAGTTTCAGTATTGAGCATTGAACATACCATGTACCAGACACTTGGTAAAATTTGGTTGTAGAGGTGGATGGATGGATGAATTTATTTAAAAGTTCTTCATTCTTTCATTTAACTCTCTTCCAATTGTTACAACAACAACAACAACAACAACAACAACAACAAAAAAAAACTATTGGCATAAAATGAAGAAAATCTGACTAAATTATGAGTGCTAACACATAAGGATTTGGACAGAGATTCTGCCTCCTTCAGGGATTGGTCCTGGAAACCTGGCTGGAGTGAAGAAATGACAGACACACAGCAAACCTGTGATCCAGTGGATTGTGCTTGCTCTGATGGAGGGCACCTTCTGTGTAACCAAGGAATTAAGTGTATTTATGCAAAGCACAAGGAGGGGTTAGCTTGTGTTGGTAGGAGGTCTCTGTGGGACAGCAGTCATAGACTGTAAACATCCAGGAGAAGGAATCTCCTTTCAGCATATTCTGTCAACATTTGCATACCAGACCAGGGGAAGGCTTTGCCATTTCCATTTGTCTGAGCCTTGAAATCCTTGATATGGTCAGTAACACACATTCACTCAGGACTTCATCTGCTTCTCACAAGACTTGAAAGCTGGAAGTGAACGTTCTCATTTACTGAATGGCTCTCTCAGGATTTGCAAGTAAGCCCATAGGCTGGAGAAATTATGGTGGTATAAAAATGGCTAAAGAAAAAAATGACTTAAGTCATAATAATTTTATTTTTCTCATCAAGAATCATCTTGTAAGCTTTCCTTTATAGAAAGTAGAAACTCAAGTAATTATGTGATACTATGGGTGAAAGGATTTTAATGCATAATATGTACAGGTCAAGATAAAGTCCATTGCTAAGAATTAATTTATTAATTTTTGTGTGCACACATTGGGGCTAGAGGACAACTTGAGGTAGTTAGTCTTTCCTTGCATTGAATTCCAGGGATTGAACTCAGATTGTGAGTTCTCTCGACCAGGAATCAGAAATGTTTTACTTACAATATTTAGAAATCAGGAAAACTAGCAAAGTACAATTACATATTACCATCTTGACTGATAACCACCATTAAAAGGAAATAAGTAGTATAAAATGCCTCTTCTGGGTACAAAGATCATGTGTTTGTTTACTTGTTATCCAGAAGATATTGATCCCAAAATCAAGCCAAAATAATCATTCAAACCAAGTCTGTCATATTTTTATATGCCATTAAGTAATCAAACTTTTTGAATTAATACTTTGTTTTAAAAGTTAATAAATTAAGCATAACATTTATAAATCATCCAAAATGTTAAGGAAGCATTAAATCTGAAAATAATTGCAATTGTGTTTTTACAGTAAATGGTTACAACTATATAACAGAAATTTGAAAAAGACTAGAGGATTCCCAGACTAAAATAAAAGAATGTTAATATCTTTCTTGTTAAGGAAAATGGAATATCATTTATGAAGAAGCAGCCTGACTGGTAATCTTCAATTTTTGTTTTGATAGATTGAACACTGAAGATGATTAAGAATTACCTGGAATGTCTTCACTTGTGTATAGTGGAAGATACATACCACCTAGGAACTAGGGATCATGAGTGTCTGTCATCTCTTCCACTTGGTTAATAGTTGAACACAAGATTTTCCCATTACAAATTCAAAATTATCTTCTAGAGCACCTAAATAGCAGGTTTAAAAGCCACCATATTCCCATTAATGACATTCTACTAAGATCCAAATATTTTGCCTTTCAAGATGCAAAGATGTGATTCTTTGACACTAAGGTTACATTGCTTGCTCAACAGACAAAGCTAGTTTCCATTTTAGTATCAACCAACTGTGCTTTCTAACGGCTGCAAGCCTTCAAGTTGTCCTTAGTTACTCTTTGTGACATTTTGGCTAAGTTAGCAAAGGAGAAGCTGTCACTGTACTTGTGACCCATCTTTCAAAACCTAGTTGTTTATTTACGGAAGAGGAACGTCATTACACTCTTGTAGCCCTACATTAATCAGTCATTCAGACAAATAGAGCTCCACAGCCAGACATTATGCAGATCAAGAGACCTTAGGACACTTAGCCCTAAATGTCTCCATCAAATCCCTCCCCTTAGTTCTCAGGTATCCCCAATGAGGCAGGAGTATGAGAACCAGAGGGAATGAAGGACACCAAGGAAACAAGTCCCTCCTCTAACTCGACAGGATCAACTGCCTTATGAACTCACTGAAGGGAACCCTTGCTCATGGAGGGGCTTCCCCTTGGACCATGGATTAGACACAGACCACACCCAAGCACTGATTTTCACAGAGAGCCTGTATTAAGTGGAAAACAAAAGTTAAAGTGGCTGCTTTTTGACTCAGGCAGGAAAATTGCAGCAAATAATCTTGCAGGTGTTATTTTTAAAAAATAATTTAGTCTTTTAAATTCATACTCCAACCACAGTTTCCCCTCCCACCCCCTCGCCTTTTCCCCAGCCAACCTTCAGTCCACTCCTTCTCAGAGATAAGGGCTCCCATGAGGAGTCATCAAAGTCTGGCACAATAGGTTGGGGCAGGGCCAAACCACTCTTCCTTGCATTAAGACTGAGTATGGCATCCCACCATAAGGAATGAACTCCAACAAGCTAGCTCATGTACCAGGATTATATTGTGGTCCTACTGCCACTGAGCATGGCATCTCACCCTAAGAAATGGGCTCAAATAAGCTAGCTCATGTACTAGGTTTATATTGTGATCCTATTGCCAGGGGCCCCTCTGATAGTCCAAGCTTCAAAACTGTCTCCCACAAGAGGAGAAGAAGAGTAGGTCTGTGTTAGAATGTGGTTAGTATGTGGTAGTAAAGGAGACAGGGAACAGAAGGATGGGAGCAAGGAAAAGGGGGAAGGGTTTTTGTTTCAGAGGGACAAAAATCTATCTCTGGAGAGAAAGAAGACAGATGTAGCTCATAGGCAAATGGCAGTTTATTAAGCTAAAGGGGGGAATCCTATGTTAGGATGAGTGGGTTAATGTTAATTGGGCATGTTAATTATGGCAGCCAAAGAGGGCTTTGATTGGTGGACTTCAATACTTCCATAGCTGGACCTTGGTAGTCAACTTCAGAAGGAAGATGTGGCTAAATAAGGAAATAGACCTTGGTGAGGTGACTTGCTTTAGGAATGTAATCTAAGGTTTTTATCAAGGCAGAGGGAATAGGAGAGGAGGGCATAGCCTGCCAGAGTCATGTTTGCCATGCCTTAGCTGGCCAGAATCCCCTCACTCACAGAGATTGAGGTAGCATTTGCAAGGCCTGCATGGGTCTATACTGGGTCCTCTGCAGACATATTATGCTTTCAGTTTAGTGTTTTTATGGGTTCCACAAATCTCAGTTCCTTGTGCCTTCTCTTGGTCTCCTTTTCAGCTTTTTGTTTGTTTTGTCCAATTCTGATGTGTTTTGTTTTATTTTTACCAATCACATTGTGTTATATTCCCCTAGAAGCCTGTGTTTTTCTGATGAGAGACAGAAAAGGAGTGACTCTGGATGCAGTAGATGTCTGGCTCCTGCATTTTCCTAAGGGCCTAGGATGCTATAGAGGAACTGGAAGCAGAAGTGGAAGGGGAAACTGTAATTAGAACATACTGTGTGAGGGCGGGAAGAAAATCTATTTTTATTTAAAAGATAAAGACAAAAAAAGAGAGGGTTTGGAGTCAGATGCATGCCAGAAGTGTGGATGTCATTTATTGAAGATGCTAACTCTAAATGTGCCAATATGAACGGCCCAGTCAAATTAATTTCAAATAAATCCAAATTTACAATGTAGGCATGGATTCTTACAAGGCAGACTATTAAATATTTAGTAGATGTGCAGTCCCTGAGAGAGAGGAATGTCTTTTCTTAACTTTCTTATAGGAATTTATTTCTGTATTTGGGTATTATTCTGGCGTTTACCTACATGTGGTCCTCTATGAGATAATAAAGCTCAGAATTCCAGCTACAAAGTTGTCTTCTATTAATGTTTCATCCTACATGATCTATCTTAACATCTATATTTATACTTCAAAACATTTGATATTTTAGTGTTTATATACCACTACGCAATTGCTAATTATATAGTGCTGATTTTCTCTCATACAATCTGCCTCTGTTATGCTTTTGTAATACAGCCAAAGATAGAAAATTTTCTATATTCCCTCAAGCAGTCAACCACAAGACTGAAAATGTGGGAATTTAAGCATTTAACAAAGAATTTTCAACCTTTGTTACTTGCCTACCAGTCTGTCCTCCAGAGATCTCTATGGCCATCTTCTGGTCCCTGATTTGGCTGTGTTTGTTGCAAAAGAAGAGAACACTCAAACTAAGCAAGTGTGTGTCCCAGGAACTGGAACTAAAACCAAACAGACAGCCAGGATGCCTGAATATATATCAGAGGCTATAGAGCAGACAGCTTAGGAGTGAGGGCTAGCCATTTCTAATAGGAAGAGTCATGGGCAGTCCATACACAGAGAGGGCCAGGAATGAAGAGAATTTCCTGCTAAACTTCCAGTTTTGCTCATAGAGATTCCTTAGGACCTAACTGAATTTTTTTTTCCCTCTTAATTTGTTCTTTGAAAATTTCATCTATCTACATATCTTGATCATATCTATCTCTCATTTTCCTTTACCAACACATTCCAAGATTACCAGCTATAGCATTTCCTTCCTAATTTCACGTGCTTCTTCAAAAAATGTTTTCAGATTTATTTATATTTTATGTGCATGAGTGTTTTGTCTGCATGAATGTTTGTGTATCATATATGTGCATAGTGCTTGGAGGGATCAGAAGAGGGCATCATATCTCTTGGTGGAGTTATAGGTGGTTACAAGCTGACATGCCAGAGCTGGGAACCAAAACTCAGTCTTCTATTAGAGTAGCAAGTGACCTTAATTACTAATTCATCTCTCTAGTTCAATGTCCATTTTTAAAAAGTGGGTTTAAATTTTTTGTAATTTCTATTTTTAACCTACTGAGTCCACTTAGTGCTGCCCTTGTATATATAAGTATGGGGTCATCTCCTGGAGGATGGGCAACCTTCCAATTTCCTCCTAGACTGAAACATTCCACCTTCTAGAAAGTAAACAATTCTAAATTCTCCAGAGAGTCTCTGAAACTGGATTCATGAGGATCCAATCTCCCAAGAGTAAACAGTAAAGACTACCAAGAGTCACTCTTAGACAAGCCATGCTGCAAAGAAGACTCCAAGACTTGAACAGCTGCCCAGAAGCAGCAGAAACAAGCTGAGCTGACTAGAAGAGGTTTGAACCAACTGAGTCACTTGGAAAGGACACTCTAACTGTTGAGTCACCTGCACTGTGTGGTGTGCTCCAGACTCCCAGCTTTTATGAGGTGTCACCTGTGCTGGCCTGGCTTTGATGATGCAGTTGCCTTTGAGTCATTTTACCTCATGTGAATAACCCTTCATCCATATTCATGCTGGCAATCCCAATAAAACTCATTGCTGGACTGTAGTGTTCATACTTTGGTTCTGTCATAGGCTTCCTATCTGAAGCATTGTGTCCCCAAGAAAAGTCTTGTCATATAACACCATAGCCCTAAAGGAAATGGAGTGTTTTGTTTGAATGTTGGTTTAAATAAAGATTCTGGAAATTGTTTTTTTAAAAATGGGGATGAGGTTCAAGCATACAATACCCACTTGTTCACCCCAGGCCTAGAAAAGCTTTGATTGAACTCATCCTATACTAAGTCACTAATTGGTTCAAACTCTTGAGCTTCCATTCTTAGAAAGCCTGGACTGACCCCATGGCTTTTGATCACTAGCTCAATGATCAAAATTCATGAATTCATTACATTGCATTATAGTTTTTGAGTTAGACATATTTGAACCTGTCTTTATAGTCTTTCCTTCTACCAAGTGCTTATTGCAGTATATTTAATCAATAAAGAGTCTTTAAATAAATAGAGTATATGCTGTAGTATTGGCATATATAAGGATAACTATTAAACATACATAAAATCTATATACAAATCTGATGGGAGATGTCATTCTGTATATGTTTCTCATACTGGTTAATAAATAAAGCACTGTTGGCCAATAGGAAAGCAAGATAGGAGGGTCTAGGAGACAAGTAGGAAAGAGGAAGTAGTAAGGAGGAGCCAAGATGGAGAGTCTGGAGAGAGCAATACGCGGCAGCCGGCTCTGGGTAAGAAGACCACGTGGAAATACATAGATTAACACAAATGGGTTAATACTTAAAACAGAGCTAGCCAATAAGAAAGTAGTAACTGGCCAACAGTATAATATCAAATACAGAGTCTCTGTATGTTAATTGGGGCTGGCATGGCGGTGGGACAAGACCAGCGGCAACAGGCAGAAAAACCCGTACTCGTTACACAAATCTTTAAAAACTATTTTCCTTATATTTTTTTTATACAATATATTTTGATTACAGTTTCTTCTCTCCCTCCTCTTCCCAGTTCTTCCATACCTCCTTTTGTTTTCCCCTTTATGTATCTCAGAAAACAAGGGCTAATAATAAAATAAGATAAAGCAATCACACCAATAGAAGGAAAAGAGCCCGTGAAAAGGCACAAGAAACAGATCTAGGGGCAGAAACCCACTTATTCCCATGCTCAGGAATCCCATGAAAACATAAAACCAGAAACCATAATATATATGGAAAGGACCTATAGGATGAAAAATAAAATAAATAAAACAATTAAAAATAAAAATTAAAAAAAGAAAGAAAGAAATACAATTTGCCATGACACAACATTATGAGACAAGAAACCTCCAAAAGATGCCACTGAGTTTGTTTGCTGTTGGCATCCACTGTTGAACATTGGGAATATACTTAAAATTGGCTTGTTTCCCCAGTGAGACTCCCTTGGAAAAAACAAATGCTTTTACTTATTTATTTTTTGAGTAGGGCGCTGCTTACTGGATTGCAAATGGTGATCAACTGGAGATAGCTTCCTATATATTCATTTGGAGGTAAGAAAGAAAACAGATATTGGCAATACAATGTTTATCTAGGCTTCCTTGACATGGGAACTGGGTCTATGGAAGAAATTTGGGGAAAACCCAGAGATCATAAGGTAAAATCAAATGCAGAAGATTAAATACAGGTTGAAATGTTAAGAGTCACATAACAATGTATCTAATATATTTTTCGAATGGTCATTCCACTTATTTCCCAATATTTTTATTGCTGGAAAATTTACCAACTTTCACTGTAAAAATTCCATTTGGGAGTATATGTTAGGGTTACTATTGCTATGATGAAACATCACGATCAAAAGCTACTTGAGGAGTAATGGGTTTATTTGGCCCTTCATTTATATTACTATTCACCATTGTAGGAACTCAGGGCAGGAACTCAAACAAGGCAGGAGCTGTCGCAGAAGCCATTGAGGAGTGCTGCTTACTGGCTTTCTCATCATGGCTTGCTCAGCCTGCTGTCTTTTAGAACTCCATCCCATGGCTGGTACCACCTATCATGGGATAAGACCTCTGACATAAATCACTAATTAAGAAAATGCCCCATAAGCTTGCCTACAACCTGATCTCATGAAGTCATCTTTTCAACTGAGGTTCCCTCCTCTCTGATGACTCTAGCTTGTGCCAAGTTGAAATAAAAACTATCCAGGACAAGGTAATATTTTGGAATACTTCAATGAATTAAATTTATTTACCTCGTCAAAGGTTTCACCTGATTGTATTTGAAGCTGAAGAGAATGTGCCACTGTGCCTTCTCAGAGCAAACTTTTGAATAGCTAAAACCACTAGTTTACACTTTATTCTCATTTTTTTTTTTTTCAAAACAGGGGTTCTCTGTGTTGTCTTGCTAGCTCTGTAGATCAAGTTGGCCTCAAACTCATAGAGATCCAGTGCTGGCATTAAATGCATGGACCACCATTACCTAGCAAATTTAACATTTTTTTTTAAAATGACAATCCTTAAATGTTAATTTTCCTTTACAATTCTCATATTCCTTTTTGAAGGATTCTTACATTTGCATTTTAAAATGTGATCCTCGTATCCCCTTTGAGATTTTCTCTGCTCTTCCTGCACAATATTTCTCGTTAAACCTAAAACCAGATAGCTTTGTTTTTTCTTTAGGCATAACAGAGATCTGTCGTGCTCCGTCAGTGCAGAGTGAAAAATGTAAGATTTTATTTGGGAGGACAGAGATGTCCTTTGTGTTTATTTTCCTTCACTTCTCTAATGAAAACAAGCTACTTTATTTTGTTGGCTTGCTCGAAATGCTGCTTTAGCTATGTGATGGGGATTCTGGAAGCAGTGCCAGGATCAGATAGGATTGAGAGGAGAATGCAAGAGTTAAGAACAAGACAGAAGATCCACTTTACAGAATACAGAGGAGAAAGGAAAAGAAGGAGTTAGCTGTGGGGTACTGTGTGCTGGGCAGGGAAGGTTTGATGCTGACACAATGCATGAGGGTGAGGACAAATGACCCAGAAGGGAAAACAAGAATATTAAGATAAATCACCAGGAAACAGGCCTTCCTTATGAACTCCAGGAAGTAAGTACTAGCCCTCCTGGAGCTGGGCTCCCAGCCCTCTGTGCTCTCCTTCCCTCAAATCTTTGATGGCCACCCTACCTGCAGTCCTTGCTGGGTGGATAGCTCCCAGCAGCTGCAGCCTAGGGGTGTGAAATGGGGGGTGGTTGCAGCTTTTGTGTGTAAATGTCATCCAGTTGGGATTATAGGGGTAAACCTCAGGAAGTAGGCTGGTTACACCAGACTTAAGTCTGAGGAAAGGTTGTGACAGTTTAGTCATGAAATGGTGGTGGCTATCCTCCAGACCATGAAATGCATTGCACAGACATCCACTACTGTTCTTCACAGCTCATAGGCCTCTGTCACACAATTCAGCACTTTGTCACACTCACACATTTAACAGTGCATTCTCTGACAATCTTCCTCAAGTCACAAAAGATATTTTATTTAATTTATATCCTACACTTTAGTGTATAGCAAGTGTGTAATAAAATGGTGATGAATGGTTCAATAAGAAATTATTGTCATAAATTCTAAATTTAGTTATGGGTTTACTTCTTACCAGCTGCATTATTTGTTCACTCACTGGTTTTGTGGACTTTGATTTCTTTCCTTTTTTTTTTTTTTTTTTTTTTTTTGTGTGTGTGTGTGTGTGTGTGTGTGTGTGTGTTGGTTGGTTTGGCGTTTTTGAGCACAGCATTCATAGTAAACCCAGAATAGCCTTACTCTTATGATCCTGCTGTCTCAACCTCCCAAGTACTAGATGACAGACATGTTCCACTATACTACATGATGTTTGCAAAATAAGTGGTCTGAAGTAAAAAGGCTTTCAAGAAGAAGGGTGAACCCACCCTTTTGTATTCTGTATAAGGTCACTTTAGATGTGAACTACCAGCTCCAGAAGGAAGACCCTGCTCCTTTCATGGGTACTTGTTCACACCTAGAGCAACCCTCTGATGAACCAAGAGTCAGAGATCTATGTGGTAATAGAAGGTGAGTCCCAGACAGAGTGAAAGGTCTTCAAAGGTTTTGTAAAGATGAAAACCAACCTGTCTATTTCTGCCTTCCTTTCAGAAGAGGGCCTCTAAGCACATAATGGATGTCATAGTATTCATCACGATGCTTGTGTGTATATTATGGTATATCCCAAGCTTTTTACATAATCTTCTATTTCACATATAGCATATGCTTAGTCTATATAAACTATAGCTTTGACTTCTTATCAAAATGAAGGACTGAAGCTGAAGCTATGGAGGGATGCTGCTTACTGGCTTGCTCCTTATGGCTTTCTCAGCCTGCTTCCCTATACCATCTAGGACCTCCTGTGTGGGAATGATACTGCCTATAGTCTGTATCAATTGTTAATCAGGAAAATGTCCTATAGACTTGCCTGCAGATTAATTTTATGGAGGCATTTTTTTCCTTGTCAATTAAGACTCTAGGTCTAGGTTTGTGTCAAGCTGACAAAACTCAACCAGCATAATTGATCCTTGTCAATTTGACACACAAGCACATCACTTATTAATACATAACCTTTCCTTTCTTGCTCACTTCTGAGATCTCATATTAGTATCAATAGTACAATATAGAATATTCTGACTTTTAAAAGCTCCCCAATCGTTAAAAATTTAAACATGCAAAAAATTCAGTGTCAGCTGGAGCTATTTGTGCATGCCTTTAATCCCGTACCGGAAGGCAGAGGCAGGTGTATCTTTGAATTTGGGACCAGCCTAGTCTACAGAGGGAGATCCAGGACAGCCAAGGTTACAAAGATAAATCTTGTATAGTTCCCCCCTAAAGTTCCGTCTTTTTAAAATATCTAAAGTCTTTTTTATTGTTAAAAATTTCTCTAAAGCCTCTGTAAAATTCCAAAGTCTCTTAACTTACGGGCTCCTGTAAAATAAAAACAATAAGTTAAGGTCTTCTTCTTCTTTTTTTCCTGAAACAGGGTTTCTCTGTAGCTTTGGAGGCTATCTTAGAACTTGGTCAGTAGACCAGGCTGGCGTTGAACTCATGGAGATCCGCCTACCTCTGCCTCCCAGTTGCTGGGATTAAAGGCATGCACCACCACCACCTGGCAAGTACTTTCGTATTTTAAGAGGGAAAATTAGGGCATATTCATAATACGATAAAAGAAATACCATAATTCAATAGTGTAAAAAGTTCAGTGCTTGATGTCTAGGACACATTCATAATTCTCTGGCCTTCAAAGGACCTGGACCACTTCTTTGTCTCCATCCTCTGAAGCACACACCAACCTGTACACAGAGACATCAGTAAGGACAGTGTTCTTAACTGTTGAGCCATTTCTACAGTCCTGGGTTACACTTCTGGGTCAGAAATGGGAAGAATCTATTGTGCATTTGCTAAACTAACCCTGTGTTGGCTTTTGTCAATATTTCAGCATCGATTAAATTCACAGTTGATAGACTGTAAATATGGAGTGACTTTATGAAAACTTCTGCTGAATCCCAAAGGATTTGATTATCTCTAAGACTAAGCAAGGTTCATTTGTGTGTGTGTGTTTTCTTTTCTTTTCTTTTTTTTTTTTTTGTGATTTTGGAGAAAAAGTTGTATCTTATAAGGTGAAAACAGAGAAAAGATATATCGTTAGAATGAAAATCTTCAAAATGAGAAAAAAGGGGAAATATTTAATTTTCTAGTATTCACCCCAAAATTTGCTTGTTAATATGAATGAGTAGTGATTTTTCTAAAAATATTCATTTCATCTGACGAAGAAATACTCCTTCCCCACACTCTGATTCCGTTATCCAGTCTGCTGATTCCAGAACCAAAAGAAGTTACAAGTATTGTCTTTCTTTCATATTTTATCCCTGGAATTCACCATTTCCTCTTTCCTCTCCTCCCACCCTTCCCTCCATTTTTGCTTGGCCTCATTCTTTGGCAGAACCCTTCTACTTACCTTTGGCTCTTGTCTTCTTCATGGTGAGATCATGGAACAGACTGTTAGAACATACCTAAGTGAAGGATTTGGACAGAAACTCACAATGGAAAAACCTACTATATAGTAACAGAGAGGAAACTGCCGTTGCATATCTCTCCATGGAGAGTGCTGTCATGTTCAATTCTCATTTTAATAATCAGCATTGATAATAGGGAAGTAGCATTGCCTGGGAAATACCACATCCTGGACAGTCCTTGCTCAATCCCACCATGTCCCTTAGGCATTGCTTCTGTCTCTGGTTGTCACACTCTCCCAGTATTGCTTCACTTCCTGTATTGATTAGAGAAGAAAGTTCAGAATAAACTCCCTGTGTGCGCTACTGTGGTGTGACAAGGAGAGTGGTTGCACCAGTCCAACCCCCCAGGGACCACACACTCAAGGTGGTGCTAAGATATTTGATGATGTTCATGTGAACTTTGGGCATTTTGGAATCTTCATCTGCTTCTCTGTGTGGCCACCAATCTTTGTGCACATCCCCTTCCCCTGGTGGTTTGCTTAGTTTTTCCTTCCCAGTCTTCAAAAGCTTCACCAAACACACTTTTCTTGATAATTTCCTCTTAATATTTGCTAGTTACTTGCACTGAATATCTTTTTGACCTTATTGTCAATATGTGATCCAGATATTCTATTGGTGCTGCCAGATATTTTCTTTCTTGATTGGCTTCTGATTACTTGAAGATATGAATAGTGTCCTTTTAAAAGAATTCTTTTTCTGTGTGTATGCAGTATGTATGTGAATGCAAGTATATGTATGCCACAGTGTGCACACAGGGTCAGAGGATAACATATGCTTTGCACTTTGTTTAAGACAAGATCTCTTTGTGGTTTGACTCTGAGTGCACCAGAGTATCTGTCTCTGGTGCTTCTGGGAATTGTCCGGATTCTACCTCTCACCTCACTATAGGAGTACTGGGATAACAGATACACACTGCCATACACAGTTTAATATGGGTTCTGGAGATTTGAGGTAAGGCCTTCATGCTGTGGCAGCAAGTGCTTTGCCCACTGAGCCATCTCCCTGACTATTGCCATGTTCTTTAATCACCTACACACTGACCATGGCCTTTGACTTCGTTTTTGCTTAGAAGTTTTGTTGACTGGGTAGATGATAACAGATCACTCCAAAGGAAGAAAGAAGAGGCAGCATTTGAAAGCCATTTATTAAAAATATTATTACAGATTTTATTTGGCATAAAGGTATCAACATATATTTTATGTCTTTTTTATTTAAATGTGAGATCTGAGGAATTTATTCAGATTATATTGTCTTTTGTGGTAAAGAACTATTGTAAATAATGTAAGTGAAACGAATTATAATTTTACTTTCTCTTCATTTCATGTGTGTGCATATTTGCTTGTTTATGGCATATGTGTATTTGGCAGTATACATGCACATGTGGGTGTTTTCATGTGGAGGCCTGCAGTTGGTATTGGAAATCTTCCTCAATTGTTCTTCTAACTACTCTGTGAGGCAGGATATCACAAACCCAGAGACAGCAGATAGAACTATTCTTACTAGCACGCTTGCTCTAAACATCCCGTTTCTGCCTTCCAGGGCTGGAACTGAGGTGAGCTACTGAGGCTGTCCAGCAAGAGGATCCCCAGGATCCAACTCAACTCCCATGCTCTGCAACAAGCAACAAGTGAAGTGATTTATAACTATCAAATCTCATGGCTGTTTCCCTGGCCCTGGAACTATAACTTGAAATGTAATAAAAACAAAACATGGGCTACCATATTTCTGTAATGGCTTTAGCTCTAAACTCCCTCTCCCCCAGCTGATTAATACTAAGGATACTTTAAAGTCACAATTTCATGCATAGCAGATTTTTTTTTCAGAGATTTTGTAGACTGTTAGTTGACCTCCCTTGTCTTTAGTGCAGGAAGAGAGAGCAGAGATGAACAAAGGCTCCAATATCTCTGAGATGGGTTTTGATTTCATTTGGAGACCTGCTCCTGGTGCCTCCTTGGTGGTAGTGGTTGTGGGTGTTATTCACAATTGGTTTATGATAAAAGCAAGATTAATGCATCACTGCATTAATCGGACAAGACTGTAATTATAAATGAAAGCTCTTCAGTGTCCTAACTGCTAATGGTAGAAAATGAAGTACAATAAAAATACTCTGAGCTTTGATGAGCTTTACTTTTGATTAATTAGCAGATTTAATGGCCATCCACAATGTGATAGCTATTCTATTGATCCACCTCATTAAGGATCATGAAAGTAAAAGCAACTCCTTTTCATTTTGGTACCAAATCTCTGTGATTCATCCAAATTTCTCAAAGGACTGCTAGCAATAATCTTGTTTAGTTCCATGTATGGCTCTCTCTCTCCCTCTCTCTCTCTCCTCTCTCTCTCTGTATGTGTGTTTGTGTATATGTGTGTGTAATATGCTGATATGAAATAAGTCTATTGAAATTTCTTAGTTCATATTTGTTTGCATGGCTACTGGAAAGGGATAAGTAGAACAGAATCCTTAGAAGGGACAATGATTTACAACTGTATAAATATTCTGTCAAATACTACATGAGTACATTTTAATTATTTACCATTGTTGATATGAGTTTGTTGAGTGTTGTCCCAGCATTGAAAAGACTGATATATTGTGCTAAAATGTGCAATAGTTTCTGGGTATAGTGGCTCAAGCTTTTAATCCCAGGTGGAGATCTGTGAATCAGGCCAGTCAAGACTACATAGTGGCTCTGTTTTAAAATATTCAATAGCTGGGAGATCATGCAGTATGATTGCGTGTTATTTCTCGAGCAATTTCATGCTGCACTAAGAGTTTATATTGTGTTCTTTTCTGGTTTCAGTATAATGAAACAGAGAAAAATTAATAAAGCACACTGGAAACCATAGGTAAATGACTCGTGACAACCACAATTTTTTTTTTCCAGAGAATCAGTGTGAGGGGCTAGAAAAAAAAAAAAAAAGCAGCAAGGAGCCAGGTATCCAGGAAGGTTTTCCTCCTAACAATGATCTCTCCACAAACATAACTCCTCCTGTGCCTGCAGCCTGCTGGGTGGAGCTGATGAAACATGCTCCAGCAGAGGCACCAGACTGCCCTGCATTTGTTTCTTGTTTGGAGAATGTGGGACTCACTGTGTGGAGAGGAGTCAAAAGGCTGTTCCAAGTGGATAGATGCCATGGATACATGTATCCAGCCCTCTTTCCTTCCTGACCTTTTCCTTTTGTTCCTTGTCCCTCTCTATTTCCCTCCCTTCAAATACTATTTTTTCTTTCTCCCTCTACTCCATCTTTAGTTTCTTCTTTCTCTTCATTTTTTTAATAACATATTTTTAGTCATGCTAGTTTGTGCTATTGTGAAACCAAATTAAAGTGTTGCAACCTAGGGCACGGTAAGACTGCACAAGAACATGATAGTAAGTCCAGCGTTGTAGACCTAGAGACAATGTTGTAGACAAGAAAACATTAAAAGAAGCTTAGTTTTAAAAGCTTATTTTCCAAAAAGCAATTATTATCTAGGGGAAGACAAATGTATTATTTATTAAGATTATTTATTATTCTGGAAACTACGTGGATAACTTGAGGTCTATGCAACTGCAGACACCCTGTTTATTAATAATAAGACTGAAAAAATATTTATGTTGAAGTGGAGTGCAGTACTTCAACTAGTCCTTTGGAAATATTGCCATACATTCTGTAGTTACATTAAAAATATATGAATAATTGATATGTAAAATAAAAATAAAATGATATGTAAAATAAAAATAAAAAATAAATTAATATAAAAATATATGGATAAAATGCCAGTCTTCTTTTTGTCTCTGTGACAAAATTCATGATAAAATGATCATAAAATGAGGAAAGGATCAATTAACCCTGGTGTCACCATGTATAATCCTAATCATTTCAGCGTCTGTGACCAACAGGAAGGCCTAGATATCTAGGTTGCACAGTGAGTTTGAGGCTAGCTTGGGCAACTTGGTGAGATCTTGTTTCAAAGGGAAATAAATAAACAAAAATAAGCAAAAGCAAAACAAACACCAAAGAAACAAAACAAAACATAAGAGGGTTGGCATTAGTGGTAGAACAAGACTTGCCTGGCAAGTAGTAGGCCCTGTATGGACATCTCTAGAATAAAGGAGTAGGTATATCCATGTTCAAGGTTTCAGATGTCTGTCCATGGTTTGTTGGTCCTGGGTCAGTCAGCACAGTACATCATGGTGGAAGTATATGGATGGTTGGTCATTTTCTTTCCTGGTAGCCAGTATTCAGAAAGAAAGGAAGGAAGGAAGGGAGGAAGGAAGGAAGGAAGGAAGGGAGGAAGGAAGGACGGAAGGAAGAAAGAAAGGAAGAAAGGAAGAAAGGAAGAAAGGAAGAAAGGAAGAAAGGAAGGAAGGAAGGAAGAAAAGAACCCTAGAGTCTCAAAATGTCTTTTAAAGAACTGCCCAATCATCAAACTCCGTTCCTCTAAGTCCAATCTTCCAAGTGTCCTACCATCTCCTACCATCTCTCATTGTCACCAGAGACCAGTGACCAGGACATTAATGCACAAAAGGCCATGTCAGATTAAAAAAAAAAAAATAGCAAGTAGCAATGAGTTTCAAGATACAGGTAATTTAAAAGCTCTAACCTGTCAAGTCCGCTAAAGAAAAATACAAACCCTCATTTCCAAACATTATTGCCAATTTTCATGGACCATAAACTACTCAAATAGACTCAAAGTATCTTTCAATGTATTAAGTTCTTAAAAGTTTAGACAGAAAAATGTGGTGACCGTGATAATATGAGAAATGTTATTTTTGTTTTGCTCATGTTTCACCTGAGGGCAGAGCCATCTTGATGATTAATTTGTCCTATTCTTGTCAAGTTGTGAGATATTATAGAACCTGTATATTAGCAAGACAGTACCATGTACCATTAAGCTCAGTGCTAGGGTACACTGTCTCCTGAGCTAAAGAGATTTCTCAGGATGGTCAAACAACATTTGGTACTTTTTAAACTGTCAATTGTGAAGGAAGGGTCAATAACACTGTAAAAAGAACAAATGTCTTGATGAATCCTTTTCCTTTTTAAAAATTCACTTCCCTGCTTTCTCCTAATAGCTGTTTCTGTGGCTGGAATAGTGAACATGGCTCTTGAACACGTGTTTATAAACCACAATTGAAATGCAAACCAAGTACCTTAAACTGTTACTACTGCAGCTTTCCTTCCTCTTGCAGGGATTTTACTAACAGAAATAGAAACTGTGATTTTTAAAAGCACACTTCATTTTCAAGTCTACCGAGCAGCCAAGACATTAGAGTGAGCCAGGAGTCACTGGGGGCCACTGGACCAGCTGGGTCATCAGCCGCTTTGTGCAATGGGATTCCTTCTCCTGTGGCCACAGTCTTCAGACTGGTCTTTGCAGCTAGGATTTGTTCTGAGTTTCTCTTCTGTCCCTATCCTGACTCTTCTGCTCAGGTCTTGTCCCTGCTAGAGGGTGTTAACACTCACAGATTCCTTCCTTATTCCTTTAATGTCTTTGCCCTTCTTCTGAACTTTGGAACTTAGATTTCTGAGCTTTCTCTCTGTCTTCCCCAAGCTGGCCTAATTTAATCAGAATTGGCCTTTCTTTTCAGTCCTGCCTTTGTAGTGTGAGAAGACAGCTATTCTGATTGCATCTCCAGCTGTTAGTTGGTGGTGCAAATCTTCTTTCTCCCTTTATTTCAGTCTTCCTTTTCATCGATGGGACTTTATACAAATGTGAGTTTCTGAGCATCCTCACTTTCTTTGAAGGGCTTTAGCTAGTGATCCACATCCCTGTGCTTTTATGGGGCCGATAGTTGGACAAGTGGTTGATTGAGAGCTTTCATCAATTAAAACCATCCATGTACAGAAGTATGCTTTAATTCTAGACTTTAAAGCACTGATAAAACAAGTCCTCATATCCCACAGGAGATGTTAATTTTTTTCTTCTGTGTGTGTATGTGATGTGTGTTTTCTCATATGTGAAAAGGGTACAAGTGTGCATGTGTGTGTAGAGGTCCAAGGACAACCTTAAGAGTCATTCTTCAGGCATTATCCATTATTATTGCTTGATTTTGAGACAGCATTTCTCTCTTACTAAATAAGCTAGGCTTGTTGGCCTGTGATCCTCAAGTATGACCTAGTATCGACCTGTCTCTGCTCCCAATCTTTTTTTTTTTTTTTTTTTTTTTTTTTTTTTTTTGGTTGTGAGCCATCTCTCCAGCCCTACTGTCTGTCTTTTTTAAACATGCAATCTAACTATTGAACTCATTTCCTCATGCTTGGAGGCCAGCATTTACTATTTCTCCAGTCTAAATGTTAGCATTTTTTATATTGTGTGAACATAGAGGAATAACCACCCATTCAGTTGATTCTATGGGAACTCAAGAGAAGTTTCCTGTCTGTTCCTGCTAGTGGAGGGCCAGGAGTTAGCTATTGATCAGCTTTGCTGTAGTGAAGGAATCATTCCTGCTAGCTGGTGCTTTATACAGACAACAGGTCTTGGGAGTGGCTTGCATGAAATTAGTTTCCTTGGACACATCTCACAATACCTAAGTTTTATACAACAAAAATTTTTAGGTTGTTTTAGGATTATGAATATATGAAAGGTAAGGATAAATGTCTAGCAAGCTAATATCCTAGGAAAAAGAGCTAACACTTATGTAGTGCTGTAGGGCCTCGTGCTTCTAGCATTTTCTAGCCACTAAGATGGGACCATATCTTCTTAACATGTCAGGGCAGGGGCTTGTTGACAAGAATCCCAGTGTGATGAGTCTTGTGGCAAGCTTCCCATATCTTGCAGCTCCAATTTAAGACTTGGATGCCAGATTAAAGAAAGGCCTACCACTTAGCCACAAAGATGCTTATTATCAGGGTAGGCCACAAACAAGATTCCGCTGTGTTGTGTGACCCTTAAAACCCATGGCCCCACACATTGGCATGTCTGACTTCCAGACCCAGATGTTTAGTTCTTTGAAATGGCTGGGCTCTGTCCTGGGGTGTGATGCAGCAAAGGGTGCAGGCTTACCTGACCCTGGGTCTATGAGTTCTCCCCACTGTGAGATTCTTGGGCAAATAAGAGACTTCTTTTTTTGGCTGACTCTCATTAGCACATAATACTAGATTTCTTTGTATCTTTGCTGTGTATGATTTTGCTGTATAGCTTCTTGAAAAGGAAGCAATTTGTTCAATTCACTTTTCAAGTAGTTGAGTGCCTTTCCATCTCTTATACATGCTGTGCTAGGTGTGTCTTATGGTAGTAACGGATCCCACTAATGGTCTAGGAGGAATACAGCCCATTCTCAAACACCAACCAAATAAAATATATGTGATAAGGGAAAATAGAAAAGGTGTTAAGACAGTTACAGTGGGAAAAGAAATTAAATTTATTGGTGGATATTGCAAGGATTTTTGATGACTTTAAGGATAAATGCAATTTAAATTTTTAAAGACCAAATAAATGGAAATGGGAATGCAGAAGGAATAGCAGTAGGAAATGAGTTTTGCTGGGGTGGAATGCTTAAGGGAGGCATAGCGGAAATTGACTTTGTATGATGAGTTGCAGCATGACTATAGATGGTCTTGGATTCCAGACTAAATAATTTGGATTTTATTGGAATTACCATCCTGGAAGATTAATTTGGCAGTAGCAGATAAACAGTTTTGGCATAAGAAGACAAGTGGTTAATGAAAGGGCCAACTAAATGAGCTCCTAGATCTGAAAGAACACAGGATGAGCAAACAGGTATTCAAAATCCAATCTGCGAGAAAGGATATGAGAGGTACTGCTTGACTTAGTGAACAATAATGTATTGTTACTATGGATTGAGCAAGACAACATGAGACTGGCCAGTGTCAGAGTTGATGCTAGTAGGAATATAAATATACTAAATAATGGCAGGCTTCCTGAGAGTACAGTTCTGACTTAGTGGCCACACCAGCCTGACCTTGTACACATCTCTGTAAATCAATGCATCATCATAGCTTCTTGTAAAATATTTACAGGCAGACATATGCATAGATAGCCATTGCCGAATGACATCTGCCTTGCATTTTCCTCATTACCACCCGTCTAACTCTGTTATGAGTGAAATCAAACACCAAAGTCAGGGTAAAGGTCAGGTATCATTATGACTCAACAAAGTTTCCTTATGCTCTGTAGGTATTTCAGATAAATATTAATGTAAAATTATAACTTCCCATAGCCTTCAAAGAAAAGTTTTATTTTAGATAGTGACTGCTTTGAAAAATACATTGCCTGTTGTAAAACAAGCATGGATGTTTTTGTCAATCTAAATTTCACAAAATGAAATATGCTTTTCAAACATTCACATTATGTGATAACCTTTAACAAAAGTCAGGAGAGATGGATTAGGATCCTGTGAGGTCACTTCTATCAGATCTTAAGCTCTTAGCAAACATGTGTATTCTATAATGATATGGTCTGGCAGGCAAAGAAAACTGAAGACTAGAACAGGGGTGCTGGAAAGAGAGCTCAGGGGTTAACAGGACTGGCTGCTCTTCTAGAGGACTCAATTCGATTTCTAGCACCCATAACTGTCTGTAATTCCAGTTCCAGGGGATCTAAACTTTCTTCTGGCTTCTGAGGGCACCAGGTATGAAAGTGATGAACAAACATACATTATTTTTTTCCTTTTCATTTTTTTTTCCTTGGTTTTTCAAGACAGGGTTTCTCTGTATTGCTTTGGAGCCTGTCCTGGAACTAGCTCTTATAGACCAGGCTGGCCTTGAACTTGCAGAGATCTACCTGCCCCTGCCTCCCGAGTTCTGGGAGGCATGCACCACCACCACCCAGTGAAGATGAACATACATTTTAAAACAAACAATAGAAAGAAGAGAATGGGCATAGTTCCTCAGGGTACAATCCTCACTAACATTCTACAAGAGGACTCCAGTCTTGTCTCTGAAATTGCAAAAACACATTTTCAAAGTGATGGGTGAGTGTGCGTAAGAGATGCTCATTAAAACATTAATCAGTAATATTAAAACATACACAAATATGTCCTTAAAACCTCTTTGACTATTTATGTGCTTTTGTTTTGAGACAGGACCTCATGTAGCTCAGGTTAGCCTCAAACTTGTTTCATAGATAAGAATAATGAACTCTTTCTTAGTCCTTCTGCTTCCTTTACTCAAATGCTTGGACTACAGATATGCAGCACCATACCTGGCTCTGACATTTTATTAGGTGAGATTTTGACAGAAGCTGTGAGTCAGTAGATCTGCTGAGAGGCAGCTATTTATAAACACAGGTGTTCTCTGTTGCTGACCAGGAGGAACCTGTATACTTGGCTGTCAGCTGTGCAGGTGGCAAAGGCAGCTTTGTGATGTCAAAAGCTTGCTTTGTGTGCTTGACAGGGGTGGGGGTGGGGGTGGGGTGGGGTGCTCTTTCCACAGATGACCTCTAGAGGTTTCTTCTTGTGAATATTATCCCATTCTCAGCTAGGGATGCCATGGAAATACAAAAGTGGTTTGCCTTACATTTAGTTACTACTAAAATTAGGGAGCAGATAAGGTACAAAATGTGACCTAAATTGTTTAAATATAAACAGAAACTTTCTATTTGGAATGTTTACTTCCATACAACAAATAAAAAAAGCTAATAACACAGGTGACTTCACACACAAATGACTGACACGTAGTACATTTCTTTTTCTGTAGATGAATTATGCACGTCATTTTCACACAGTGTGTGCCTCTCCCTGTAGTGAACTCTCTGGAGAAACTGCCCTACTTTTTTGCCCTGGTAACTCTGTCTTACCTGGCAGTGCCTTTCTTTACACAGAGCTCAGGCAGAAAGTGGTGCCAGATTCCCCACTGTCTGCATTGAAAACTTCCGGAGTCCAGGGTATTGAATTCCCTACTCTAGAAACCACACTTTGGCTCAGGTTAGCTTTAACATTTTCCTGGCTGCGAGAGAACAAGATGTTATTACACCATCCTGGATTCCACAGGTAGGAAATGTGGGAGCAATAGGGACTTCATTTTCTGTTCTGACTGCAGGGTGACAGTTGCCTTTGCTTTTTTAATTGCCCCTTTGGGTCAACCTGGGTTCTCATATGTCCCGATATGGTTCTAAGTCATTATTTCTTGTTTGGTTGAAGAAACCTTATAATTTCTCACACATTTGACTTTGATTTTGTCTGTCTACTGATTCTGATTATAAAATAATTATTTCCAATTTTTGGTAATAAAATATAATTGACTAGTCACACATATGATTTAAATTAGGATGAGGTTTACATGGTGGGATAATCACATTTTATTTACTCAGCTGTAACACAAAACTGATAATGTAGCACTCTAAGCAAATCACTGGATCTTTATAGATCAGTGAATGCATCTGCCTTAGAGTCATTGGGGCTAGGACATGCTGTGAAATACATTTTTCTTTCACGGGTTAAACATTTATCAAATATATCCTTTGTTACTCGTTGGTAGCAGTATCACATAATCCATTCTAGAGTTCTTTGAACAGTACAGATTCTTTGTCAGAATCATGAGAATTGTCATTTCCTGAGATGTTTCTAAAGCAATCCTTTTAGCCCACAATGGTTTCTGTTGAATACAGAAGTGTAAAGGCCTATGACAAGATTTAAGGCTCTAACAATTTTTAAAGTTTAAATGTTGTAATTATTTATTACCTATGATAGATTTTCTTACAAATAAAATGAAAACCCATCTTAGATTAGACAGACAAAAAAGTCTGTCTAATAAATGGAGAATAATAATTTGAAAAATCATTTTAAGAACCCATAGGATTCTTTGCCATATGGCCTTCCACTGAAGGGAATTGGGACTGGTGGGAAATTGTTTCAGTTTATGACATTTGGGAGTAGATCCCTTAGGGCATCTTACTTGACTGTCTTGAAATTAAAAATAGGGCACTGCACTTGACCTTGAAGAACAGAGGCTGCAATGGTCAGTGTCCTGAAAGTTGACTTAGCTTGCAACTTGCCAGCTGAATGGTCTTAAGAAAAGCTATTAATTATTTACTTTTTCCTTCAAATCAATTTGTTTATTGATATGTATGTATGTCCCATAGGGTGACTGTGGAAATCAGAGGGCAAATTTTGGGGATCAGTTCACTCGTCTTGTGGGTTATGGGGACTGAACCTGTGACCCACGTAAATGGCCTCTACCCACCCTTTCACATTAGCCATTAATTCATTTAATAAGTTAAAGCATGAGGATATGAGATTACATACTGTTATTTTTAAGTGACAAAAGAGCACACTGGATTCAAAAAGGAGGGAAAGATGAAACATGAAACTAATATCTCATATGAGCAACCATAGGAGGAGAGATTTTCCCCCTCCTCCTCTTCGTCCCCTTCCTCCCTCAGCCAAGTATGTGTTAACACTCCCTTCTTCAGGGCCACTCATGAAGCTCGTGGTAGAGAATCATTTACAAAAGGGAGACTGGGAGGCAGGAAGTTTCCCAAAAGCTGTGCAGAAATTAAACAGAGCCTGAATAGTTCTGGTGAGAGCCTCGGGAAGCCTACAAGCAGCCACTGTGTTGCTTAGTCTCTCTGCTCTTACAGGAAGTTCCACTGTCTTCTTTGCCTGAGCTGAAACCTTCCCAGTGACTGCCAACATCAGGTTTAACTGCTAAATAGGCAAAGCTTGTCTTCTTGGTTTTCTCTTTGTTCTCCATCTGCCAGGGAGCACTCCTCTGGGTTGTCTTCCTTGAAATTTACTTCTATTACAATTGCTGATGAAATCACATTTGAATATAATAGATCCTGCTATCTTGGCTGAGATTATTTCTCTTCAAAGAAATTTATAACCTTTGGCAGTGGATCTGTGTCTGAACTGGATAGGTCAAGGATGGGCGTGGTGCTTCTTGAGCTCACAGGGCATGGTGTCCTGCCTCCTCCCAGTACTGGCAGGACCTCCTTGCATTTAGTTCTCTTCCCCAGTCCTTCCTTCTTACAGGATCAGCTACTTAACTTATTTTCTGAAAGTTCAGTAAATATCAACATAGAAAATATATCTTCTCGGGAACCTTGGCAAGGTGTACTGAGAGCAGGAATCTTACTGAATACTCAGGAGGCAGAAGGAGAAGGATCACAAATTTACAGTCCAGCAGGGGCCACATAGTGAGTGCCAAGTGAGCCTGTGCTGCTTAAGACCCTGTTTTAACAACAACCAAAACACTACCACCATGACCACCACCACTACCACAACCACCATCACCACCAGCACCATAGCTATTACCACTGCTACCACCACAACCACGACCACAACCACAACCATCACCACACCACCACTACTACTTCCATCACCATCAGCAACACCCTCTCCACTCCCGCAAAACCCCAGGTTCTGTTGCAATAAGCACTTCATACTGATCCCTAAATACCTGTGAATTAAATAGTGACAGAGGGGCAGCCTCATGCTTGATACTAAGGAAATAATCTTTCTCCATTTTTGTATAGAAAATATGCATAAAAATGAAAACACATGCACATACTAACACACACACATAATTTTTAAAAATTACAAAAACTTCACAACTACTGAATTAGTCCAAAAGGAAGTTGGACCTTTGAGAAGGGGGATAATACTACACAGATAAAATTGCAGAATAATTTTCTAACCCTTTAAAATGAGAGAACACGATGCCGGTGGGAAACTAGTACAGCCTGAGAGGTTGTCTTTAAAATAGGTCAGTTATGACCAGTAGTAAGAAGCCCAGAATTTTGTCAACAGAAATTGAACAGCTTTTCCTCCTTTTTTGGTGATACAGGTAGCCCAGCAAATGAGTGTTCAGCTTCTCCCTTGTATGGAATCTCACCTCTCACTCATGCCAGAGTGCAGGTAACCTACTTTTTGCTATGTCTCTCTTGCCTGTCGAAATCTCCCCATGTTGACTAACACCATTTTAAATGTGGGGGAGCTGAGTCACTCATTCCCAACAGAGAGACACTCATTAACATCTGAAGAGATTAGCTGAGGAGGGGTATTGCATCAAGTTCACATTCTCATAATATATTCTCATAGATTAGAGCCTTCTGGCAATACTATAAATATAGCTTGTGAAACAAGCAAAGCCTGCCTGCAGGTTCAAGCTATCTGAGCTCATGATGCTTTGAACTAAAAAGTCGATTATTAAGAGAATTTCACCTTATAGGCTGCTGAAGCTGGTTTTGTGTGGAAACAGAGCCTTTAAGAGGAGCAGCCAGATAACTGTCTCTGCACAAGCATAAGATTTTATAGATATTTTAAAAATGAAATTACCACTGCATCGGAACTGAAAGAGCAAACATTTCAGGCAAAAAGTTATAATTCGCGAGAACACCACTTGCCCAGTTCCACCCCAGTGAACCCGATAGCCTTGACTTTGTCTTTTGGGCTACGAAAACAAACACAATCATCCTTTCTTTGTGTTCTTTCTCATTTAGGGCCGTACTACTGCTGTCTTACTTGATTTTGATTTGTGTTGCTTTATGACCGCTCTCAAGTAATGCCATCTGACTCTTGTGTAGGAATGCAACATCATGATAGCGTTCATTGCCTCAGACTTCATCTTTTGTAGAAAATTGAAATTAGCTTATTGTGCTTTTTGTGTAATGGACATGGCAGAAAGACTAGCTATTGATGACTGAAGAGCCAATCATCTTTCTTCCACATGGTGATGATGGCTGGGTTTCTGAACTTTGATATTTATGTAGAACTCCAGTTTTCAAACCTCTTTCATATATATTCCTTTTTGATCTCCATCCCTATTTGATGTCTTGCTCTCTTTTCATTCTTTGTTAGGAGAGGAGAGGGAGAAAATCAGAACTCATAGATTGAATAATAATAATAAAAAATGCTTTGTACTTTCTTTGACAGAAATTCTCCCAGACATAGGACAGTGGGCTTACTTCATCAGGCTCTGTGACTGCCTACCATCAAAGACTTTAATAACTCACACCCCAACAAACTGTGTGACTCAGCTGCTCTGTGCTTACCAAGGGAGTATAGCAGAGGTGGCTGGAATGAATTTTAGTCTCCAGTATTTTCAAGGGGTCTTCAGCAAAGCATGCTTACATTTATCTCCCATGTATAAATTTCCTGACTAAAAACATGTTTATGGATAGTGTATCTTAATTCATGAGCTTTAAGATGACGCAGTGATCCCTGAGTTCATATAGTTTAGCTAGAGAATTCAAGAAGTTAACACCCAGTATTGACTCTTTCCCTTTATACTTAACAGAAATTGAGTCATGATCATGATTTTAAAGGTAATCTGGTCCATTAAATGATAAATAGAGTAATACAATCAATTTTGCTAAAGAGAAAATTAGTTGATGGCTTGCTTACAATTGTATATGACTATAAGTAGATGAAAGACAAAGATTTCTAGCAAATGATTGGTGATCTTTAATCTTCAGAATCGTAAGGGGGTTGGCACCACACTTGGTGGATGATACCTATAATCTTAACATCCTGGAAGCTGAGACAGGGGAATTGCAGTAAGTTTGAAGATGGATAGTGCTGCAGAGTACATTCCAAGGAAGCATGCTGCAGATTCTCTGGGGAAAGCCCTGTTTTATTAGACCATGCTGCATCTCTACCAAGAAACCAGGATTTTTCTATGTTTGAATTTTATGAATTCTTTATTCAAGATCTATATTATCAAGAAATAAGAGTTTATTCTGATATGAAAATTTTAAATACAAGAGAAATTAGTTTCAAATGAAAATTAACACATAGCTATACAATAGTATTAATTGCTAATAATTAAGAGAACATTATGAAAATGTGCCAAACTTCAAAGCAACAGTATTTACTGATTACTTTGTATTTATTAAAAAATACCACCAAGTGCTGCAAAGCTTAAAACAAAATGACAAAATGTTTATGAAATTTGTGAAAGTAAGTACGTAGTTTTTAAAGTATGTGAGAACAATTTTTGTAAAACATTTTACATTGATCATGAATAATATATTCATTTTTTTCTCTCCAAACAAATTAGCTTTTCTTGCTACAAAGTAATCTTATACACATATGTTGTTCAATTCAGAGAATTTTCCCTCCCTTCCTCTCCCCCTCTCCCCCCCTCTCCTCCTGTCACTTTCTTCTACATTATTTTAGAAATATTTTTTTTAAAGTTTGTGCCATACACATGGGTGTAGGGCCATTCCCTGGAGCATGGGAAACCTACCAGTGGGTATATTGCCAGAAAAAACTTTGGTCTCTTTCCCCCACAGCCACCTACCAGTAAATTCTTAGCTAAGGATGTGACCTCTTAAGCTTCTTACTAAGCCATGCTGAAATCTTGATTGGTGTGATCTTGTGCAAGTCCGATGCAGGTAGCCATAGTTGCTGGAAGTTCATGAGTACATGAGCAGCATCCCAGGGCATTTCTCCCCATTCTCTAGCTCTTAGATCCTCTACCTCTCTTCTGTGATGGTCTCTGAGCCTGAGAAAATGGCGCTGGTATAGATGTGCCATTTAGAATTAAGCACTAAGGTTCATTTGTCCTCAGGACTTTGTCTAATAGCTAATGAGTCTCTGCATTAACCACTGCTCAACTGCAAGAAACTTTGTGGACCAAAGTTGAGAGTAGCTCTAATCTATGGATATAATACATAAATACTTAGAAGGCTAACAAAGTAACAATAGTTTCTCCATTGGGCCTATGACCTCCCAAGCCGCAGGGTTTTCGTTAGGTTTGCAACATCAGACAAAATCCTGTGGAGCAGAACTAAATTCAACCAGAAAGCAAATGGTTAGTTACACAACAGTCATGCCACTAATGTACCAGTGGGCACATTTGTCTGGCAAGTTGGGATTGTAGCATAGAGTCCATCACTGACACAGGGTCTTACCATGTAGCTCTGGTTGGCTTGAAACTCACTACCTAGACCAGTCTGGTGTCAACCCCATGGCTAAACTGCAGCTTTAGCTCCCTAAGTGCTGGGATTATGAGTCACTACCACCATGGCAAGCTCTGAAGCATCTTTCTTTCTTTATCTTTAAAAGGGCTTTAATTGAATTATTTTTTATATATTTATGCTTTTCTCCTTCCTCAGCTTCTCCCAGATGTTCCCCACCTCCCCACTTGCCCAACTTCTTTTGTTCCCTTTAAAAAACAAAACCTCTCCCTGCCAAAACCCCCACAAAATTGGACACTCAAATATGCAAGCAAAAGACAGATGAGAAAAAGAAAACCCAAACAAAGCAAATGAGACAAAAATCTACAAAAATACCATTGAGTTCATTTTATATTGTCCGTTTACTACTGGGTATGGGGCTTACTCTAAAGCATGGTTAATGAGACTTCATTGGAAAATCTAGTTTTTCCTTTGCTAGTGAGTGCCATTGCAGATAGGGAAGCTCATGCTCTTAAACTGAGTGGTTTTGTTGCATTTGTTCAGTGTTGCTACCATGTATGTCTCCACTTGTAAAACTCACACTTGAAAACTGTCTACCAAACAGAACAAATGTTTAGTGGCTGAAACAAAGAAGTACATATGTTGACTAGATTTATATGTTGAATATTGCTTATTTTTAAATTTAAATTAAATATTGTATAGAAATTTGTGATCAATAGGTACAATTGGTTGTTGTTAAAAGTATTCCTCAGAGGTTAAGTGACAGTGTTAAAGAAATAATTAAGATAAAAAAAGAAGCAAGGGAGGGAAGTAGGATTGCATTGGATATAATGACATCTTGAAGAGGCTCAGAGTTTCATAATCATGTGGAATGACATTTTACAACTTTGAGTCATGTGACTTTCTTACTCTTACAATAATGCACAAGAAAATTGAGAGTTTATAGTAGTGCACTTGTTTTTATCACTTACATTAGACAAAAATGAAATACAGTAAGAAATCATTTTATTATTTGAAAAAAACTTCAGATGTGTACCCTATATGCATATATGGAATCCCTCAGTTCATATATGCATATGAATATATATTTGTCATTGAGTGTAATGAATAACAATTTTTGGAATATTGGCTAAACTTTAAGCTTGCAATACATTTCGAGAATGCTCTGGTATCTGGGTTATCTTTGTCTTCAAGGGAACATTTCAAGTGAGAGGATTAGATTTGATTTCTAAATTGCTGCTACATTACTTTGTAGAAGAAAATGATTATTAACCTTCTCTCTGTTGGCCCAGAAACTTAATTTTGAATTCTACACACTGTTGTTGAGACCAGGCAAATACAATCAGGCACAGTATGGACCATTTGTTGTGGTTAATACACAAGGTGTGTCAGCAATCATTTTGACAGTAGCCATTTTTTCCTTGAAAAATTTAATCATGAAAGAGACATTTAAAAATTTTATGAGTCGTTGCTTCAGAAAATCATGTTTTGAATTCAGCGGATATTTTGTCATGAGTAAGTAATAAGATTTGGATTGTTCTTATAATGTTACATTTTTGAAATACAAAGTAGAAATCAGTGTTATATGCTAAATCTAGATGACATCATAGTATAAGATCCCTCACTCCTGAGTCTCAGACCCATGCATTCACATATTCCATTCACTACTGCTTAATGAGCAGTAACTTAAGCCAAACATAAAAGGTCAATTTGACTCATAGACTCATAGGCTGTACTGACTTGTACAGACTTCAGAGTCAAGCAGAATGAGGGAATGCCTAATCCTGCCTTGCAGAGCTGCTGTGAGGAGTAGGGACAATGAAGAGACTGGATGTGTGCTATGCAAACCATCTGGCTGCTAGAGTCCACATATAGAGTGAGGGAAGCATGCTGCTAATATATGTGAGCTAAGAGTGTGTCACAATCCATTGAGCATCATGGAGGACACAGGATTCATTCCTTTTTGAAGATTGTCAGTCACTGCTCTTTTTTTTTTTTTTTGACATTTTAAATTTTTTGCCTTTATTTTTTTTATTTTTTAATTTTATTTTACATTCCAAACACAGTTTTCTCTCCCACACCTCCTCTTGTCCCCCTCGCCTCTACTCCCTCTCCCTTGCCTCCTTTGCCTCCCCACCAGCTCAGCTCCAGTCCACTTATCCTCATCGGTAAGGGCTCCCATGAGGAGTCAACAAAGTCTGGCACAATAGGTTGCGGCAGGGGCAGGCCCCTCTCCTATGCATTAAGCTGAGCATGGCATCCCATCATAGGGAGTGACGCCAATAAAGCTCATGTACCAGGTTTGTATTGTGGTCCTACTGACCGTGGCCCTTCAGCTAGTCCAAGCTTCACAAATGTCTCCCACATATGGAGGGCCTAGCTTGGTCCCCTGGAGTCTGTATCACTGTGCCTAGAGTTCATGAGTTTCCACAGCTTGGTTCAGCTCTCTTTGTAGATTTCACCACGGTTGTCTTGACCTGTCTTGTTCAGAAAATCCTCCCTCTCTCTCTTCACTTGGATTCCCCAGGCTCTGCCTGGTTCTTGGTTGTGGATCTCTGCATCTGGTTCCATCAATTACTAGATGAAGACTCCATGATGATATCTGGGGTATTCATTGATTTGATTACAGGGGTAGACCAGTTCAGGTATCCTTGTCACTATTGATAGGAGTCTTAGCTGGTGTCCTCTTTGTGGATTTTCTTGGGCTTTACTCAGGTTTTTCTCTAAGCCCATAGTGTCTCTCTTTATTATCTCTTTCACTGCTCTCCCATTGCACCCCCCACCATCCCATTCCCTCAAGTTCTCATTCTTGGGGATGGGGGGGTTAGTGAGGGTGAGAAGAAGAGGTCCCTATTCTTTAGAGAAACTAAAGAACTGAAGAATATTGCTCAGCCAATAGTTCCATCTTCAAGTTTTCCTTTTGTCCATTAAAAAAAAATCAATATGAAGGTTACTTATATTTTACCTAGTCTACAGAATTATCATGATGGAAAATGGCATTTGAGTGTCTCAAAAACATTTCATAAACATCATTGAACTTACTTCTCATCCAACCCAGTCTTCTACTTTTGTTTGCTCTTCTGAAATGGCCCAGCCATTTGCCCAAGCCATGACTACTCACTTTTAAATTTTATTTTCTTCTCTGCTCATATGTTGTCAGTTTTAAGTTCTGCTGAACTTTGTCATAGAAATTTCTTCAATTCATTCAGTCGATGGCACAGGCACAGATCACAAGACTACCCATGCCATGTTCCCTGACTCTTGCTCATTACAGATGTTACCCACACAAAAATAAAAAGATGTGGATCCTTTACTCGTCCCTCCAAATTTTTATGCTAAAACTCAAACTTCTTCCATAGGCTTAGAAGGCTTTTCACACCTCTTATTCCTGACTTAATCTGTATATCCTAACTATCTGGTTGAGTCTGGTTCATTAAAATTCAAGGCAAAGGTCATTTACTAGTACTTGCTCATCTGTGAAACTAGTTTTGGGCCTTTGCTGAATGTTTTGGTAAGATCATCTGACCCCACATTGGGATACTAGGTACATTTTCTTCTTTCTTTTTCTTCCTTCCTTCCTTCCTTCCTTCCTTCCTTCCTTCCTTCCTTCCTTTCTTCTTTCCTTCCTTCATTTCTTTATGAAGCCACTTTGGAGTTTATTAAGAAAGATTTTAATATTGACTTAAATATGGGTGTTAGGAGAGTAGGAAGAGTGGCATATATTTTATTCCCTACAATGGGAAGAGATTGGGGGGGCAGGTAAACATACTTACTTAACTACAGCAGGTCAGAGAGCAGAAGCTATGCTTGTCTATGTTCATTAAAACACTGAAAATTCCCGGCATAAAGCAGAAGATGGTGTTGATACATTTTATGTCAATTTGACACAAGCTGGAGTTATCCCAAAGGAAGGACACTAAATTGAGAAAATGCCTCAATAGGATCTTAGTGATTGATGTCCACTATGGATGGGGCCAGCCCTGGGCTGCTGGTCCTGTGTTCTATAAGAAAGCAGGTTGAGCAAGCCACGATGAGCAAGCTGTAAGCAGCTCCCCTTCATGATCTCTGCATCAGCTCCTGCCTCCAGGCTCCTGCCTTATTTGAGTTCCTGTCCTGATTTCTTCCAGTGACAGACTGCAATGTGGAAGTATAATTCAAATAAACCCTTTTCTCTCCAACTTGTGTTTGGTCATGGTGTTTCATCACAGGAATATAAATGCTCAAAATGATTTGATAAATGAACGTAGGAATATGCATAGAATGAGCTTTCTCTTTTTCTAGGCATTTTTGTTGCCTGTATTCATCTAGCTTGAACAATGATGTTAACACTCTCCCAATAGCATGCTCTCTCTTGTCTGTGATCTTTCCTACATGCTTTCCTTCCACCAGGATGCCCTGAATCTAGGGGGAGTTGCCCTAATTCAGTTTCCTATGTTATCACTTATCTAACTACATGGTGAGTACTAATACTCAGGTCCCCTACCTCTCACATATGTGTTCTCCATGGCATTCCTTGTCACCTCTATAGCACTGGGCTGTGTGATATGCCTCGTTTACATATATGGGAGACACAGGAAACAAACTAGTATGTTTTTGGAAAACAAATGCATAAAGGAAAAGGTGCCTAAAACCATGTAAAGAACATGAATGTAAAAGGAAATGTTCTGAAATGTCAGTGTGATTAACTATGAGGACTAACATTGACATGATTTTATTTTCCTCCTTATATTGCTAAACTTTCTTGAATGGGTTTAATTGATATCCTAAAGCTTAAAAATATCTTGAAAACCCTAAAAAAAGCATAATGTAAATGTCTGCCACATATACTAATACCCTTTCAATATATTGATGAGTTGATTAATTTATTTTTAATTTTCCTTACATTACTCATTCTCTCTCTCTTTCTCTCTACATGGCACAACACACTCACGAAGGTCAGAGAACAACTTGTGGGTGTCAGTTGGCTCTTTCCACCATGTGGGTGCTGGGTATGGAATTTGGGTTGGCAGGCTTAGCCGCAGATATTTTACCCACTTTTATGACATCTTGTTGGCCCAATGCACATTTTTATCATCATCTTTATAATACTTGTTAAGAGAACAATCTTGGCTTATCTGAAAAAGCAAAAGAAGAAACAAATTCCTTGATTGTGCTTTCAGCTTCATTTTCTTTTTCTGCTGTGTCCATGGGTTTGAGAGGATTGCATTTGTCTTGTGCTTGTGTGAACAGGCAGAGCTAGACAACAAGCAAACTCTTTGTCAGACATCAAGATACAAACTCAGTAAATTGCACAAGCAGATATGAGTCCCCTTCAGGCTGATCCAAATACTTAATGAAGGACACGTGCAGAACTCAGACCAGGTGCTCGACAAGTCTGAGCAGTTTATCCGATGGGAACTAGGCTTAACATAGCTGTGTACAATCTAGGAGCTATTTGCCTGTGGGTTCATAAAAAAATAATCCAGAAACCAGAGTCATTTATTCACATACAATCTACCCAAATCTCAATGTCTCAAAAGCTGTCTTCTTTTATCCCTGATGTGGTAAAACCAAGAAGAGTGACCTTATTTGCTCAAAAGTATAGATAGTGTTGATGAGACAGACAGACCCATTAAAGGGTTCCAGGTTGTTATGGATTATGCTTGCTTCCCTAGCTATTTAAGTATTTTAGACAATATGGTTGTAGTATGACTAGCATGTAGGTTCTTACCTCCTTTAATCCATGTTGGACAGATTTATTGTAACCTCCCTCCTTCTCCCTCTCTCTCCTTCCCTCTCTCTCTCTTCCCACTAGGCTGTTAGTTAAAACAAAGAAACATACAAAAGCCCTCTATTCTATTATTTTGTTAACTGGGCGAACCCAAACCACTTAATTTTATCTTCCAGCTCTGCCACCTGAGTGAACCTTAGCAGGGTGACTGTATGTACGATCTGGCTTGTAACCTCATTGAGTGGCAGTGACATAGCTGTGGCAGGGTGTCTACCACATGGATGGCCCTCTCTCCATCCTGCCAGGTCTTTTTCTGTCACCAAGGGTCTTAGCTTGTTCTCCTAGATTCATCCTTGTAAGGAGTAAGGTTTTTCCACCCACTGCCAGTCTTGCTCTGCCACCGCGCCAGCCCCAATTAACACACAGAGACTCTGTGTTTGATATTATGCTGTTGGCCAGTTACTTGTTTCTTATCAGCTAGTTCTGTCTTAAGTATTAACCCATTCCTATGTATTTAACCCATTTCTATGTATTTCCACGTGGTCTTACCGAGAGTGGCGGTTCTGTTCTCTCCAGACTCTCCATCTTGACTCCTCCTTACTACTTCCTCTTTCCTCCTCGTCTCTTAGTCCCACCTTTCTTGCTTTCCTATTGGCCAACAGTGCTTTATTCATTAACCAGTATGAGAAACATATACAGAATGACATCTCCCATCACATCCTCTCTCTTAAATGTTAGCATGGAGAGCAACACAGAATGATAGTCATTTGTTAAAAACACTTTCTTTGTGTTTTTTTTTTAACCAAGAACCACTATTATTTACCTTTTAAACATTTTGAAATAAAATTCTTTTATCATAAACAACACGAAGTTTTAAGTGAAATTAAATATTTCAATTCAAATACTTCCACCCCTTCTTTCATGATTTAGCTAGTATTTTGGTCTTAATAAATTATTATTTAGAAAAATAATCACATTCTAGTCTATAGCTAGGTTTGGGAGATTCATGTAATGAAGGTTCAATTTCATTTGCCTTTAAAATGGGAATAATTATACCTGCTCTCCTACCTTAAGGATAAATTAAAAGATAAATGAATTTGTGGGTGAATGGTCCTAGTAAGTCCTACATAAATTTCAAGGCTGACATGATGTTAGTTATGTAAGTAAAGACTTAATTCATCTATATTTTTTTGCTTTCCAGGTTAATGTGGCTTAGGCAATAACTCCTAAAAGGCAGAGAAAAAATATCCAGATTACAAAATCAGAAGGGAAAGAGGGTGATAACAATAGAAAAAATTCAAAAAGTTATAAGGACATATTTAAAACAAACAAACAAAAAACAAAAGCAAACAAACAAAAAAAACAAAAACAAACAAACAAAAAACCGTGTATTCCACCAAATTGGAAAACCTAAATGTGATAGGTATCACTTACCAAACTTAAATTAAGGTCAAATAAACAGTTTAAAAGACTTATAACATTTAATGTAATAGAAGCAGTCATTAAAAGTCTGCCAACCAAAAAAGTCCAATGTCAGATGGTTTCAGTGTAGGATTCTACCAGAATTTTAAAGAAGAGTTAATTACAATTCTCCTCAAATTGTTTCATGAATAGAAACAGAAGGAATATTGCCCAACTCTTTTATGAGGCTGCATTCACCCTGATATCCACTCAAACTGCATAAAGACCCAATAAAGAAAGGGTTACAGACCCATTTCCTTTATAAACACAGATGCAAAAAATTCTCAATAATTTACTTGCAAACAAAATCCCAGGAAGATAATCCATGATCAAATAGGCTTCATCTTAGGGATGCAGGGATGGCACAACATACATAAATCAATGAATATAATCCATCATATAAACAAGCTGGAAGATAATGATCGTCTCACTAGATGCAGGAAAGGCCCTTGACAAAAATACAACACCCCTTCATGATAAGTCCTGAAGAGATTATGGATACCAGGGACATACTTAAGTATAATAAAGCAGTTTACATCAAGCCCATAGCCAACATCAACTTAAATGAAGAGAAACTCAAAGCAATTCCACTAAAATTAGAAATAAAAGCTTTTCCACTAACTCCATATCTATTCAATATAGCACCTAATTTATATCTAGAGCCATAAGACCACTGAAAGAGATCAAGGGGATACAAATTGGAAAGTGAAAAGTATCTTTATTTGCAGATGACAAGGCAATATAAGTAAGTGACCCTACAAATTTTACCAGGGAATTCCTTCAGCTGTTAAACATTTTCAGCACAGTGACTAGATATAAGATTAACTCACAAAATAAGTAGTCTTCTTATATACAAATGACAAATGGGCACAGAAATCATGGAATACCACCTTTCACAATAGCCTCAAATCATATAAAATAGCTTGTCATGATTCTAATCAAGAAAATGAAATACTTGTATCATAAAAATTTCAAGTAATTGAAGAACGAAATTGAAGAAGGTATCAGAAGATGGAAAGAATTCTCATCCTCATGAATCAGTAGGATTATCATAGTAAATTACCATCTACCAAATGCACTCTACAGATTCAGTGCAAACCCTATCAAAATTCAATACAATTTTTCATAGTTTTTTTTAAAGGGCAATTTTTAGTTTCATATGGAAATATAAAAATTCTAGGATAGCTAAAACAATCTTGGATAATAAAAGAACTATGGATGGTATCATCATGATTGGCCTCAAGTTTTATTACCTAGCTATAGTAATAAAAACAGTATAGTATTGGTATAAAAACAGATAGGTTGATCAATGGAATTGAATCAAAGACCAGATATAAATTCATACACCTATGGAAACTTTTTATTTTTTAATAAAGCAGAGAAAAATACACATAGGGAACAAAGATGGCATCTTCAACAAAAAGCCTGGTTAAACTGAATGCCTGCATATAGAAAAATGCAAATAGATCCATACTTATCACCCTGAACAAAACTCAACTCCAAAATAGATCAAAGACTTCAACATAAACCCAGATACACTAAACCCGATAGAAGAGAAAGTGGGGAATAGTCTTGAACTCACCAGCACAAGAAAAGCTCTCTGTTCAGAACATCATTAGTACAAAACCAAAGACCATCAATTAATAAATGGGACTTCAAGAACCTGAGAAGCTTTTGCATGGCAAAGGACATTGTCATTCATACAAAATGGCAGTCTACAGAATGGGAAAAGATTTTTACCAACTGTATAGAGGGCTAATATCCAAAATATATAAAGAACTCAAAAATAAAGAAACACTCAATTAAAAGCAGAGTACCTGAATGAGGTATCCCAGACCTAGAAAGACACATATAGTGTGAATTCTGTTATACAATCACAATGCAGGAACACATAGCTTAGAGTAAATATTGAAGAAACCAGATTTTCAATCATCAATCATGCAGGCATACTTTCTTCAAAGAAAGGAAACGAATGACACCTGGTCACCTGGAATGTCAGTGTGAAAGTGGACAAATGACCTAGTGATCCTTCACTATTCTATTAGGAGCCAGTCTCCACCAATATCTTGAATATGTTTAGACCCTAATCCCAAGCTTGTGTCTCAGTGAATAGAACCCATCCCTATGAAAGAGTCTCTTTGCATCATCTACCAAATGGATCTGTCTTTATGCTTATCACTGATCCTTCTTCTGGGTTGAAACTCTGAATTCTGTTTATCAGTCAATAGTACTCATTACTATTGCAAATGTTACAGCTGCCATGAGGCTTGCTGTATACCAGACACCACAGTGGTTAGGTATAGAATAAGGGACTAGGGACTACAGATAGATATGGTTAGGAAAGGAAAATATAATAGTTATGGATGGAATGGGAGGATCAACAGGGGAAGAAGAAGAGAAGGGAAGGAATATAGGAAGAAACAGCTAAAACCAAGGGCCTCTTAAACAGCAGTATAGAAACCTAATATAGTAGAAGTTTCTTAAAATATGTGCATTTATGATGGTGCTGTAAATGGAATCTCCAAATAATGGGGAAGATAGAGTTCCATCTGGCCATTTCATTTTACCAAATGAAGCTTCTAGTACTGGCATCAGGTTACACCTAATTGAGTTTTTAGCCAAAGTGGTCCCATAGGAATCTGAAAACAACCCAGGCTGTTGCCAAGACAATAGTGGCTCTCTACAAACTGACAGCATGGTCTCATTGCTGAAGATAACACCTAGACAACTCATTGAACGTGGAGAAGTAGAGCTGGTGCCTACATAGGGTTTTCATCTCTAGTTGTAGTATCTTTGGTCTGGGAAGGTTCTCTGCATGGGAGAAACATAAACACCAAGCTAACCACAAACCCTTTGATCTACAAGATGTTTGGGCAATGTTGGCATGAAGCTTGTAGGAGTAACCAACCAATATCTGATTTGACTTAAGGTCCACTCCATGAAATAGATAGAACCCATACTTGACACTGCTTGGATGACCAAGAACCAGAGACTAGACAGCCAATGCTTGAGGGTAAAACCAAATACCATTGCTCTACAAACAAAAAACAAACACCAGTAATAAAAGATATCCCTTAACAATAAAATGACTACTAATCACATCCCTTTACACTCATACATCAATGCCTTGCTTAACCATCTTCCAAGAAGCTTCCTTCCGCAGCAGATGGGAACAAATACGGAGACCCACAGTGAAAAAATTATGCAGAGAGTGGTGAGAGTCCTTGGAACACTCATCCCTAAATGGGATGCCTTTGTCAAATCCCTGGTCTCAGAGCTTAAGGAATGCCAAGGAAGGGGAGGCAGAATGAGTGTAAGAGCCAGAGGGTAAGGGGGACACTAAGAAAATAGACCTCCAAGTCAACATGATCAAAGCTTGTATGAACTCAACTAGATGGAGGCAGTGGCATATGTAGGGCCTGCTCTGGTCTCTTCCAGGTCTTCCTTGTATATATTACGGCTTCTGGATTAATTTTTTTATGGAATTCTTTTTTAATTTTAATTAATTAACTAACTAATCAAGACAGGGTTTCTTTGTCAGGGTTTCTTGGTGTAGCCCTGGATGTGCTGGTACTTACTCTATAGAACAAGCTAGCCTGGAACTCAGAGATCTGCTCATCTCTACATCCCTCTGACATGCTGGCATTAAAGGAGGCCTATGCCATGGCTGTTCACCTTCTTATGGGGTTCTTGAGTATGAAGGAATGGGTCTCTGATTCTTTTGCCTTCTCTTGGGTTCTATTCCTTCTTTTGGGCTGTCTTGTCCAATTCCAATGTGTTAGTTTTGTTTTATCTTATTATAAGTTTATTATTACTCTTTAGAAGCCTGTTTGTTTTCTGAGGCAAGAGGGGGAAGTGGGGAGGATAGAGGGAGGGGAAACTGTAATCAGGATATTTTATATGAGGGGGGAATCTATTTTTAATAAAAGAAATAATGGAAAGTTCATTCCTTGCATTTGTCGTGATTTAATTTTCCTTTCCAAGGGTAGAAGCAATTTTGTAGTCTGGGAGCTGATGAAGATAAACACCACTGTGTGTTCATGATAATCCGTCTTAATGATGTGGCCCTGGAAAAGCTTTTCTTATGCTCTATGAACTTCACACAGGGCTGCATGCCTACCCTCTTTCACAAGAATATTTTCCCTTGCCAAGAGAAATGGAAGAGAGGCAAACATAATATACAAAATGATGGGTCTGCTGACCTCTGGATTAGTGGCAAAAGTGAGGTGGTATTTACTGGTTTTTCTTCTTAATGAATGGGTGGAATTCAAAGCCACCACAAGTAAGATGGTGTAAACTTATTCCTTACCAACGTGGTTTTTTACTTTGGTTTTAAAATTCCACTGGATTATAAGCAGCTTTAGAAAACTTAAAAACCCTAAAGCAGCACATTTTTAAAATGATGTAATTTTGTAAGCCTCTTTCAACTCATTCTCCACTAATTATCCAACTGAGTGTTTAAGAACTATTTCAAACTTAAAAACTCAACAGAGAAACCTTTATCTTATTATTCTTTACTAGCATCTTTATACCCTTCTAGCATACAGATGTTTAAGGGATTAATCTGCTTCAATCCTTTAGCTATGGTTTATTGAAATTTCCTCTCTGGATTACAAAATAATCATTTGAGTCCAAATACTGTCCATAATCTGTAATTTTTCTATAATACTTACCTTTAATTTTTTTTTTAACTTTTGCTATAGTTTGGTTTGCTGTTCAAGATGTAGCTCTAGGTTTCTTGATATATTTTCAGCCATTGCTTGGTGTTACTTACTTGTTATTTTAACAACATTCCTTTGGGGATATGAGAGATGACTCAGCAGATACCAGCACTAGCTGTTCTTCCAGAAGACCTGGATTTGTTTCCCAGAACCCACATGCAACTTAAAATTGTTTGTGACTTCAATTCCAGGGTGTCCAATACCTTGTTTCTTCAGGCACTAGGAAGACAACAGCATTTGCATTCATTGGAGGCATGTACATTCTCATGCACAAAGAAAAAAGTATCTTACAATAAAAAACAAACAAACAAAAAACAAACAAACAAGCAACCCCCCCAAAAAAAACCTTTTAATTGGGCTAAACAGTGTCCTATCACAAAGGGGGTGGGACTCTACACTTCCCTGACTAAGGATTCACATGTGGCTAACAGTAGAAGAAGAGGAATTTTGCTTGGTGTTGTAGCTAGCAGTGTGGTGTCTGAGTTCCTGTAAAATTATCCTCACCTGTGCTCTGGAAACTAACCTTAGTGAAGTTTCTTGGGTTCCACACATGCACAGAAGTCATGCATATACAAGATAGGTGACTGAAAGGGGATTGGCAGGAGTGGGGAGGGTAGGAGATTTGAATGAGGGGGGTGGCTGTTACCAAAATCCATTTGGAAGGGAAAAAATGACCCAGAAACCCATTATTTTATATAGTTGATATATGCCAATAAACACCTCAAGAATACTCTTTTACAATCTTTTTTGGGCAATTACAGGGAACATTCCAGGGTTCATATTTTTAAAAAATTACAATCATGCAGAATAATAAATGACATACATATAAACATGCACAGTAATATCAACATAAAAATGAGTTTATGGAAAATTTCAAGTCCCTAGTATTTCACATCTTCAGTTCTACTGTGTCACCTGAAGTTCATTATCCTCTTTTTTCTCCCACAATATTATGTTAGTAGTTCTTAGTTTCAAAAATGTCATCAGGTGGCATTATATGAATCTCCCATGTCATCTGCAAAGCTATAGTTCACTTTTCTTATTGTCCTTGAGGATCCTTTGGTCTTATTATTATCCACATTTACAAAATTTTTACCTTGCTTGTGGACATATGTTTTATTTTCAGAATTTGTCATACATGTAATATTCCAATGAATGTTGGATTTTTAATTTAAAAAAATTAGAGAAATGTGTCTTACTTAGTTTTTTAAAAGTTAATTTTTAATTTATGCTCATTTATGTTTTGTCTGTATTTATAGCTGTGTGAGGGTGTTGGAAACCCTGGAACTAGAGTTAGAGACAGCTGTGAGCTGCCATATGGGTGCTGGGAATCAAACCCCAGGTCCTCTGGATGAGCAACCAGTGCTCTTAATGATTGAGTCATCTCTCTAATTACCTTTTACTTACCTTTTAATTTGCTCAAAACTTTCATAGGATATATTGAATACCAGTAAAATTTGATACTAGTTTATTGTGAGTTAATATAGACTATACAATTATTGAATTCTATCAAATACATGCAGAGGAAACATTTTATAATATCTGGCTTCAAGATACAAAAGGACTTTGTTCACTAAGGGAAAGCCAACTGTGTATTAGACATTAAAACCATGATAAAGTATGTAGTAAAGAAAATGAAGTGATTGAACATAAAGTTTTAAAGAGTGATATTAACTTATCTTTCTTTAATTGATTTCTGAGTGTCAATAAAAAAGCTTAACTGTCAACATCTGATTTTAAAAAAATCTCTGATTGGTAATTGCCATTGCTCTTGTTGTCGCCGGGACTTGATGGATAAGACCCTATTGCTGAAAGATACTGTACACTTTGAAAACAGACATGGAGAAGGCAAGTTGGTACCATTAAGAAGCTTCCTTCTTGATGGTTGGCTTTCATTCTATGAGAGTAATATGTGTGTAGGCTGCTGAGAGAAAAGTTCGTCACCAGTCTCACCCAGTTGTGAGCCCCATGAGCTATAATAATGACATGCAGCACAAAATATACCCATGAATACAAAAGTGGCATGTATGTTATGAGGAAAAGCAACCTGATCAGATTTAATACCTGTTCGACAGTGAGAAACACATGTTTGGTACCATAAATCTGTCGAAGAACCCATGGTTGGAGGGCTCGCAGGCCCCAGGGGTGAATCTGCTACTATTATTCTGCCAAATGGACTTAGAATCAGACTGCCCTTTTATTCATTTCTATCTACCCATAGACTAGTCTAGCTCTTGGACCTCATCAGACAAGTTTCTTTGTGCAGTGAATGGCTGTTATTGCAGCATCTTACAAGAGGTCAAGGTACAGAGAATAAATGTTAGTGGAGAGTACTTAGCCACCAGTGGGACTCTATCACCCTACTCCATAGCTGAGGGACCTTGCAGAGGAGAGGGGGGAAAGATCATAAGAGGTTAGGGAGTGCTGGAACAAAACAGTGTCTTCTCGACATGATAGGATATTTGTACTCACAAGCTCATGGCAGTTGTGGTTTTCTGTGCGAGTTTTTCTGAAGACCAAGTCAGTCAACATGCCTGTAAGGAGAAAGGAAATATGAGCACCCACTCCTAACTGAGAAGCTATTGACAGCTGGTGGCTTCTGTGGGGAGGGAGAGATAAGTGTGTGTCCCAGTAAGTGGACCGTACTCTAGTGGATGGTCCCACACCCATGGTTATATGGACAGCACAAACTGGTCTCAGTGGGGATTCAAAAATCAGAGGACATGAAATGGGGGTGGAGTGGGGAGAGAGGGGTAGACTGGGAGGAGTTGGGATAAACTTTATAATATATTGAATGAAATTTGCAAATAATTGTCAAAAATTATCAAATAAGTATTAAAATTTAAAAATCATACCTAAAACGTAAGTCTGATGGCCAGTGTGTTGTTTCTATAGTTGTTTTCCTAGAGACTATACATGGTTTAGGATATGCACCTGCCTGCCCTAAATTATCAGCAATAAAATGTAACTTAAATCTTTTTCTTCTTTAGGATGTCATGGGTCTTCAAACCAGTTCCATCAATGAAACACGGACTTTACTGGAGCTGAGAGTGAGTGTGAAGCAGAAAGATTTTCCAGTTAATATTAAACATGTGACATGGATGGCTGTGGTCTCTGTGCTTTTTTTTTTTTTTTAAAAGGTTTTAAGTGATATTACATTGATTTTTGGATTCAGAGGAAAGCACAAACTGGCATGTTTGTCACATAATAAATCGCCAAAGAAATAAGAACTAGATTAATAATAAAACAAACCTGTTAATGTTAGGACAATTTATCCTAAGTTAATGTTAGGACAATTTATATGGGAGAATAAACTGGGCAGCACAGTTGTGGCTTTAGGATAAGGATTTTAGTCAGTTTTGTCAAGATGACCCTGACTCTTTTAAGAGTCATCCAGTCAGGCAGGTTGCTCAGGGCCCTAGACTGATATGGAGTCAAGCTTTACTATGAAGTAACGATGCAGATAGAACCTTGTTACTATAGTTATTCCAGAGGCAAGTGAGGTCTTACACCAAATTCTTGCAATATATGACTTCTATAGGTTCCAAAAAATGCTAACCACTTAATCAAAGCACTTCCAGGAAGTCTGTTACCTTCTTGTGGTAAACGTAGAATAGAACATTTTGTATCATAGTCTCAGTGAAAACTGGTATGCTCTTTTGGAAGACTTGTGGTGCTAACTTTCAGGAGACACAATTGTTAAGTAATGCCTCCCTAGGCCCCAAATCACAGCACTAGACACTTATGCTGAGGAGGAGAGTTTAAAAGTAGAGAACGATGTGTGCAAGCAGCTGTATCTGTAGCAGAGTGGTGGAAGTAGCCTGAAGGAGGCCATTACAGATTTACCCTATGGAACTCTGCAACTATTAATGATGACAATTAAGAAGATGGTGATAGATAAGCTTATAGCACAAGTGAGAAGGGTCGGATAAAATGTGTGTAGGAATGTGAGTGTGTGTCACACACAGTCACACCACACACATTGTATAAAAATGATGGGTTAGAAGGGAACTCCGTGTCCTGTTGATATGGTGGCATGGCTTTTTAGGAGCAGCTTCTGGCTTATCACAAAAAATTCTTCCTCTGTAAGAATCAACAGGATAGCTATGCCCAGTGGCCTCCAGTGTGCTTCTTGCTGCATTAACAGCAGTATTTCCCAAAGGCTTGATTCAGTCCATTTCAACTCTTGTTAGTCTTTCACAGAGTATTTCAGCAGCTCCCATCCTCTATGCACCCATCTGCATATTTCCTCAGGAATACAGCTGCAACCAGTTAATCAAACACAAAGTCCCCTGGAGGGAAATATCAAACAAGGTGTGTGGATGTTCGAATGTACATCCAAGCAGCACAGCTTCATAACCGTGCACCAATTACGAAGAGATTCTTTCTCAACTTCAAACCCGCAGGCAGACAAACTAGTTTTTATGTAACAAGATTGATGGGAGGACACTTACAAGTACACATCCAGTTCTTTGTCCCAAACTGTGAGTTTGCAAGTATGTAAAGGGGTGAGAGTGGACTTGTTGATGGTGTTTGGAGTTCAGCGAGAACTGCAGACTTCTCCTCTCCCTTCTCCTTCCCTCACTTCTTTTCTTCTCTCCTTCTCTCCCCCTTTTCTTTTTCTTTTGACTCTCTCCTTCCCCTGTCAGCCTCCATTTCCTCTTCATTGTCACTGCTGTTTTCCTCCTCACTTCCCTTTCCTTCCCCATCGTCCTCTCCATCTTTTGAGACAGGGTCTAATGTCTAAGGCAGCCCAGGCTTGCCTTGAACTTCCTGTGTCCTGGAGGTTGATCTTTGATTTCTGACCCGTCTGCTCTCACTTACAAAGTGCTGGGATTACAGGTGAGCTGTCACACTATTTAAAACACTTTTTTTTTGTTCATACAGGACTGGCTTTACAATTGATGTCATCCATGAGAAGTAGTTTTTGAAAGTAAGCTTGTGTGGGCTTTCTTTGCTGCATCTAATTCAGGTTCTCTTCAATTTCCCCCACCAAAAAGTGTGCCATTGTCGGAATCATATACTTGGGTGACTTTTCAGTTGGTCCTGTCACACAATAAACTGCTTTTCAGTTTAATTCTCCATGCTATAATTTCACAAAGCTGGACCCAAGGTGGAGTGGTGTGCTGTTAATGTCTATAGCTCTTAATGTGATGCAAAAACCCTACGTATCATCAAGCAAGGATGTTGACATACATGTCTTTAATCTAGAGGTATAATAGGCAGCAAGAGCCAATTTTTAATTCAACAAAAAAAAAATCATGAAAACAAACATTTATCATGGTGGTTAAGCATTTTCTATCAGCGTGAAATTTCTTCTGCAATGTGTAAAATGAACTATGGAATAGTGTCAGATGACACAGAAAAACCGGGGTGCAGTGGCACTTATTTTTGTTATTGTCTCTGCATGCAGAATGATTTTTTCCCCTTTCATACACTGGAAAGCACGGAGGTTCTATTGCTTCCATATGAAATAAATAATAAAATGTGTGCTGATGTGCAAAGGTTCTCCTGTGGTGTGTGTCTGGACCACATGGGACAGAACCTCTGCTGTATTTCTAAAGAGATCTTTTTGGGGACTCCCTCCATTATGTCAGAGTCCTTCTGGCAGCAAGTGAGTGGTTATCTCCCCTGTGCAACTCTGCTGCGCCACGCTTGCTTATGAGAGATGCCCAGACAATGACTGGACAGGAATTCTTTGATTTCATTATTTTAGGTTTGTACTTAAAAAGTAAAAATGCTTTTTTAAATGGCTAAATTGTTACTTTCATTTAAAAGTTTTAGTATAGAGGATCTGTTTAAATGTTCTGTTAAAACACATCAAACTAGTGCGAAATGTATGCCTGCCACGCTAAGATCTGCCATGTTCTTGGGACTGGGCTAAGTGCTAGAGGCCTGATAACATTAAGAAATACTTTATCTTCAGAAAATGGAAAGCTATTGTGGCTCTTCCATTTCTATCCTACATTAAAGAAATTTTCCTCTCTCAGCTTAGCAAGCGGTTTTTAAAAAAGAGTATCCTAGCCTCTTATTTCTCTCTCCCAGCATCACATTTCTGCAGGCACTCACTGTGTCTGGAAAGTGAATCGTGTAAACACAGCACTGCTTTGAATCCACAGGTTTGCAGACTGAAGGCAGGTAGGGATGGTAGTTTTTTTCTGAGAGGTGAAAAAGCTAAAGGGGAAGAGTAACTGGGTGAAATTAGACTTATCCTGGTTTTCAGGTTATTTGGGATACTACAGTTTAGAGAAGGAAAATCTATGGTTAGCAAGGCAGCAAATACAAAAGCAGAATTTTATTGAGTGATTTTTTTGTTTGTTTGTTTGTTTTGTAACCTTAGAGTCATAAGTCAAGTAGGAATGTGTAAATGACAATTAAACATTTTGAACAACCCTAGTTAGCATGTGGAAATGACTGTGCACATTGCATACACATGTTGTGTATGCATACACAGGTACTTGACCTGTTTTGAAGGAGTATACTTTCAACAGGTTTGCAGACTTGGATTCTGTACCCCTATTACAAGAAATTGCTGTTAGCTTTCAAATTGCAAGTGTTATCTATCATTTCATTAGCAGCTAGAGGTGAAGTACACATAACAGCTTATTTAGCCATGACTCACCCATCAAACTTCTTATCATTTGAATCTCTTGATAAAAAACTGTGTAGTAATTACAGCCAACACAGCATTCTCACTTAAACTCTTTGCAGTGTGAATGGTTAGTATGGGTGTGAAGGCATTAGTACTTTATGTGTGAAAGGAAGGCAGGCACAATTATTATGTTCAACTTTATGGATGATACAGAATAATAGATTAGGTTACACTCTCTATCAGATATAACTTCGCACAGAAGAAAAAATTAGAAAAAAAAAACCAAAAAAACAATATCCCTATGTTGAACACATTCAGTATATTAGCTACAAGACCTTTGAGTTAATTGTCTCTCAGAGGTCCTTACTTATTCCTAGGGATCCACAGAGTACTGGAAAAACTAACTCCAATTAGACTGCATCATCAGTTAAGCCAAACATATGATTAAATCCCTGGACCACAGCAAATAGCTGTGGGGAAACATAGCAGGTCTGGGTATTTACTTGAGTCATCAAGACCAAAGTGCCTCTGGGGGAGAAGTGCCCCTGAGGCTGTGCTCTTTGTCACAAGTAAGGAGGTTACCCTCATAGGACTTGGCATCAAGTGGAGTGCTGGATTGGAGGTGGGAGTATGGTGCCTTATTCTGGCTCTCCACTAAGCCTGAGTTCTGTGAGCCAGTGCTTTGTTGCCTATGTTATTTGAAGCTGAATAGCCTTCACTTGCAATTCAAAAGCACACTGATAGACATGCTCACATATATACTAGGTGACACCATTGACAGCATCTAAGATAAGAGATTTAGATGGAAGGCAGCTAATGGAACTGGATGTTCATTTGCCTATAAGCAATGCATTAGCTTAGTTAGGCAACATTTTCAGTTTCTGCCCATTTGATTGCTGTGAGGCAATTAACTTTATTACTTCCCTGAATTCAAAGTGACCCTTGGCCAATTCTCATCCACATATCCTTTACAAACCTGCAGAATTAGAGTATAATACTTAACAGGGAAACTATCCTAAGATTCAGGCACCATAGGTAGTAGCTGAACTTCTGTTTTAGGAATGGCATTTTCCTCTCTACTTAAAAAGAAGCCTACATATATCATTTTCAATCTCATTAGTTACTAAAAATAGCTGAACTAAGAAGGGACACATTTTCTGACCCTAGAGTTGCAATTTGTTATAATCCAGCCATCTTGGAATAGAGTTCTCCTTTGAAATTGATACTAGCTCTCCATAGAATAAACTGGCATATAGAAGCAACTTCAAACATTGACTAAATGTTCCCTGTGGTGGTCCTGAGCTGAAATGGATAGCTTTCTTTCTGAAAAAGAGACTCAGCCAGGTTGAAGAGGGGAGTGGAGCCTTCTTGGTCTGTCTCTGTGAGTGGGAACTTGTGCCTTCCAAGTTGTTACAGAAGAGATGCCATGCATGGCATGACCGGGCTTAGACTGGATTCACAGCAGATTATCTGTTATCTTCACCTTGGAAGGCATGCTTCTGAATGTCACATGCTTTGACAAAAATACCTTTGTTCTCTCTGAGCGTATGCCTTTCTTCTGTGGGTGCTGGCGCGCTTTTCCCATGAATTGGATGCTTGTCTATATTCCTCCAGAGCAAAAGCATCTGGGATATGAGTCCTAAAAGCACTTCCTATAGTTACTTATATGATTCTTACATACTTTGAAAAATATTTTTATCCTTACTTTTATCCTTTATCAGCATTTTGTTCTTTTCACTTCATGATTTATATGAATGTGAGCAGTGAGGGCTGGGTGATAAATTTCCAAGCTTCATGGTGCCATAGATGCCAGATCTGGATTCTCGGTAGAGTTTTATTGGTGTTTAAGAATATAAATTATTCTGTGCTGACACCCCAAAAATCATTTCAGAGACTTGTTAACACATTGAGTACCTTACATTCTCTCAAGCATTTAAAAGCATCTGCAGGACACTGCTCTGTTTTGCTCCATGTGCAAGTTGAGAGAACAGAACAAGGCCATATTTTGAGTTACGATGTAGTCTGGGAGGACTTGGCTACTCTGGTGTGAACTAGCCTGGAAGATTTCATCTGAGGAAACTGTATGTGTCAGCAGCTGTCACAAAACACACAGCTGGCTGTGGAATCTGTGGCAGCTGGCAGCCTGAAATACAACTTCTTCTTCTTTGTGGGGAAATAGGAATACCAGCGGATGATGTTCCTTTGGAGTGCTTCATATCTTGTACTTCTGTCAGATGTCAGCAGCCTCTTTGGGATGACTAAGTGAGGTGCGGAATATTCTACTGAGCCCTTAATAGCTGTGGTGTTTCCCAGTAGCAGGAATATCTTAAGTATAACTGGGTGAGGAACATCCATTTGCCATGCCAGAAGCCATAAAGTCCTCAAGGAAGACATGCTCCTGGCATCCTGCAGGGGGTGGGGTTTTCTACAGAGGGGCTCATAAGAGGCTTCTTTATTTCATCATCCCAAACTTAGAGCATCTTTCCCTAAGCTATCCCCTATTTAAGATAGCACAGTAGCTCTTAGATCAGTGGTTCTCAATCTGTGGGTCTCAACGCCTTTTTTTGGGGGGGTCACATATTAGATATCTTGCATATCAGATATTCATATTACAGTTCATAACAATAGCAAAATTAGAGTTATGAAGTAGAAATGAAATAATTTTACGGTTAAAGGCTACCACAACATGAGGAACTATATTAAAGGGTTGCACAATTAGGAAAGTTGAGAACCATTGTTCTTAGGTGGCCAAATGTTTTCTCCCATTATTAGAATATCTTAGCAATTCCTGGAAGAGAGCTCCCCTGAACAAGAATGGCTAACCATGCTGGAGATGTTTTCCCACACATGCGGAGGCCTGGACTCTCAATGCAGCTGGTATTTCACTATAGTGGATTTGCTCCCATATATTTCACACACTCAGCTGTATATTCTTCACGCCACTGGATAGCCTGTGTATTTCCTGAATTAAAAATAACACAGTGCTCAACAGAGTTCCGTGATATTCATGATCTGAGCTGCCACTGCTGCTCTGGGAAGGGAAGCTTCTTTTGCAGGGGTACCAAATGACTGCAGACTCATAATTGAGAATGAGAGCCATTGAAAGCTTCTGTGTCACCCCTCTCTACAAAAAGAAACAGTCCAGACAGAAAGTTATTGAAGACAGTCCTTGAATTTTTGATAAAGATGATGGAGTGTAGCTCTTTACAGTTGATGGCTTCTGTAGGGGTGGGGTGGAGAAGGACACAGTTTTCTTTAAGGCTCTGGCCATTGAGAGTTTGACCATGCTCCAATGAGTATATGGTCAACATAAATTGAAAATTGAACTTGGTGGTTTTTGTTTGTTTGTTTGTTTTGTTTTTTTGAGCGAGAAGGGACAAAGGTGATAAAGTTGCACTTGGAGGAATGGAAAGCAAGTGTGGTTGTGGTATAGTGTATGAACTTCCCAAACACAGTGTACTAGGATAAATCCTAATCCCTAATTAGAGACTATGTTGGCATTTTTTGCCCTCAGTGCTGGGGACCAAACCCAAAGCTGTACATATGTAGTGAAATGACTCCCCCATGAATCTCCAGCCTAACTTGGCTTCTGGTCCAATGCCTGCTCTGAGTTTATGGAAGACAACAGTATACCATGAATTGTCTTCTGATAGATTCAGAAGCATCTGATAATGCAACCGTTAAGAATAATGTTCATTGATGCAACATGTTAAAATTGTAACCACTCCAGTCATGCTCTATTTTTTTCTTTCCTGAACTGTGAAGTACAGTCATTCATGGCACTTTCTCAGAACTGTGTGATTAAACATCATATGTATGTGATGCATACCATTATTAATAAAATTATCTGTATGACTTCAGACCAGCAAAAGTCGTAGTCATCCTCAAACATGTGACACTCAGCAGTCCATGTGAGTTAACTTCTCTCTGGCTTCCAGGCAGTTAAAAAGGAATGAGTTAAAAAGGAAGAATAATTTTTCTTAGTAAGACACATGAAAAAGGAAAAATGGAGATCATGAAATACTTAGAAATTGATATTTTAGTTTATCTTATTCATCTATTTAAGACTTTCTAAATTTAAATTTTGTTTTATTTCTTTGTATGTGTGTACCTGGATCTATAAATGTGTTTTATTGTGGGTGCCCATAAAGATGGCTGCACTCCATCTTGGCACAATGATAGAATTCAGAAGTGTCCTCAGCAAGTCATAAGACCTAAAGGTCAAAGGTATGGCTACAGAAGGAATTTTGGCTGTCTTATTCTAAATAACAACAGACCTGAAACTGAGGTGTGTCTACTCCTGACCTCAAGGCTAGGGAACAAGATGTTGGAGCTAAGGTGTGGTTACTGAACCTTTAGAATAAGTGAGGAAAAAAACTGTTTTGTATACATGATACTGTGTTCCCCTTTTTGGATAAGATATATAAAAGTGGTCAAAAATAAACTCCTGGCATTTCAGTATTGACTGATCTGCCCTCCTGACTTTTATTCTGTCTGTCTTTTCTTTATCATCTATAGCTAGCCTTCCCCTCATCCATACTCCCCCACTCAGGTACGGAATTGGGGCCACTCGGCTGGCTCTGATTGTAGCCCCACAAACACCACTCCTGACACACTATGTAAATGTCTGCTTCTGGAGGAGGCCAGAATAGGGAATCTGATTTTTTTGGAACTGGAGTTATTCATAGTTGTGAAGCATTTGATATAGGTTTTGTGAAGTGGCCCCAGGTTCTCCGCAAGGAGAAAAGGTGCTCTTACCTCCTGAGCTGTCTTTGCAGTTTTCTTGTTATTTATTATTTTGAAGCAGGTCTTACTATGTTGACTACAATGGCTTTGAATTCACAGAGATCTGCTGAGGTCCTGCTGTAGGCTGGGTAGAGGTCCTGAGACAGGGAAGGAGCATAGGCATGAAGAAATGAACTGTCTGACCACCAGATGAGTTTCACACAAGTGGCCAGCCCTTTATAGCTCCAGCCATCTTTATTTGTACATAAAAAACAATCATGTTTTTCGATACTAACAAACAAGTTCTTTCCATCCTCCAAAGTTAACATCCAGCAAAAACAAATATGCCAACTATGTTCTTTTCCCAACTTTTACATCAAAGCATCTTTACACCAAAAACATTTACCATGCTGCTGGCTGGTCAAATATCGGCCCAGGTACATCCTGTCTTTACAAAATTAAAAGATGACTGACACAGGAATACATTTTCAAGAACAAATATCTCATTCAAAATGTATTTACAGAACAGGGGTGATCTGCCTCTGATCCTGTCAGCACTGAATCAGAACAGCTTCAAGGGTCTGGAGTGACAGCTGGCTCCCCCCAACAAGAAACCTGAGAAGTATCAGCTCCCAAAGAATGTTAGGAATAATACTTGAGAAAATATGGGGTTTCCAGGAATGAGCACATCTGTCCCATGCGTGATTGGCAAATTGACACTAAAACTGCAAAGAGACTCATCAATATTTTGCGAGAGAAGAGAATATGCAGGGTGTGTGGTCCTAGCAGTGTTCTGTGTTGTCCCAAAGTCCATTGGTCCTTGTAGAGAGAGACACTGTCCCCATGGGCTTTTGCCCTATTTAGAGGCCTATTGGACAATCACTCATGTACTGTTCTGAAACTAGGCCTCTCAGCCCCCAACAGAGATTCACCTGCCTCTGCCTCCTCAGTGGTGGAAATAAAAGACATGTGTTACTATGTCTGGCAATGGACAGATATTTTTAAGAGTCATAACCAATGAGGAAGTACTGTGTAAAAATTATGTTTATTGTATTTGAATATTAAGTATTTCGTTATCATCGTTTCCGATAAAAATAAATCCAGGAGAAAAACCCTGACAAGAACATCAACAGGAAAGAAGACTAGGAACAACAAAAAGGCTGAACCCAACGGTGGAGGGCTAAAGAAATAGCAAGCACTTGAGATGAGCTAGCATGCCCACAGCCCTTCTCTGCTTTCTCTGTTTCTCCAGACCCAACTTCTTAGGCTCATTCCCAGTGCTGCATCAGAACACCAGCTGCAGCTGTCCTTCTCCCCTGCCCACACCTCCCGTGAACTCTACAAACCATCCTTCTTAGCCTCCCTTCCCAGCCCTGAACTCAGGTGTGGACTCTCCCTACTCAATCACAGGCTATGCCTAACAGAAAACCAGGTAAACTGCTTGCGGACCTTCTCCACTTTCTCTGCTCCGCTAGACCCAATACCTCAGGCTCCTTCCTAGCACTGAAACATCAATGACTACAGCCTCCTGTCCTCCTGCCTACATCTCCTGTGGATCCCACAGACTGTCCCCTCCTAACCTCTCTCTTCCGTTTCTTGCTGTATCCCAGCCTTGATTCAGGCAGATGCCATCTGCTCAACCATACATAGTACATGCCTGCCAGAAAACTAGGTGAGCTGCTCCCAGACCTCCACTCTCTCTATTCTCTTAGACCCAATTCTAGGTATCATCCCCTCCTAACATCCCTTCTTCCACTTATCACTGCACCCCAGCCTCTAACACCAACAGGGTTTTTTTGTGAACACACAGCCAAACATGCCAGTAAAACAGGCAACACACAGCCAGCATACTCTGAAAATTCAAAGAAGAAAGAGAAACCAAGGGATCAAACATCCACCCAACAAAGACAAACTTAGAAATCAGAACCTAGACCTAAAATCAGTCTAAACCTAGATGCTATGATAAGAAGAACACAATAATAGCTAGGACTGTATGTCTCCACCAGAGTCCACCTATTCTACCACAGTAGGCCCTGAATATTCTAACATTGCTGAAGCACAAGAAAAAGACCTTAAAACCACATGTACCAAGATGATAGAAGTCCTTCAAAAGGAAATGAATAAATTCCTTAAAGAAACCCAGTAAAACACAAACAATTGGATGAAATGAAAAAATTCCTTAGAGAAAGCAAACAAACAGTTGAAGGAAACAAATAAAATGATTTAAGGCCTGAAAATGGAAATAGAAGCAATAAAGAAAACATAAACTGGGAATCATGGAAATGAAATATTTAGGAATGGGAACAGGAACTACAGAGGCAAGCACTACCAACAGAATACAAAAGATAGAAAAGACAATCTCCGGCATTGAAGATACAATAGAAGAAATGATAGATTAAAAAAAATGATTAGTCTAAAAACTTCCAGACATAAAATATCCAAGGATTCTAGGACACCGTGAAAAGACCAAACCTAAGAATAATAAGAATAGAGGGCTCAAAGACCCAGAAAATATTTCATCAAAATCATAGAAGAACATTTTTCTAACCTAAACAAGGAGATGCCTATAAAAGTACAAGAAACACACAGAACACCAATAGACTAGGAAAGAAAGCCTACACAACCTCATAATAAGCAAAACATTAACATACAGAACAAAGAATATTAAAAGTTGCAAGTGAAACTTGGCAGACCTATTGAAATTACATGACTTCTCAATGGTGACTCTAAAAGTCAGAAGAACCTGGACAGATGTACTACAGACTTTAAGATTCCACAGATATCAGCCTACACTACTATATCTATAAACATTTTGATCACCATAAATGGAGAAAACGAGATGTTCTATAATAAATTCAAATTTAAACAACACCTATCTACAAATATATCCCTACAGAAAAAGGCTAGAAGGAAAACTTCAACCCAAGGAGGTTAACCATAGCCATTAAACCCAAGAAATAAATAATCTTATATAATAATAATCATATATAATAATAAATTATTATTACAAACAATAATAATAACTACCAGCAAGAACAAAAATAACAGGGATAATCTGTTGTTAGTCATTGATATCTTTCAATACCAATGGTCTCACTTTGCCAATAAAAAGATACAGAAAACAGAATTGATGTGAAAACAGATCCATTTTTCTGCTGTATCCAAGAAACACACTTCAATCTTAAGGCTGGACATTACCTCAGGGTAAAAGGCTGGAAAAAGATATTCCAGGAAAGTTTCAACCGATACTAGAAAACTGAAATAACTCCATGCAACCTTTCAGACAACACAGATTAAAGCTGGATATAAACAATAACAGAAAACTCATGGAAACTGAACAAATCTCTACTGAATGAAAAGTGGGTAAAGACAGAAATAAAGAAATTAAAGATGGCCTTCCAGTGCACTGATCAGAGCCTCCTGAAGATTGAGGACTGCATGGGGGAGGAGCCTGTCCCCACGGACTGGCCTATTCAGAGTCTGTCAGCATCCTGGTCTCACCTCCAATCACAGTAGGAGGAAAGCTTGAGCCTGCTTCCTGCCTGCCTCCAGGTGCACTAGTAGGAGCCTCCTGAGGATGAGGGAACTGCTTGTAGGAGAGCCTGTCCTGATGGGTCAGCCCTACAGAAAGTTCTGGAAGGAAAACTCCAGCCTAAGGAAGTCAACTGCATCCACAAAAACAGGCAATAGACAATCCCACTTTACCAACAACAATAAAAAGGGGAGCTATCCACACATAATACCACCAGAACCACCAAATCCAAATCAAACACGAATTAACAATCAATGGTCATTAATAAGTCTCAATATTAACGGTCTTAATTTGCCTATAAAAGACACAGGTTAACAGAATAGATACGAAGACAGAATCCATCCTTCTGCTTCATACAAGAAACACACCTCAACTTCAAAGACAGATGTTACCTCAGAGTTAAGGGTTGGGAAATGATTTTCTAATCAAATGGACAAAAGAAATAGACAGATGTAACAATCCTAATATCTAACAAACTAGACTTTAAACTAAAATCAATCAAAAGAGACAAAGAAGGTAATTTATTATTCATCATAGGATAATCCATCAAGATGAAATCTCAACTCGGAATGTCTATGCTCCAAAGACAAAGGCACCCACATACATAAAAGGAACATTACTAAAACTCAAATTTCACATAAAACCTCACACACTTATTTTTATAGTATGAGATTTAACACCCCACTCTCAACACTAGACCAGTCCACCAGAGAGAAATTTAACAAAGAAACAAAGGAACTAACAGAAGTTATGACCCAATTGGGTTTAACAGACATTTATAGAACATTCCATCCAAACAGAAAAGAAATAACTTCTTTTCAGCACTACATGGAACCTTCTCTAAAATTGACCACATACTCAGCAATATCGTAAACCTCAACAGGTACAAAAAAAAAAAAAAAAAAAAAAAAAAAAATGGAATAATCCTCTGTATCACATCAGACCACCATTCTTTAAAGTTAGAATTCAACAACACAAATTTCAGAAAACCTACAAACTCATGGAAATTGGACAATGTGCAATTGCACCATTCCTGGGTCAAAGAAGAAATAAAGAAATTAAAGACTTCCTAGAATTCAATGAGAATGAACACACAACATACCCAAAATTATGGGACATTTTGAAAGCAGTTAAAGGGAAAAGTTCATGTCACTAAGTGCTCACATGAAGAAACTGGAGAATAGTTACACTAGAGAATTAATAGCACAACTGAAAGCTCTAGAACAAAAAGAAGCAAAGTCACCATGGAGGAATAGACACCAGGAAATAATCTATTTGAGGGCTGAAACCAATAAAGTAGAAACTAGGAAATCAATACAAAGAATCAATATAATAAGGAGTTGGTTCTTAGAGAAAATCAATAATATAGATAAATCTTTATCCAAACTAACCAAAAGGCAGACAAAGGGAACATGCAAATTAACAAGATCAGAAATGAAAAGGAGGACATAAGAATGGACACTGAGGAAATCCCGAGACTCTTCAGGTCATACTTTGAAAACCTGTACTCCACAAAATTTGAAAATTTAATGGAAATGGACAATTTTCTGGATAGCTATCACTTATCAAAATTAAATCAAGAACAGATAAGCAACTTGAATAGACCTGTAACCCTAATAAAATAGAAGCAGTCATCAAAAGTCTTCAAAAAAAAAAAAAAAAAAAACAAAAAACAAAAAAAAACCAAGCTCAGGAGACAACTTGCTTTACAGAACACCAATAGCATGGGCACTAAGACCAACAATTGATAAATAGGACCTCGGGAAACTGCAAATCTTCTGTAAGGCAAAAAAAAAAAAAAAAAAAAAAAAAAAATACTGAAAATTGGGCAAAGAAACTGCCTACAAGATGGGAAAGATTTCTCTAGGTCTGATAGAGGCAGATCTAACCAGATAATTCTTAGCAGAGGGATCTCAAATTACTGAGAAACATTTAAAGAAATGTTAAACATCCTTAGCCATCAGGAAAATTAAAATACTTTGAGATTTCACCTCTTATTTTATTTATTTTCCTTCTTCCTGTTATTTTTGGTTCAATTATTTTTATTTATTTATTTATTTATTTTTTTTTTACGGAAAATAGCTTATTCTTCCATACAAAATATCTTGACTGTTTTCTCTTCACTACACTCCTCCTAACTGCTCCACCTCCCCTCTGTTTCCTTTTCAGAAAAGAGTAGGCCTCCAAAAGATGATAGTCAAACAAGATAAAACAAAATACAATAGGATGACACAGAGCATATTGAAGTTGGACAAGGCAATGCAATAGAAGGCAAAGGGTTCCAAGACTAGCCTAGCCAAGAGTCAGAGATATATCTGCTCCTGCTGTTAGGAGTCCCACAAAAACACCAAGCTAACAGGCACAACATATATGCAGACCTAGTGCAGACCCATGCTTGCCATTTCAGTTTCTCATGAGCTCAGTGGGCCATGTCCTGCTGATGTCCTTCAATCCCTTGCACCTGTTAGAATGGCTAAGATCAGTAACGCAAGTGACAACTCATGCTGGTGGTATGTGGAATAAGGGATGAGGAGCACTAATCCACTATTGGTGGGAGTAAAACCACTAAGAAAGTCAATACGGCAGTTCCTCAGAAAGATGGGACTTTGTACCACTTGGGCATACATCCCAGGACGATTCATCCTATCACAAGAACATTTGCTCAACCAGGTTCATTGCTGCTTTATTCATAACAATAAGAAATTGGAAACAACATAAATGATCTTCAACAGAAGAATAAAGAAAATATTGTAATTTACACAGTGGATTATTTTTATTTAAATTAAAAACAATCTTATTTTACATACTGATCCCAGTTCCCTCACCCTCCCTTCCTCCCATTCCCCCCCACCATCTCTGCATACCACCCCCATCCACTCCTCAGAGAGGGTGAGGCCTCCCATGAGAGATCATCAATGTCTGCCACATTATTTGGGGCAAGACCAAAGCCCACCCTGCTGTATCTAGGCTGAGATACAGAATGGGCTCCATACAGAATGGGCTCAAAAAAAGCCAGTTAATGTACTAGAGATAAATACTGGTTCCACTGCCAATTGGCCCATAGACTGTCCAAGCTCCCCAGCTGACATCCACATTTAGGGGGCTAGTTTGGTCTTATGCAGGTTCGGTCTTATGCTGTTAGTCTGGAATCTATGAGCTCCCACTTGCTCAGGTCAGCTGTTTTTGTGGGTTTCCCTAGCATGGTCTTGACCCCTTTGCTCATCACTCCTCCCTCTCTACAACTGGATTCTAAGAGTTTGGCTGTGAATCTCTGCTTCTGTTTCCATCAGCTACTGGATAAAGGCTCTATGACAACGTTTAAGATAATCATCAATCTCATTATCAGAGAAGGTCATTTAAGGTAGCCTCTCCAATATTGCTTAGATTCTTAGTTGAAATCATCCTTGTGGATCCCTGCACTTTTCCCTAGATATTTCCCTAGATATTAAGCCCATAATATCTCCCTCTATTAAGATATTTTTTCCTTGCTCTCCTTCTCTGTTTTCCTCCAAATTTGACCTTCCTGATCCCATATGGTCTCCAGCCCCTTCCCCTCCCCTTCTCCTCTTCTCTTTTTCCTCCATTCCTACCCTCTCCCCCCATGCTCCCAATTTATTCAGGAAATCTTGTCCATTTCCCCTTTTCCAGGGGACCATGTCCCTAGCTTCTCTGGTGTTGTGGATTGTAGGATGGTTATCCTTTACTCTATGCCTATTATACACTTATGAGTGAGTACATACTGTGTTTGTCTTTCTGTATCTGAGTTACCTAGCTCAGGATGTTTTTTTTTCTAGTTCTATTCATTTGCCTGAGAATTTCAAGATATCACTTTTTTTTTTAAGCCTTTGAGTAGCATGCCATTGTGTAAATATACCACATTTTCTTTATCCATTCTTCAGTGGAGGGGCATGTAGGTTGCTTCCAGGTTCTGGCTATTACAAACAATGCTGCTATGAACATAGTTGAACAGATGTCCTTGTTGTATGAATGTTCATCCTTTGGGTATATATGTAAGAGGGGAATTGCTGGATCTTGTGGTAGACTGACTCCCATTTTCCTGATAAACCACCGTACTAATTTCCAAAGAGGCTGTACAAGTTTGCACTCCCATAAGCAATGGAGGAGTATTCCACTTTCTCCACATCCTCTCCAGCATAAATTGTCATTGGTGTTTTTTATTTTAGCCATTCTGACAGGTGCAAGATGGTATCTCAAAGTTGTTTTGATTTGTGTTTCCCTGATGTATAAGGATGTTGAGCAATTTCTTAAGTGCTTTTTAGCCATTTGAGATTTCTCTATTGAGAATTCTCTATTTAGATCTGTACCTCATTTTTAAATTGGATTATTTGGTGTCTTGGTGACTAGCTTCTTGATTTCTCTGTATATTTTGGACAACAGCCTTATGTCAGATGTAGAGTTGGCGAAGATATTTTCCCAGTCTGTGGGCTGCCATTTTGTCTTATTGACTGTGTCCTTTGCCTTACAGAAGCTTCTCAGTTTCAGGAGGTCCCATTTAATTTTTATCAATCTCAGCATCTGTGTTACTGGTGTTAAGTTCAGGAAGTGGTCTCCTACACAGTGGATTTTTGCTTAGCTGTTAAAACAATGACAACATGAGATTTCTAGGCAAATTGATGAAAGTAGAAAAAAATCATACTGAGTGAGATATTCCAGACCCAGAAAGACAAATAAAATATGTGTTCATTTATAAGTAGATATTAGTTCTTAAGTGAATGATGACTAAGCTACAAGCCATAAACTCAGAGAAATTAGTTAAAGAGGACTAGGGGGTACTCAAGGACTTCCCTAAAGAAGGTAAAATAGAATAGATTTGGGGGATGAGCTGGAGGATGGTGGGGATGTGAGCAGGAGGTATCAGGTGTTGGGGAGATGTGATTGAGGGAGAGACATCTGGAATTGGGGTACATTTTCATGATGGTATGGAAACCTAGTGCAGAGTAACTTCCTGGAATCTGTGAGGGTGACCCTACTGAGGATTCCTAATTATGGAGGATGCAGAGTCTGAACTGGCCATTTCTTGTAGCCAGGCAAGGCTTCCAGTGGTGGGACTGGGTTGCTTTCAGTTGAGTTGTTGGCCTATTTGATTCTGTGGAAAACCCCAAATGGCCCAGATTGATGCTAGAACAGGTTGTTCTCTGAAAACTGATGGTAGGGCACCATTGTCAAGGAAAACATCTTTATGACTAATTGAACATGCAGAGGTCAATTAGGTGCCTGTGATATGACTGACTGGGGGCCAGCTTCCAGTCAGCACTAGGGTATGCAAAAGAAAACAAAATCCCAACAATTCCATGAATGCAGTGAGGACTAGACTTTTCTTTATGAGGGGGAAATAAGGAAGAACATGCTTTCTGCTGGTTACCTCTTATACTTCATCTTAAATAATCTATTTTTCTTGACAATCTTCACAGTTACATCTCTTTATGTACAGCTACATCTCTCTCTCTCTCTCTCTCTCTCTCTCTATATATATATATATATATATATATATATATATATATCTTTTCTACATGGCCATACATCTCTATACAGTTACATCTATTTTCACATGTCTACACATGTTTCTTTGACATAAATTTCTCTTCTATATCTCTTTTCTATACAGCTTCATCTTCCTTGCCTCCACATAGTTACAAATCTCCACACGGCCACAACTACACATCTCATTTCATAGCTCTCCTGCCATACAGCACTTTCTACAGTTCCTAGGCACATCTCCTCTATGTAGCAGCAGCTCTTTCACACAGCTCTCTTTTACACTCACACACACACACACACACACACGCACACACACACACACACACACACATACTTCTACATTATCCACACTCGCACACACTTTCACCCACTCACTCCCTCACACTTCTCTCATGCTTCTTCATCTCTTAGCGCACACACACATGCACGCGTGCGTGCACACACACACACACACACACACACACACACATACTTCACTCACACTCTGTACTGTTCTTACCCTAGCAGCTCTCTACATAGCTCCAAACAGCTGCCCCCTTTTCACCACCGCTGCTCTCACAGGCAAACTTTGGAAAATTATAAGTCACATTTTCAGGGCCAGCCTATTCTCATAGTACGTGATGAGTTATGTGGTTTCTCTTGAGCTAGGGAATGTGATATTGACTAGCCAGTGAATAACACTTGGCCATGCATATAGCCTAAACAATTCGGGTTCCCAGACAGAAAATGACATTGGAATTTAAGACAACAGTAGCTTAACTAACTGGACCTTGAGTGGTAGGGAGACCGTGTAGAAAATCCACTGCTGCAGGGAGTTATACCTACTAAGTTGCTTCTATCCTGACCTTGAATCAGCAAAACACCTGGAAAAATGACCTCATGTATTTGTCTCTAGGGGCAACCAGATATTCATCTCCAGGGGCACGTGCTTTGAATTTGTTCAGGGGTCTAAGGGCTGTCTTTGTGACTGAGAATCCCATGGCAGTCTGAGTAATATAAAATATCCTAGTATTATTTCTATTCATCAAAGTTATACAGTTAAGTGGAAATCACCTTCCTGACTAACCACAGCTATGTATGTGCCCAAAAGATAGAATATTTTCATACACACAAGCAGTGGAAATATACCAAAAGCTCTTCTTAGGGAAGAAATGAAATGGCAAAGGAAAAAAAAAAAAACTCAGACAAAAAGCAAACAGTTTCCACAGTCGGTAAACCCACAGACTTTGCTAGGTGGGCTCCCCATCAGGGAATCATGAACCTGGTGGGCAGGCCTGTTGAACACTAGTTGTCACCCTCCATATACCTCCATGGCCCTCTGCACTGCATGGAGCCTTCACTCCTATGTTCTAGTCTTTTTGATGTAGGAGGGTATTTTTCAGACTACCAAAAGAGAAACATGGTCACCAATCCTGCAATAAAACCTTTGGCTAAAAACATGTCCTGCAACATGTGCTGGGGCAACGGTGGTAGAGAGCTGTGGGAATGGCCAATCAATGTCCCACTTAACTTGAAACCCAATCCAAAGGAAAACCCATGGTGGACACTGCTTAGATGACCAGGCACTGGCCTGGGGTAGAGACCTAGGGTAGAACCAAACAAGACCAGTCTAAGAAAAAGAAATCAATACAATTATGCCTAATGATAGTCTGCTGTACTTATAGGTCATTGTCTTGTTTAGTCATCAACAGAAAGACTTTCTCTGGCAGCAGATGGGAACAGATACAGAGACCCCCACATAGGAGTAGATAGTGTCCAAGTTGGAGGTCTCCATGGAGTCACTTCCCTTGGGGTTCAGGGAATTCCAGAGGGGCCAGAAAGATTGTGGGAGCCAGAGGAGATGGAAGACACCAGGAGAACATGGCCCATTGAATCAACTAAGCAGGATGCATATGCATGGGCTCACAGAGATAGAAGCAACAAGCATGAGGCCTGCATAGGTCTGTACCAGTTCCTCTGCATATAGACTATGGCTGTTAACGTGGTGTTTTTGTGGTACTTCTAACAGTGGGAGCAGGTGTATTTTGGACTTTTTCCCCTGCTCTTGGGAGTCTTTCCTATGGTCAGATTGCCCTGTCCACCTTTGGTCTGAGGGCTTTTGCCTTGCCTTATTGTATTTTGCTTTGTCCTATTTGGTTGCTGCCTCTTGAGCGCCTGTTCTTTTTTGATGGGAGATGGAGAGGGAGTGGATTCAAAGAAGACAGCTGGTGTATGCATGGGGGGGGGGGTAGGGATACTGGGGAAGTGGAGGAATGGAAACTGTGGTTGTTTTGTGTTATGTGAAAGAAGAGTATATTTTCAATACAAAAGAAGAAATGAAGAAATTGTCAAGACAAAACTCTAAAACAATAAGATAAAATATAGAAGGAAATAGCTACCACAGGCAATTAAGCAATCTGAGACAAAAGCAGTGATTGAATTATGAACATGTTTGTTCATTCCTGTAACATGGTTGCATAATCTTCATGGAAGAGGAAAAATACTTCCAAAATGTAAAATGAGAAGGCAAGAAGATGAAGAAAATAATTCAGTGGGGAAAAATCAAAAAGGGAGCTGGTCTTTCAACAAGTATTTTTTTTTTTAACATCTGTTGTATGCTAATGCTGTGTAAGGAGAAGTAGATGAAAATGACAGTGATGAATGATGTAAAAACTAAATTTTTGTTCTAGACTGACTACACAGAAAGATGAGATAGGGAACAAAACAGAAAGCCATTGTAATCCACCTACTCTGGAGAAGCCTGGGTATAGCGGGAGGCCAGGGCTCTGGAGAGCTGGCTCCAGGAGCAGGCCCTGTCTTTCAGGTGCTACCACAGTGGCTCCAGCTCCTGGAGAATGCACAGGCAAGGAGGAGAGTAACTCCCATCGGAATCCACTCTAGTTTATTTTCTTTCTGGGACCAAGTATCAGTCAACTTGAGCTGAGATGTCTCAGTGTTGGTTGAGAATGCATTCAGCTTTTGCTAAAATGGAGGTGCTCTGATTATAAAGGTTATACACATTCCATGCAGAAGTTCCATATATCCACTTTTTAGCCTTGAGTCAGGAAGCAACATTTGTAAATACAATCCATTCAGGCAAGATGAAATAGAACTATTCAATAGCACACATTTAATTTATTTCCACTTTAATTCATACCTTTTCCCCAATTATGATAGGCCCCAGTATTGCACTTTGTAAATGAGTCCATAGAAGCGCCCTCATCCCTTGACCCTGTACTTTCAGCCAGTATCTTTCTGTTGTTTCTTTAAAGCAATGGCTCTTAACCTTCCTAATGCTGTGACCATTTAATATAGTCCCTCATGTTGTGGTGACCCCCAACCATATAATTATTTCATTTCTACTTTATAACTGTAATTTTGCTACTGTTGTGAATTATAATGTAAATATCTGATATGTAGGGTATCTGATATATGACCCCTATGGGGCCAGGACCCACATATTGAGAACTGCTGTGTTATTTTTTTTATTCTGTTTATATTTATTCTTTGTGTCTTTCACATCTTGCCTCTTGATCCCACACATCTTCCCCCACTTAAGAATAAAACAAAATACAATTTAAGAGGAAAAAAAGGGGAAAGAGGGTTGGGGGAGAAAGGGAAAATCTCATCATGGGAGCTGAAGTGTGATACAATGTGTCACATAGTAAAAACCTTTAGTCATACATTTTTTACATGGCAAAGAATCACTGGTCTGGTTCAAGGCCCCTGATATGTGCTACACAGGACCCTCATTGGGACTCTTCCTGGACATCCTATTACTGTCCCATGTCATGGATATCCTGTAGTGCTGGATCCATGAGACTGACCCTACCTTCTTCCCCCACCACCACTCCCCACCCCCTGTGTTCCAGTAGATCACAGTATGATGGGATGGGCCAACCCATAACACTAGTTCTGGGCCTGGGTATTTGCAGGGTTGGTCAGCCCACCAGCTCTCCCCTGTCCTCACCACCAGGGTGAGCTTTCCAGCACTGCCCTGGCTAGTTCACCCCTTCTAGTGGGGTCAGTTCTCCAGCTTTCATATTCTCAAGGTTGGAGAATTTATGTTTTATAGAATCAGAAAGTCACAGGTTTTGTCTTCTTCTATAGATTAGGCTTCAAGCAAATAACTTTGTTGCAGGAAAAAAAAAAAAAAAGAAGGGGCGTAAAAGGAGAATATGATGATAAAGGTTTTCTTGTCTAGCTGATGCACTTATTGGTATGCAAGAAGCAGTTAAGGGAAAGGGAAGCCTGGTATAGATTGTTGGAAATTCAACTTCATTTGATTCTAAGTAATTTAGAATTAATATTGATGGCTACATACACACATTCATTGTCTCACAGCTTCATTCTTAAGAGACATGCCATAAAAAAGTCATTAATAGAAAAACACATTAAATTTCTTGGGAAAATTATGATTGTATCTCATCCTAACCCAGGGTATTCAAACAATTTTCAAAGACAAGGGAGAAAACTTAGATTGTGATAACACCAATGAGCTTGAGGTCCACATGAGCTACAAACAAACAAATAATGCCACCAACACAGACACCAAGAACCATTTTAAAGGGAAGTACATACAATCGATTCAATGAATTTGATAGTGTAAAGAGCTATCTTTTGCAAGTTCCATTCTTTCTATTCTATACGAGCCAGTTGATTGTCTCATACCCGGATTACATTTAAAAATACACAGATTGAACTTAAAAATAACTACTTTGAAATAAAGATAAACAAAACAGATATTCCAAGGGCAAAGAACCCTTCATTTCAAAACAGACAAAGAACAGGTTCTGGTGGTGCAAGGTTCATTAAAAAACAAATAACAGGAAAAAAATTTTGAAGCTATTTGCATTTCTGTGATGTGCTGTCCTCTATCATGACAACAACATTAAGGAAGTTTGCCTATAGAAGGATTGTAAGCACTTACTCTTACAGTGTATTTATGTGTTGTATTTGGGCAGAAAGCCAACTTATAAAGATAAAAGTCAATGAAATTATTATATAAAATATTTCAAGGCCTATGGAAGTTGATCAGTTACTGTATGTGGAAATCTTTCATGTCTTGATGCATAAATGACAACTATGCAAACTGGTAGGGAAGCTAGGATACAATGTTAATGTTTACTTGAAAGTTATAAAACAGCTTTCTAGTTTTATAACATTTTAGGGCAGGATGGGGTACCCATGCCCGGTGTGTGTCTGATTTCCTCTAATGACTTTTACATGGCTGTTAAAGAAAACTGAAAAAAAAAATTGCTACAGCCCATCTCTTTGTCCTGTCACCTAGGAAGAAATATATCATCACTTCCACATTTTCTCTGATGTCCTTGACATTTATTAGTGGTTAGGAAATGGAGGGAGATGTGGGGGAGAAGAACACATTGATGGAAAACTCAAGTCAAATGCCAGGTTATGAACTCTTGCTTTGAGAATTGAACCTCAAAGAATGGGCTTAAACAGAAAACAAACCTAAACTAATGAACACCTAACAGCAAGAACCTGGGGGATGAGTGTGTGTAGAGAGCATGTCAAAACTTTCACTCTCACAGAATCAGCAAGAAATATTTTGAGCATGATGAAGTGGGAAAAGTGTTTCTGTCTCCTCTCTAGGACCTATCCTAAGGGCTAACAGCCTTCTTCAGCTGCTTAGTAGAAGGCAACATTTTCCTAACAGAAGAAAAATCCTCAGAGTCCCACATTAAACCTGGGATTCCTTGAAGGGCAACAGGGAGCCAGGCAGACCTTGCAAGCAGAATGTAAACAGAAGGAACTTAGCTAAGGGACAGTAAACACCAACTTCTGGAGGAAACACACACACACACACATATACATACATACACACACACACACACACACACACACATTTTTAAAAAGAGAGCATCTGTTCTATAGTTCTGATGTGTGGATATGTTTTCATCAGCTAGATCTGAATGGAATGTATAGAATTATATGGTTTTACTCATTCAGCTTTAAAAGGAAATGGGAAATGTAGGAGAAAGGCTGTGTTTAATTTGTTTAATTGCTTTCTGTATTCAAGCCCACAGATGCACAAGGTATTGAATTAACTTAGAATTTTGTTAAATGGATTTACATGGTGTTTAAATGGCCAAATAGTGATTTTGAATTAGTACAGTTCTCAAGTAATTTGTCATGCTTTAGCAAAATGAAAACGAATACACATTATTGTCCAGTTAGTTTATGCTCACTTGCAAGTATGCAGGAAAGATCAGAACACTGAGCCTGGCCATGTTGCTCTTTTGATAGAGTTTTTGGTGGTTACTTCAGTAGCTCATGATTTCAAATGTTTGAGAAAGTGTCAGAGTCTGTTATTTGAGATTATTGAAAAAATTGTCTGAATCTTTCCAATTACAGACTTGCAAAGCCAAATGTTTATATAATTCCTAAGTAAATAGGGAAGAAGTGCCTGGCAAAGTTTCACAGTTAGTTTTAGGTGAAAGCAATAAAGGGAAAGTCCTTGAAGGAGAGAGTGAACTTCCCTGAATAGCCCCAGGAAAGACTGTCTTATCTCTGTCCCACTAGGGTAGCTGTGACCATGTGACCTGCCCCAGGTAGCTAATCATTCTCACTCTGGGAGGGCAGATGGAAGGCTGACCTGAGACAACCTTGCTCGAAGAATTTCCCCTTGGGGACCTAGAGTCAAGAAAAGCAGAGCCTTTAATGATTAAGAACCCAGTGAACATGGCAGGCTGCCTCGCTGAGGGTGATTCTCTCTGTTTCCTTTGTTCACTCACTGAAAATGGCTGCCCATGTCAGTGCTTGATGGAGTCTTTCACACACCAGAGGAGGGAGGAAGTGGGAGTCTGGTCACTCACATTTAGTTTTATAGATAGTAATGTGGTAAGGAATAAGGGTTATTAATAAGGCACAGTGATAAAAATGCTTAGTTCTATAGTCACTGAATCTATGCACAAGAATGACATTGAGGTAGAACTGTCTCTGGGAGAAAAAGAGGAGGGAAATAGAGTTTGTTGAATTGTGTCCCATGTTTATATTTATAGAGGAATGTATTTATATACTATATACATATTTAGTATTCAGTCAGTACTTGCTATGTGACAGGCTGATAATAAGCACCCAAGTGACTTCTCTCTCTAGGCCCTTACAAGAACTCTGAGATTAATTATTGATCTCATTATGCTTCTGTACATGTGATCTCCCAGATAGTAAAGGGAGTCCAAACAAGGCTGGCTTTTCTGATTCCAAAGTGTGCATGTCAATTGTGGTAGAGGACCTAGTCTTTGCATTTCTTGTGTCTATATCGATACTAGTGACTGCTTAGTGGGTGATTGACAGCATAATAATATTTATGCCACAGACTAGATTGCATTTGAAATTACAGATAATGTGCCTGAATAAGGGGAAGCATATGGTGTCAAAGGATTGCAAGAGTTTAATTGCTAGATCCCTGAAATGGTAAGGATTATTAAGAAGCTAAAAAATAGAGAGAGTCAGAGACTAGGTGTGATTTAAAAGAGAGGTTTATAATGATGCAGTTTATTCTATGGAATAAACTTTATCTATGTTTATCTATAGATAAAGAACTCATACATATTTTAGAAAGCTTCCATTTCCAGCCTTAATTTGGTAAATTTGTAGCAGGAAAATTCAATTGGTTTACAACTTATTTTCTCTTTCTTTGGGTGAATTGTACTTACTTATGGATTACTTAGGTATTTGCAGCTAGTTTATTTCTGTAAAATAGCAATTTCTAGTCCTAGACAATGACACTGGTGTTTAATTTATACAAGGCCCCAGAACAATTCCATAAAAGGCTTAATGGGCATGAATATCAGTTTTGATCCCCATCAACTTTACCTAGGTGTATGAGAGGCAGGAAGACCAGATAAGATAGGATCTTGCTCCAGATATTTTGCAGATACTAAGCTCTGTGCCTCAGGCTTTTACCACATTTGCCCTTCCATGTCTGGGTTACTTCTCTGAAGACATCACATCACTGCTCATGTCCTCTGTTCTTCAGGGTTCCATTCAAATACAGGAAGGTTATAAGGGATCCTCTGGCCCCTGATATAAAGAATCCATTCACTCTACCATTTGTTCCTTTAAATCTACTATTTCTATGATGCTGACACCAACTCAAACACATTTACATTACTTATACAACTTACATGCATGATGGATTTACTTAATCTTTACCAGTTGTTGCTATGCAGTAGACTGAGTTCTTGGAGGGGAAGGATATTGCACAGCTTGTTTGTTTCTACATTTGCAGTAGCTTGAACAACACCAACAATGCAGAATAGAGGTTTATTATATTCATAGAGATTTATTAAATGAATATGCTATAACATAATATATACATGAATATATGCAATGAAGGCAAACAATGACTATATAGTGAATTATATATGATGAATATATATATATATATATGTATATGTATGCACTGTGCAAGAGCCAAATTGTTGACACAGACAATAGTCACTAGAGAAATTCATAGGATATGCTTGGTTCTGCACCCATTTCTAATTTTTTCCAGGTGAAAATTGATTGAGGAAAAACAGTCTGACTCTTAAACATCTTCCCCAGAGTCATACATGGCAGAGTCCTTAATGTAGTACACAATTTTGCCTACATTTGTAGGGATTTTATGTCTATAGGAGAAGTTATATTTTTGTGGTTGGCTGATGTGAGGATTTCGATGAATGATGAGTAGAAGAAATGGCATCAGCCTCCTACATAAGATGCTGATGGAGACATGGCTCCCTATGGTATAGTGTCAGGGCATGCTGGCAAGTGCAGATCCTTAAAGGTATAAAAAATTAGTCACATGAGACTCAGCAAAACATAGTTGCTAATATTTCCAGAACTTTCACATTTGTAATTCTAATTACTTTGTTGTTGTTTCACATTATCATTTGTTGAGATTTAATTGTTTGCCAGTGATTCATTTTGATGCTGAGGGCAAATAATTGAGCAAACAGAATATGTCTCTGTCTGTATCTGCCTACTGTTATAGCTAGAGGGAGTGAAATGTATGTCACATCTTGTCTATAAGATATAAGACCTATTCAGAAATCCAACAAGGAAGGAAGGTAGCAAGGACTGCCAGAGTGCAGGGCAGGAGAGTTACAGTTTTAGCACAATAGTTTGGGAAACTGTCATTGAGATATGAGGGAAGTGGTGTGCATATGAGCCCCTGACATCTAGAGGCATTGAGTAGGGGAAGTGAGAAACTGTAGATCTATATTCCTGATCACAAGTTCACAGATAAGGGAGGAGGTCATTTTGGTACTCAGTGGGAAATGGAACAAGGTGTAGAAGGCAGGGCAGTAAGGGATGAAGGGAAGGAAGACCTAGGAGCACCTGTAGCCTCAGAAAGAACCTGGTTAACTGTGAATAAGAAGGGAAGCTGGTGGGCAAGCTAGAACAGAGACAGTACTGAATGTGACTAGGATGTTAAAGGGTGTCCTGTGTTTGTATGTGAGTTGGAGGTAGAGATGTGTTTATTGCCTCTAGTCAAAGTCAAAAGATAACTTATCCATTTCACTTTCAAAAAATATTCTTTTGGGACAAGGAAATCTGCTGTGAGATAATGTCTTCTGTATATCACAAGGAAGCAGCACCCATGAAATATCAGCAATATGGTCACCCAAACAAAAGTTGAAAAATACCCATGCTAATCAACATGCCTTCTACAAGGCCTATCCCTAGATGAAGAGCTATAGGAAATTAATGGCTGCTGGGAGAGGGAGAATCAGCCTTCTTCAGGGAAAAGCCCCTGATAGATTATCCATTTCCTAGCAGTTAGCCCTGAATGAAATAAATGCAGCAGAGTGTATCTACAATTACAGAGAAAAAGTCCATAAAGTTGAGAAGAAATGAGGTGAATAGTGAGAATTGTTGCAGGGAGTAAATCATGTCAATACAGTACTTGTACATGAAATTCCCCACCCCCCAAAAAGTTATGGGCAGGAAAGTAGAAATGAAGAAAGAACAAAAGAATAGCAGCCTTTGAATTTCCAAAAATGTTCTTTCCAAGTTTGAGAGAAAAGTCTCTTTTTACACTCCAGCTTACCCCCTAAAGGGTTTTTTTTTTTTGTTTTTTTTTTTTTTTGTTTTTTTGCCCCCTTACTCTTGCAATGGCAGATTCATCTCCAGGAAGCTTTCTGGATTATGAAAGACACCCAGCCAACTCTCATCTCTCCCACCCAATCAGTGTTCACAAATGCAGGTGACTTTGAGTTACATATTCTTCCTAATACAAGTTAAGAGAAACTTAATTTAGAAGAAAAACACATTTTGTCAATGTCTCTCCTTTTTTTTATTCTAATGACACTATTAATTATCATTTTAGGTTCAACACCCGCCACAGAACAAAACATATTCATATTATTGAAAATTATAACTGACTGCTGTGCATTAAGGTAATACACTATGGAAAATACCAAGAAGAGCTTTAACCATCCATGGTAGTTCTTGTGACTGTCTCAAGTTATGAGACAATCTTTCTTTTGTATTTATACAAATCTTATAATGATTTAGTATTCTGACCTAGAAATTAAAGAAGATACCAGGAAATGTAAATATCTCCTATGCTCTTGGATAGTTAGGATAAACATAGTAAAAATGGTAATCTTATCAAAAAGCAATCTATAGATTTAATGCAACCCCATTGAAATCCCAGCACAATTCTTCACAGACCTTGAAGGACAATACTCAACCTTATATGGAAAAACAAAAGATCCAGGATAGCCAAAACCCTGTACAATAAAGGAACTTCCGAAGGCATCACCATCCCTGACTTTAAGCTCTACTATAGAGCTGCTATCGTAATGAAAACAGTTTTGGAATGTGGCACAAAAATAGACAGGTAGATCATTGGAATCAAATTGAAAACCCTGATATTAACCTACACACCTATGAACACCTGCTTTTTGACAAAGAAGCTAAAATTATACAATGTAAAAAAGAAAGCATCTTCAACAAATGGTGCTGGCACAACTGGATGATGCTGTGTAGAAGACTGAAGATAGATCCATATCTAGGGCCATGCACAAAACTTAAGTCCAAATGGATCAAAGACCTCAACATAAATTCAGCCACACTGAACCTTTTAGAAGAGAAAGTGGGAGGTACCCTTGAGTGAATTGGCATAAGAGACCACTTCCTGAACATAATGCCAGTAACACAGACACTGAGATCAACAATTGAAAAATGGGACCTCCTGAAACTGAAAAGCTTCTGTAAGGCAAAGTACACAGTCAACGAGACAAAAATGGCAGCCCACAGAATGGGAAGAGATCTTCACCAACCCCACAGTTGACAGAAGGCTGATCTTCAAAATATACAAAGAACTTAAAAAGTTAGTCACCAGAACACCAAATAATTCCATTGATTTAGCTTAGATTCTTCAAGTAATTTGTGAAAATGCAGTAACTTCAGAATTCCAGGTGTGGGATTTCCCCACTTGAAATGCATTTCATCATGGGGAATTGAAATGGGCATGGCATTCATCCTTAAACTGGTGTATCTGTTCATCACTTTTAATAAGGTTAGTGGTTTCCAGAGTGCTTGCCTTGCCATTTAGGAAAGGCCATGTGTGCTTCTAAATCACCATAAGTAATGTGCCATACTCCAGAGGACAGAATGAATCAAGTACACCTGGGGGGGTCACAGCTCTCCTTGATCTCTGATAAACATTTGTTTTTCTTTTCTTTTTATTTTTTGAACACTTGTTTTAGAAACATGAAAGTTTTAAACTTAGAATTTAAATACTTTACCATGAACACTGAACGACTAAAATCAAATTTGCAATTTTTTTGTTAGCACCTTGCAGCATATTATGTCAAATTATCACATAATATCTAATTGTTCAACACAATTAATCAAATTGAAGTTAGACCACCATTCTATATTATCATTTATTTTATTTTATTTTGAGACAAGTTATTGCTATGTAATACAGGATGGCCTGGAGCTTGCATTGATACTGAGTGGTGTGATAATAAGCATTCACTGCCAGGCCCAAAGACAATCTTGACATTCTTGATATGTTAGTGGAGGTCTGTAATGGAATTGTGGTAATGGTAAAGAAACACACAGGTTTAATTTAAGCAACTGAGAGGTAACTTTCACTATAATATTTTAGCTCAAAGTTTTGTTTATTCTGGTACAGCAACATCTCCACAATCACATTTTGAAACTTAAGTTACAGAAACAAAAACAACAACAAAACCCCTCAAAGCGGTCAGGTCCTTTTCCAGGGGCAGCCATTTCAAATAAACATTGGTGAATATGTTCGTTTTGCTATTTGCACAATTAAATAAAGGAAACAGGGACACACACACACACACACACACACACACACACCACTTAAAGACATAGCAAGTTGATTCTTTTCTTCTGTCGGGATTCTTTGAAATTTAACAGTGTAAATGCTTCAAGTGCATGCTCCTATGAGAATCACAAAATATGATTTAGTATAAAAGTGGCTTTAGAATGAGGGAAACTACTAAAATTTTATAGACAGATGTTTTCTAATGGGATTCTTTAGGACGGCAACAATGGCACATTCATTCCTCTGCCAAGGAGGTAAGATGCCAGGTCCATTTCTGACATTGTCCCTTGATGATAATGCAGATAGGAAATGGAAATATCTTTTTTTTATGATTCAATTGGAATGTTTCCATCTTTTACAATTCTATAGTTACTTTGCTATTGTGTTAAACACCATCAGATAACCCTTTCAGGATTGATGCAATACTATCTATATGTAGGGTGGAAAAATATTTGCACATATATTTGTACTGTGTTAAATATCAATATTTTAAAATTTCTTTGTTAAATAACTCAAAAAGCAAATAGAGAGGGGTTGACTTTCCATTAAATTTGAAAAGCTTAGATTCTGAGAAAATGCACTAATATTTCTTTACTGTTCTGGGAAAATGGACATAAAGCTCTACACAGATCCTGGCGAAAAATGAACTAAACTCCAAAGCTTAACTATAAAAGTCCCAGAAAGGTGAATTATTGTCTGGGAATTTATAGCAGTGACTCGCAGCTGCACAAGAGTCATGTACAGAAAGCAGAAGCAGAAACTGCTTGAAGAATATACCACAGTTTGGGCATCCCCAAAACCTCATGTTTTAATTGAAATATAATAGGAGAACGTTAGTATTGTTCTGTTATTGTAGGACACATGGAACATTCAATAAGCATACAGTTAATATTTGTTGTTTTTGAAGTGATGAAAGGATGAATTAAAAAAAAGCCACTACTTCTAGATTTGTCTTTTTTGATAGCACAAGAATATTAATTGGAAACCAAACATTGCAGAATATCAATAATTTGTTTATTTATCCAGCAGATAATTACTGCCTATGATGCATCATGCTACGTCCTCAGAATAGATCAGCATTTATAAGAAGTCCTGATATCAGGATAAGCATGGAGAATGCTGGCAATTCTGATAACGGTTGGCTCAGACAAGAATTTTTGGTTGACACAGGTCTTGTTGAGTGTGCAATTAGTTCTGAAGTATTGTCATGCATAAGGGACAGCTAGAGAAATAGTCAATATAGATTTACTGCTTCCAAGCTGTCTCTAGCCTCATCATTAGCACTGGTGTCTAGAAGTCTGCATTTGAAAGACTCTTTTCAGGTTTGGTTAATGGGACTAGATTGATATCCAGTAATTCAGTTGAAAATCTGAAGAAAATCTGAATTACTCTTACACAGCTTGTGTTCACGCATCAGCATGATCATCACGATCACCAGTGGTCATTCCTTTAATCCTCAGTTGTACCTGATTAAGTTCAACCTTTCTTGAGTATATTCTATTGGGTATTTTAAGACTTTTTTTTTTTTTTTTGCTTTATGGGTTTGTGGTACATTGATGTACTCATTCCCTTACACACTGTCAAGAGTCTATCATTTCTTAGTTTGATCACTTGGGAAATTTCAGGATATGAAATCTGACCACCTGCTCTATGCTATGTACTGAAAGATATGTAGCCAGGCTCGACATTGTGATTTAAAGATTCTGATTCTAAACTCAAATATTTTTAGATTTTGATCAGAAAGTGTGTGTGTGTGTGTGTGTGAGTGTGTGTGTGTGTTTGTGTGTGTGTGTGTGTGTGTGTGTGTGTACATGTGTGTGGAGGACAGAGGACAAACTCAGGTGTCATTCATGATCATAGCTTCGTATCTGCAAGGCATGAACTTTACAGACTGCGCCATCTCTCCAACAATGTGGTGAGAAGACTTATAGTTTCCATGGTTCATTTAATCTCCCTAGGCAGCAGCTATTTCACATGACCATTCTGTTTCCTATCTCCAAGCAATAACTAGTCAGCCATGGACAGGCTGTGCAGTTTCTTGCTGCTTTTTCTCAGAGATAAGGAAGGAATCAGAAAGGATCTTAAGAGACATTCAATAACACAGTGACTGATGAACATCACTGTGTTCTGCTCTACCTTCTGTTAGAAATGAGAAGCCATCCTGTTCTCAGTTAAGGTCAACCTCCTGGCAACTCTTTCTCACCTCCCAATAGGCATTGTTGGAACAATGGTGTTTCTATCTAAAATGTTCCATCCTGTAGATAATTATCTGCATACAGGAAGGAACCAGATGGCTGAGACAGAGAGGGATGCTTTAGAAGAGCAATGAAAGAGGTATCTTAATAGAGAGAGCCATTATGAACTTAGGGAGAAACCTACAAGGGGTAAATCTACAAGGAGGATCCCAACTAAGGCTCCTAGCAATAGCAGAAAGGATGACTGGAATCAGATTGATGAATACCCCAACTATCATTATAGAGCTCTCATCCAGTAAGTGACAGAACTATATAAAAAGATCCATAACTAAGAACCAGACCAAGCTCTGCGAATCCAGTTGAAGAGAAGGAGGAGGGAATATATGAGGAAGGGAGGACAAGGTCATGTTGGAGAAATCTACAGAGACAGCTGAACCAAGCTTGCAGAAACTTGTGAACTCTAGACCTACAATTGTTCAGACTCCAGGGGACTCAACTAGGCCTTGTATATGTAGGAGACAGCTATGAAGCTTGGACTACTTTCAGGCCCCCCTGGCAGTAGGACCTTGATACAAACCTGATGCATGCACTGGTTTGTTGAAGCCCATTCCATATGGTAGGTTGCCATTCTCAGTGGCAGTGGGACCATGATATTATCCTGGTATATGAGCTAGCTTATTAGAGCCCTTGCCCCATTGTGAGGTGCCATGCTCAGTCCTGATGCATGGGAGAGGGGCCCGGCCCTTCCCTAACCTATTGTGCCAGACTGTGCTGACTCACCATAGGAGCCCTAACCTGTGAGGAGTGGACTGAGGGTGGGCTATGGGAGAGTTGAGGGTGTGGGAGGAAGAACTGTGGTTGGAATGTAAAAAAAAAAAAATTAAATATTAAAATAAAAGCTAGAGTTTCTGAAAGATAAAAGGCAGAATTTGTGATTTTCTTTTTTGTATTGATACTTCACTTCCTTTGCCCATTTTAAACATTTTACAAGTTATTAAGGTTGTTCTAGAGACTAGGCCATATTCCATTCTTTGCCTAGCATGTGCAAGATCTCAGGTTCTATCACCAGTACTAGAAAAAAACATTGTATGATAAAGCTCTTCTAAAGTGTGCAGTTTGGAAGCTGTTAATATAGTCAGACACTTTAGGAAAATTCTTGTTCCTTTCTTTATTTAGGGGGTTAAAGTCATAATTCTTTAGGTAGTTTGGATCTGAACATTGAATGCTACAAATATCTCTACTCTGTTAGTTTACTTAATTATCAAGATTAATTCCTCCTAAAGGTTGAGTAACACTCGCTAGTACAACTAGCTCACATTTCCAAGAATGTTACTGTTGGTTTGGTCATTTACCACCATTTGCTGAGCAACACTGAAATAATTGAGCTGAGTATAAAATTGATTTAGAAGGCTACCTCTTTTATAATTTGTTCAGCCTACTTCCTTAATAATCTAATTTCCATTCTTTCATTGCCTCGAGCAAAATGCTTACTCAGAAAGTTGCGATTTGTGGTCCCAGATGGACTGAAATTGAAACAGATCACCAGTGACCTCCCTAAAGTTCTATTGTCCTCTTAAGAGACCCAGTTGCTGTGAGCCTGGCCAAGGCTTCACCTCTTCTGTCATCTCTGGGAGTCCCTAATAAGTCAAGGTGGCTGGTTAAGAACAATCCACAAAGGGTGGGTGTGAATAGTAACAGTATAAACCGTCTCTGAAACAGAAGCTAAAGACTTCCATGAAGCCCATCATCACAAAAGCACCGCTTGGCCCTAACTCAGGTCAATTCCCTTGTTAATTATTAAACATAAGAAGTGTATTTAATTAATCTTTGTATCTGTAGTTTCTGGTAATTAGTCAGTCAATGAGATGCCCTTCCTTGGAGTAGTGAGCTAGCTTTCCATTCCTGCCATCAATTTGTTATATTCAGTGTTAAGCATAAATTAAAAACTGAGTGAATACATATAATTATTTATTAGAAACAAGACATAAACTGAAAAATGTATTCTGTAAAAGGGCAAAGTGTATTTACTATAATTAAAAAATAAAAATTTCATATGCTATTCTACTCATTTCCAGGGAGACATGGGCATTAAATATTGCTCTCAGTTTATATCCAACCCCCCACCCCTGCACACAGTTTCAAAAAGGACAAAAGTAGGATTTCCAGTGACAACATAATTGATGGATGATTGACTATATCTTGATGCCGAAGAAAACTTTATATACACAATGAGATGCAATTCAGCATGAACAATTGTGGAAGCTTATATTTCAACCATCAAAGTCAATCATCCATGTCAAGAAGGGGAGAATAGAAGTTAAGCAAAAGTTCATATGCAAAACACACTGGAATCTTAAATCATCTCTAAGCATATTATGATTATGATCCAACAGCACAGAAAAAAAAAAACCCTTTAAAATAATGTGCAGGTCTTGATGAACCAAGAGTTCTGTTTTGGCATTTATTTGTTTTGCCCTTTTGGATCTTTTTGCTTCTGTTAATTTCTGTTCTGAAACAAGAATAAAAATGTTAGTTTTTGTTTTAGAGTAAGCATTTTTTATTTATATTATTTACAAGTATAATTTATTTATGTTCATAAATATTTGGCTTCTTCCTTCTTGACATTGTGTACTATACACATAAAATTGAAGACAGCCACATTTTAGAAGGGACTTTGTTCTTTCACCAAATATAACAAAGAAGTGAAGGAGTCTGGCCATGAGACCACAGAAAGACCAGCTGAAACAGCTTGGTAGAGTTGGCCTGTAGCTCAGAAGAGGGGATAGAATGTGGAAGTACATTTGCTGCAGGAAAGGATGGTGAGATGCTATGCTCCTTTTGAGGTGCTTCTGTGGAGGAAATGACAAGCACAGGGCTTTCAGGTCTTCGAAAGGAATAAAAGTTCTTTAGCTAGGAACAGGAAAAGAGTGATTAGGGAAGAACTACATGGTATAGCTGAAAGTATTAAGTGGTCTTGCATGTGTTGAGAATGCTGAGGAAAGTTGAGTTTGTATTTTGGAGTCTACTGGTAGCACATCCAAGCTGCAGCTCAGCAGCCTCCTCTGTCTTCATCTTCAGCTTCCCTGGAAACTGGCAGCCTCATCCACAAGTGTGATCAGACTCAGCTTTGGTTCCTTTGTGAGGGCTACTAGGTTATGAGCTTTCTCATAACTTTGTCCATAATCCCTGGCTATTATTATTTTTGAGGTGATAATTAACACCTTTGTGTGCCTGGATTCATTAGTTATTTGGGAAGAGAAAAACCAGTGATATTCTTATATTTCCAGTTTGCTTGCTTTTATTGATGGGATGTGTCATCTTATCTGCTGTATGTTGCTATTTTTATGTGAACCACAGAATGTAGTTTTTACCTTTTTTCTTCTTTATTTAAAAAAATGTACATTATATTTCTGTCATAACATCTGTTTATATATATATTAATGTATCATGTAATATATATTATACACAGTGCATGTTATGGACATTTATTTCAACACTTTAAAATGTCTTATTTCTAGTATTTTTAAGAAATTTGTGCATGCATGTGTGGGAGTGGGGGAGTTGTTGCACATGAGTGCAGTTACCCACAGAACCCAGGAGAGGAACTAGGATCTCCTGGAGCTGGAATTGCAGGTGGTTATGAGCTGGCAAATGTGGGTTCTGGAACCCACCTTGGGTTCCTACAGGAACTGCATTGATTCTTAATGCTGAGCCATCATTCCAGCACATGATTTAATGTCTCCCCCCTTTTTTTTACTTGATCAATTGCAGTTCTTATTTTTCTTGGCTCTCAAATTGCCCACTTTTGGCCAATAGAAATCTGTTCAATTTGCCTCCCAAGTTCATTTCCTGTGAATACAATGGTCTTCTAGCTTCTCAATGTTTGGTGTGAGATCATTTGTAAGAAATCCTAGCTTTCCATTTACAAGAAATCCACAGTGCCCTGCTCAGAGCCCATCCTGGTGGATCTGCCCATCCACAGTCTGTCAGAGTCCTGGTCTCACCTCCACCAAGGAAAGGAGCCTCCTGCCTTTCAGGGTCCTGCTCTGTTAATCCTGAGAACTGGGGGCTGTGCACACATGGGGGAACCCATCCCAGTGGACCAGCCCATCCAGAGTCTTCCAGTGCTCTAGTCCCATCTCCACCCACTGGAAGAAGAGAGTCATCAGAGTATTAGACCTTTTTGCACCCACCAGAAGAGAACCTTGGTCCTGAACCCACCAGGGGAGGGAGAGACCCCACCCGTACGCTCTGGAAGAAGGCATGAGTAGACCACAGTATTAAGAACACAGTCAACAACAGAAAGATCAATATGACAGTACCGTGTCTAGGGACTCCACATCAGCAAGACTTGAACATACCAACACAGAAGAAGTAGAAGAAAACAACCCTAAAAACAACTCCAAGAAGACAATAGAGACCCTAAAAGAGAAAACGAGAAAATCCTATACAGAAATGGAGGAAAAGACAAGCCAAAAATTGCAAGAAACAATTCAAACAGTGCCAGGTTTGTGAGCTGAAACAGAAACAATGAAAAATACACAGTCTGAGGGACTTCTGGAAATAGAAAAGCTGGGTAAATGATCAAGAACTATAGATGAAAGCATAACCAATGGAATACAGAGATGAAAGAAAGAATCTCAGGCATTGAAGACACACTAGGAGCAACAGATTCATTGACCAAAGAAAATCTTAAGTTCATAAATCCCTAACACAAAATATTCAGGAAATATGGGACACCATGGAAAGGTATAGAAGAAGGTGAAGAAACACAACTCAAAGGTGAAGAAAATATATTCAACAAAATCATAGAGGAAAATTTTCCCAGTGGACCACAAAAAAAAAAAAAAAAAAAAAAAAAAAAAAGGAAAAACAGGTTCTCTTGCCACACAAAACAAACACAATAAAGAAAGAATATTAAGATGAGCAAGGGGAAAAAGCCAAGTAACATAAAAAGGTAAACCTATCAGAAGGCCAGAAGGTTCTGGATAGATATTCTACCAATACTAAGAGAAAATGTGATACATTTACACAATGGAGAACTACTCAGGAAAAAAAAAAAAAGGAATCTTGAAATATCCAGGCAAACAGGAAAAAATGTCCTGAGTGAGGTAACTCAGTCACAAAAAGACAAACATGGTATGTATTCACTCATATATTGATAATAGACAGCAAAAGATTACTAACCTACAATCCACACCACCAGAAAAGCTAGGAAGCAAGGAATACCCTAAGAGAGACAAACAGAGTACCCTGGAGAAGGGACAAGATCTCCTGAATAAACTAGGAGCAGGAAGGGAGGGGAGAGGGAGTTAGAAGAAAGAGAAGGAGAGAAAAGGAGTAGTGAGGAGCGAATGAGGGGGCAGAAAGTTTGAGTCAGGGAAAGAACAGAGGAGAGCAAGAAAAGAGATACCATAATAAAGGGAGTCATTATTGTTTTAAAGAGAAATATGGCAATAGAGAAATGCCCAGAGATCTACCAGGATGACCCCAACTAACCATCTAAGCAATAGTGGAGAGGCTACCTTAAATGCCATTTTCCAATAATGAGATTGAAGACTACCTTATATGACATCCTAGAGCCTTCCTCTATGGCTAATGAAAGCAGAAGCAGACATCCACAACTAAACACTGAGCTGAACTCTGGGAGTCTAGTTGCAGAGAGGGAGGAGTGATGAGCAAAGGGCTGGAGAAACCCACAGAAACAGCTGACCTGAACAAGGGGGAGCTCATTGACCTCAGTCTGATAGGTAGGAAGCCAGCATAGGACTAACCCAGATCCCCTGAATGTGGGTGTTAGTTAAGAGGATTAGACAGTCTATGGGGCCTCTGGTAATGGATCAGTTTTTATCCCTAGTATACAAATGGACATTGGGAGCCCATTCCACATAGAGGGATACTCTCTCAATCTATCCACATGGGGGAGAACCTAGGCCCTTCTCCAAATGATATGACAGACTTTGAATATCCCGCATGGAAAACCTCACCCTCCCTGAGGAGCAGGAAGGGGATGGGATGGGGGCTGGGAGGGGGGGTAGGAGAGAAGAGGAGTGTGAGGGAACTGGGATTGACATGTACAACAAGCTTGTTTCAAATTTAAATAAAAATATTATAAAATATTTTAGAGTAATCATACTGATTACAAAAACAGAGCAGAGCATCATAGATCCATGGCTGCTCAGGCTCAAATATACGTTTTTGGTTTTTATGTATTTTTCTTGGTCATTTGTGAGTCTAGTTCTGCAAGTGACTATTTGGAGACTAAAAGCTTAGGTTACCACAATCCTTTGAGTGTCCCTTGTGCTAATGTCCATTACAAAGTTTAACCTCCTTCAGATTTCTTCTGCTGTGTTCTACTTAGGTCACCAGCCATCTCATGGACACTTTCTGGCTAATTAGAGTTCTTTGGCTCTAACATCGGATACTCCCCATTGCTTTTCATTTCTTTCTCAGCATTGGTACTGATGTGTTGCATCCTTTATTGCCGTTGGCTTATCTCTACTTGCTGGTTTGAAAATATGCTCAGCAACAAGCATGGTTCATATTCAATGAAATGCATTGATTCTAAGCATGCATATTAATAAATTTTGACATCCAAAGAGCAAATAATAGTCATTCTAAAGCTTCTTACTGCCCTTTGGCTTTCATGTCACATTGATTTGTCCCTGGGCATCCATGATAGATCTATGGTGACCTGTATTGTGATTAGTTTCATTATTCTAGAATTTTATATAAATGATGTCACACCAAATAGTTTATTTTGTATAAAAGTCCTTTTTATCTGTATTGATTTTTTTTTTAAACTTTGACATATATTGACATTGCTGTTCTTAGGAGAAATCCATTTCTTTTTTAATCTTAAATAAGTTTTCATTGTATAGATGTACTACAATTCTATTCCCTTGTTGTTTTGATGGTGCCCAGTTTTTGGCTTGTATTATCATGTGGTCTGTGTTTATGCTTTGCTCACTGTATCTGTGTCTTTTTCATCTGGCACTTTGGGTCATATTCTTTTGATTACTATAACAATTTAGTCATGATTTATATTAATAAATCAACAAATATCAATTTAGTTATTATTAGTAACAGTTTATGAAGTTCTAACTTATAAATTAGTTGGATCATTTCATATTGTCTCATGGATTCCTGTGTTTTTAGTAAATTTTCCCAGTTTCTCTTTTCTTTAGAATTGTGTTTGGAAGCTTTCTATTGCTCTGTATATCAACATAAGCTGAGCTTTTTCTTTTACTTTGCTCAGAGTCTACTATGTTTTAAACTTCTGTTGTTACTATTTCTACAATTTACATTTTGTTTGCAAGAGGTCAAAAATTCTTTGTTTTCTTCTCTCATAGTAACAAGTTTTGAGCATGTTTGGATATTCACAAATTCTGTTATTTTTGTTCCTCAGAGGAACTAGATTTTTCTGTCTCTGCATAGACATTTAGTTATTGAATGTATATAGATATTGTGAATGTAAACATTTGATTATTGAATATGTGTAGATATTATGAGTGCAGTTATTTAGTTATTGAGTGTATGTAGGTATTGAGAATGGAGACATCTGGTTGTTGTATGTAGATATTGGGAATGTAGACATTTGGTTGTTGAGTGTGTGTAGATATTGTGTATGGCATATCACTAAATATCCTAACCTTGTGTTTTGTTTTTAAAGCATTCTGCAGTTAGTTTTACTAGGGAATTTGTCTGACTTGCTTATCAGTTTGGTCTTTCTGTGTCCTGTGTGCTAGCCTTCTTTCAGGAGGTCTACAGGAGCACTACCAACACTGTCTCAAGTCGACTAAGAACAAACCCAAAGGAATTGAGTGATGTATTTTCTGTGTATTGAAGACAGTCTTGATTTAAAATCGGAATGGATGTACCTGCTATCCTATAGAATTTTTCTAGGGATTTTGAAGTTTACAGAAGTTCTTTGTCTCTTTGCTGGTTTCCATTACACACATGGAGAACTCAGAATTTAACAGAAGGTTCTGGGACCACTATGTAAAAGCCAAGATCTCTTGCTCCATGGAATTTTCTTCTCATTGTTACCTTGCTGAAAACTCCACCTGACTCTGTTTGAACTCTTAAACCCACACGCTTAACTCAGGGATGCCATTATGTTCCCTGTATCATGATCAGTTATCCAGCTTCCAAATAGACATGTAGGATACTTATAAGGCTTTCTTTATTTTCTTCACCTCAGGAATTACAGATTCATGCTGGCTGTTGCCTGATATCTACAAACTGACATGTTAGGTGTGTTCAGTTTTTTAGTTGTGTACAGTAGAAAGGAAATTCTGATAGCATATCATACCCTAGGATAAAGGTATCATAGGATAAGTGGAAGGAGTTTTGTTATTTGCTGTGTTAGTTTCTTCAAAGCATTCATTATCATTGGTTTAATGCTTCAATTTGTATACCCCATTAGGATTTCTACCTCAAGTGTAGCATTGTTAAAAAGATAGCTTTACTTTTGAAAGGACATGGAAAACTATTTTTCTCTTAATCTTTGTTCAGAAAGAATTGAATATATTTTATTCAGATGTTTTTAATGAAGTCTTCATTCCCAAACAGGTAAGATGTTCTCATTAATTCCACACTATTAAATAATGTTAAATAATTAAAATTAATAGTTTTAAAGACAGTGAAATAATGGCATTATTGTCTCAGTTTTTGTTCCCATAAATGACAATGGAAAATTGCAAAGCAATGGACCTGTGAGAAGAAAGTGGAATCTGCCACAAATCAGGTAGAAGTCTGCCACCTTTGGATTTTAAAAGATTTTTCATATCTTTCTTGATTTGAACTTAGTCAAAAGACATAGGCACGGATAGGGATATGATTGTGTAGGTCACAAAGCATTCTGAGTTCTCTGATAGACACTGGCACGTGAAAGTAGAGACAAATCCCTAACTTTGAATCAAGATTTTAAAATAATCGCATTCTATTAAAATAATTCATTCCATGGCACTTTTGAATCATGCGTTAAACTGGAGAAGCATCAGAGGTGCTGGAAAAGGACAGTGAAGGATGCATGAGCTTAATAACCAGATGGAGTGAGCCACATCTGGAAGAACTAAGTGGTCCTGGACCTCAAAAGAACCCAAACTGAGCTTTCAGCTGTCCACACGACTTCTGAGCAGTCAAAGCTTTTTGAATACACATACAGTTTTTTAAGATATGAAGCTACCACCAGAGTAATACAGAAAATTTAACCTTCTGTGCATATTAAAGAAGAAAGATTGGAGGAAATTAACTATTAAAATTAAGGTAACAGACAAGATTAAAATAAGCAGAAAAGTAAACTAGGAAAGGTAAGAAACCTCAACAGCAAGCCATGAGAAATTTAAAAAGGCAAACACAATTGAACAAAATGAGAATAAGGAGGCTATTTCTATGTTGTCAGATAGTCTTGGCTTGCCCCATGTTAACAGATATGTGTGCACACTATCCCCATATCCATCATCTTCTGTGGATGTGGTACTGTTAAGAAATGCCCACGGTTATAAAGTGGATCTATTAAATCAGTGAGACTAGGTGGCTCTAGTTAGATACATTTTTAAAAAATATATAAGAAACAAATTTATACATTTATAAATTAATAAAAACATATGTGAGAAAAATAGACACAATAGATAAATTACCAAAGCAAAAAAAAAAAAAAATTGTCAATTACTTGCCTTAAAGTACTTCACACTCAGACAGCTTCTTAGTGGAATTTAGTCAATGTTTGAGATAGATTAAAAAAAAATACTTTCACAAGATTTCCAAGCACAGATAATAAAGGCAACAATGTTTTCTGTTTTATCAATAGCATGGCATTGATACAAATCAGATAAACATGTCACAGAGATGAGCTTACACTGTCATTTAAGCAGTCCATGTAAAGTATCAGTCTATAGATGAAACAGTCACATTAAAGACATGCTACAGTCTGGCCAAACTAAGTTCATACCAGGCATCTAATGAGAGCTGACCATCAATAAATCTAAATTTTACCTGGTAAGAAGTCAATAGGGAAGCAATTCTGAGAAAGCAAATGATAAAATTCATGCTAATTTCTAATTTAGAAAACTCAATATAAAGAAATAGATTATTTTAAACCAGAAACCATGGTCAGCTAAACAATGACTATGTTTCTATTAAAGATTAGCAGAGGAGATACAATATATTGTCATTGCTGTTTAACATCACTCCATAAATTAGAGGAATGGGAAAAATGTAAATGTTTGAAAGTGGAAAAATTATTATTGGCAGTCAAGGTTATATTTATCCAGAAAACAGTTAAATTTTAGATTATTGATATGAAAGAAAAATATTTCAATAAAATCTCAAACTAAAAGTGAATACAAAAATGGGTGCCTTAGGAGGTGGGTGATCAGAACATTCTTGTTGCCCAAGCATGAGGACCAGAGTTAAGTCCCTGGCACCTGCAGCATGGTTTGTGCCTGTAATACCAGCACTGGGGAAGCAGAGAGGGTATATTCCTGGGGCTTCCTGGCTTCAATCAGAGATCCCGTCTTAAAAATCAAGTGACACAGCTCCCAAGAAATGACACTGAAGTTGTCTTCCACATATGTAAATACATATGCGTGTGCAGATGTATATGCCCATGCATAGGATCAGATGCACCTGCCCACAGACACATTCCGTAGCCAAATAACAATGAGTTACAGAGCTGAAAATCACTGAAACAGCAGATTTGAAAATTCTGATCATGGGATCACAGTAAATGAGGGAAAACATGTATCAGTTTAGCTTGCCTAGTCATTCCACAATTCATAAATACATCAACATATTGTGTGTGTACACATTTGTCACAGTTTAAAAAAATAAAAAAAGTCAAATAATATCCATAACAAACAAAATAGTGCACTAGAAAACAGAAGATCTATACTTTCAAATAATCAAAGGCAAACATGTGTTGGAATAGATTAAACAGGTATGTAAAGGAACTAATAAGGAACATTGTAATTCTATGTATAGAATCTTACATGAAGGGTTGACTAAATAGAAGTTTATTGTTCTCAGCCTGAAAGACTTCCTCAGTGAGCATAGCAAATCCCTCCAAATTTATTCCAGAGTGCTCAGAAACTATTGATATTTTCATGAGAAATTGACAAATTATTTTAAAAATTCATTTGGAAATGTTTTAGTACTTAAAATAAATGTCCATGTTTTTTCTGGAAAATAAACAAACCCAGAAATAATATAGCCATAGAACACAGATTGCAATTCATATGAAACAAACTTAGACTTCAAATAAGTACTAAAATATGGTGCTGGGAGTTGAAAGATGGCTCAGTGGTTAAGAACAATTGCTGCTCTTCCAGAGGACCCAGATTTTGTTTTTAGCATCCATGTGGCTGCTCATGACCATCTGTAATCCCAGCACCAGGAGTTCTGACTCCCTCTCTGACCTCTGCAGGCACTGAGGCAAAACATTCTTAACCATCAGATAAAAATAAGTAACTCTTTAAAAAAATGTTGTCTTGTAGGAAATGCAAGTCAGGGGCGGGAGGACTGTATTTCTTCCTGGCTCTTAAATGAAACTGAAGCCGTAGGTAATAAACCCAGGTGATAATAAGCATAGGGGAATAAATTCCACTTACATCACAGAAACATTAATTGTATAGCTCAAAGATGCTTACTGTCCCAAACAGCTGTATTTTCCCTTTCCTGACCATGTCATAATTTATCTAAAGAAAACTTCATACCTTAGTATCCAGTTGTTTTTATATTATGAGTAGTGCAAAAATGAACAACCTATCATATTGAACAGGAAACATGAGGGGCAAAGGATGTGTGTATTCCTATCTTTACAAAAGGAGACTGTCTGGGGCAAATGGCATAGAAATTGATGACACACACTTAGAAAAGGGTCATAATAAAAACCCATGATTTCATACAATGCATTTATATTCATAAAAGGGGTGGATGAAGAGAAAATGAGATGCTGATGTTTGTGTTCTGGAATATTCAATTTCAACTTCAAATGTTAATGATTAATTTTAATTGTGCTTGCTTGTTCTTTGGATAGAAATTGGGTTTTGGGAAATGGAATAGATCCATCATTTTATTGTACATTAAATTACACAGGACAAGTTCTTTAATCTCATGAATATTATTTATTAAGATAGTTAATAGTTGGTAAACAGCAGGATGGAAATAGAGGAAACAGCTGGGAATGCTATGACCTAAGATTTTATGGAAAAAGAGAGCAGCTATTCATGTGTTGACACTGAGCTCACAGGGGCCAGAATCAATAAATGTAGAGCTATAAATAAAAAAGAAAAGGGAAATAAAATTATTCTATTGGGAAGACATCAAAGTTATCTGGATTTATTTCTGATTATTTTTCTCAATTAGCTCAAATTAGATTCAGACTGAGGAAGCATGTAATTACTTCTTTATAACAGCATTATAAAAATGTGTGTTTCTTGTCAATACCTTAAAGTTTAAAATCACATCTCCTATACAACATAGCAACTTTCAATTTCTCAAAAAAAAAAAAAAAAAGAAAGAAAGAAAGAAAGAAAATTTGGTAAGCATATGTAAGTGGGAAAAACAACAGAATACCCTGAACAAAATCAAACAATCAAGTGTCTGGTTTATATGACATGACAAATTACTGAAAATCATTCTGATTAATGAACTCTGAGCAAAATGAAGAAGCTGGGTCTTGATTTGTATAAAACCCTTGTTTCGAAGAATATGGTTTAATCTAAAGCTTACCTCAAGGGTCAGAAATGTGTCTGGCTTCGAAGTTCAAGATTTTTTCCTTTTCTGGACTTCAGTGAATAGCATTTGAAAGATAAAAAGGATGACCCTGCAAATGTAAGGTATTGTATTTCTAGCTAATCCAACCACAGGTGTTTAATATGTATGCTTATTTTTATACGCTAGCTGTAGTAATAAAACCTGAAGTAAAATAACAAAAATAAGCAATAATTAATAACCAAAGTTAAATGATGACACTTATGTACTGGGATGTTATTCTTTAAACAGAATCTAACATTGTGGCATGCCAATAGATTTCTAACATCAAAGTACAAGAAAGTCTAATTTAGTCTTCTTCAAAATGCTATAAAACCTCTTCAAATATTTGTTCAGATAATTTCTTCTTATCTGGTCCATCTTGTTTTACAAATACTCATCTATCTTCTGCTTTTTCTGAACTCTTCCTATTCTATTCCATGTTTCTTTTTCATAGTACGTACTACTTTTGAAAGGTTTACATACATATTTCTATATATGTGTCTACCTCCCATACTGGAGGACAGGAAGGCACAACTGTGTCTAGCTGGAGTAATCTGGTACAAGAGTATTCAGTGAGTTTGCTTGAGTAAATGAGGGATCAGAAGACCTTGTCTGTGATAGCCAAACATCACAGTGAATTCTCAGAGTAGGACAGCAATTCATTTCTCAAGGATTTAAAGGTATTTTTAAGTCAGCTGAGCAAAGGAATAGATTCATTAAAATTTTTGAATCTATAAAATACATATGAAACATCTCTGTGGTAAAACACATTAGCCCAAGTACATGGATTATATTAATTATTAAAATTGCAATAATATTTAGCATTGATATTGTTAATAATGTTTAAGTTTTTAATATTATAATTACATTGCTTCCCTATTTTCTTTACCCTACCCAAACTCTTCCATATAGTGTACCCTTCCATGCTTTCAAATTCTTGGCCTCTTTATTATTAATTGTTATTGTATGCACATATGTATATATAATCTGCTGAGTCCATATAATATTTCTCATATGTATGCTTTTGGGACTCACCATGTGGTACTGAGTAACCAATTTGTGTGCTCTTCTTCATGGACTACTGCTCTCATCATTCCTTAGTTGCCTGTGGTTCTTTGTGTAAGGTTAAGGCCTCATGGGCTTTTCCTTGTGCACTTTGGCATGTTCATTGGTGTCATCCTTGTTCAGCTCACATCTTCATTTTAATTACTGTAATACCCATTACATGTAGAAGTTAGAAATTTCTGCATACTTGGGAACCTCCCGTCCTATTCAACACTGCCTCGGAAATTTTATTTCTTGTCTTAGAGCTGTTTGCTGCGTCTTTCCTCTGCTTCTTTCTCTTATTCTTGGCATAATTATACCTTATCCTTTCCACTCTCCTGGACACTTGTATCCTCCTTGTGACCACTTTCTTACTGCTGTGTCTGTGCTTCTGTGACTCGTTATATGTGGTTCTTGGTTGCTGCCTTCTTTCTTGGCATTCTAGTGGCTGGCGGGATTCAGCTGTGGATTTCTTTCCGATTTTCTTGTACTTCAATGCTTTTAGTTTCTATCATCCATTTTCATGGCTTTAGTGTTAAATAAAGGTTGTGTGTATTTTCCAGATACCTCCTAAGCGTTAAGCCAGTTACATAACCATGTTCCGGATATGGTCTGTGAGTATCTTAAATGCAATGTTGAAACAAAATTCCCATTTTTTTTTTCTATAAGCCTAGTCTTTCTCTCATGGTTCTGCACCTCAGAGAACTGGAGCAATAGCTATTCAATGATGCAAAAATAACAACTTTATAATAGAGTCACTCTGAAGTGTTTCCTCCCAACCTTTACATCCAATGAGCATTCAACAAGCTTGGCAATTCTACCTCTAATGTCCGCCTTGAGTCTATGTACTATTTATGGAAATTTAATATTTTCCTAATGCATGTGATAGTATCTTCTTTTAGTAGAGTATTTCAATGGCTTCCTAATCACCCTCTCTTCATTCAGTGATAACTCACATCCTACCAAGTGGAAAGTGCACTTCTCTCAGATTTTCACCCCGTATTGGATGAGGCTGAACCTTGAGGTTTAGATTTTGACATTTCTCCTGCAGGGATGAGACAAGCATGTTTCATTTCAATCTGAAGAGAGAGGCAAATGCTCTGAACAGCCAGCATACAGTGGGGAGCATGAACAGAATGGCCACAGAAGATGCTGGCAATGAATTAGGAGTATGTGGGTCACAGCAGCAGCTAATCCCATCTCTCAAAGGCAGCTAGGCACTCATCTCCATCTCTACACAGGGCGCATGCTACTCCCCCAGAGTAGACTCTAAGGCCTTGTCTCCCTGCTTTAGGCTCTGTGCTCTCTTTAGCTCTGTGCTCTGAAAAACCATGCTGAGTGGCTTGTCAGTCCAACTCTTTCCCAGGAAGACTGAAAACTTACCTTACTTTGAGGCTTTATGTAGCAGGCCTAACAATTGACTTTTAGTTTTAAAATTTCTTGTTATTTGTAGTCTCTTCGGAGCATCTAATGCTATCCCTAGAAGTGTACTTTGGGGAGACAGGATGGAGAAAAGGGACAGCCCCTTTAGTCATGTTTTCTGGGGTGATTTGTGTTCATATTTCTCTTTCTAAAGAGGGCTTTGTGCTCTCTCTCTCTCTCTCCCTCCCTCCCTCCCTCCCTCCCTCCCCCCCTCTCTCTGTGTTGAGTAGGAGGAGCAAAGGTGTTTTTCTCAGCCTGAATTATCCAAAGTAACAATATCCAAACAAATATAAAACAAAAGAAGAGGTGTATACGCTTCCATTCTGTTTTTTTTTTTTTTTCAAGTTAGCTCACTAATTGCAATAAAGCTGGAGGGGATAATTTTCTCCAGAGAGCAGATTATACTTTTAGCCTTCTCTCCACAGAGTTACTTTTATAGAATCATTTCATTAGCATCGATTGCTTCTCCATGCCCAGCATAAACAGTCGCCGGTGCTTTCTCGGAAGCCCTCCTGTCCTCATTGCTCTGGCCAGGACCTGATTAGCATAGAGCAGGAGGGCTGTATTTGAGCCTGTGGTCTAAGGGACATAGTCCACCAAGGTAGGCAAGGACTAGTTTGGAGTGTGGGGCAGCTGTCCTTTTGCATTTCCATAAACGAGGAAGAAAGCAGGAAGAAACACCAGGTTATAAATCTCAAATCTCCTTCTCTCCTCAGTGGCTTATTGCTACCTCATTAAGTTCCACTGTCCCCGTCCCCTCCCCCCCCCCCAACAAAAAGGAAATCAACCAACAGCAATATTATCAGCTGTGCATTCCAAACCCTGCACCCGGTAAGACCTTCCCAAAATCTTATTTAAAAGTTTAAAAGAGCTGCAGTTTTCTACCTGCTAACCTTGAAGCTAAGTGGAAATCCCTGAAGGTAAAATACTAAAGTGCTCTCTGAAAGCTTTAACTGTGGGAGTAAAAGCAGCCCTCAGATTCACTAGCCTGAAATTTCACTCTTGGCTCAGCACATGGACTGACACGTGTTCTTACTATGTTCTGAGGAAGACATCAATAGCCTATCGCACGCCTCTCACTGCTCCTCAGAAAAATACTTTTTACTTCCAATCTTATGCTAATGCCCTGCTACTCTCCTATAAAATAGCTCACAACTCAGAAGATAAAAGCTCCTGTAGTAATAAACAGGACTGGTTGCACAGTACAGCCAGTCTGCTGTTCCTCCCATGACGTTATTTTCTGACCCAGGGAGTGTGAAATTATTTTAAAATACGTATTCAGCCGAAGTGCCTGTCTTCTAGACAGAGTATTTTCAAAGATGAGCAACCTATGATTAAAATTAGGGTCTTCTTGAAAGAAGTAATAATTCTTGCTCTTTATTAAACAAGAAAACCGTAAATTCTAAACACCTCAGTGGAGTACATGTTAGCAACAAGGACTCAAATCTATTCAAGCTGTCATCACTAAAACTAGAAATTTGATTTTCCTCCTCCTCAAGCATTTGTTTGTTTTTGTCTTTTTTCCCCAAAACACAATCTCTTTTGTTTTGCATGGTGGGGGGGGGCGGCTAGTACATAAAAGGTGTATTGGTTTGTGCCATGGGGACTTGACTAAGTGGGAACTGTGTTTCTCCAAACCCTTTCCCCCTACAGCTTCACTTTAGAGTTTAAACCTGAAGCGAAACAGAAGCCATTGTTTTGTGAAGGGCACCTGTATGGTTGTGGGCAGAATGCAGCAGGGGGCAGCAGGTTCCAAAGCATCCTTGCTGTCCTAGTCATCATCCCCAGGGCTGGCCTCACTGGATTGCAACAGCTTCCAGGCCCCATGCCCAGACCCTCAGGAACAACAGCTCCATGCACTAACAAGCCAGGAGCTCCCACGGCCAAAAGCCTGATAAGGGCTTCTTCAAGATGCTCTGCCAAGCTCCAACTTGTCTACCCAGCCAGAGCCTCCGCAGTTGCCATCACTGATAACATGCTGTTTACAGATAGATAGAAATCTTTGAGAATTACCTTGGAAAGAATACTGAGGGAATATCAGTTTTAATTAATATGATTTAGATAACTTTTATCTAGAACTGTTGCAGCCACTAACTGGCATAGTTGAGAGACACTTTCATAATAACAATAATAATAAAAGTACTATTAATGAGTCCAAGTTGCAAGCTAAAAATAGTATAAAATATTTTCTATTAAAATATTTTATTTTTGCCATAACATTGCATAATGTTTTATGTCTGTTTGAAGTGTGCAGGCTGGATGTGTGTCTCCCATCATCACTGCTGGTGGATGAATGCAGAGGTGAGTACTGCCTCCATCTGCATCCTACAGAATCTATGGTAGAGCAAAACAAGAAAGCAATCTTTTGTCTAAAAAATTTAAATGTGCTAATGTCAATGATGTAAAGAAATACTTTCACTAAATCTACAGTAAATTTAATAAATTGTTTCCTTTCCATACACAATAATGACAATACATAAAAATGACAAAAATGACTGTGATGGTGTGCACATTTAATCCCAACACTAAGGAGGCAAAGGTAGGTGGGTCTCTCTGTGAGTTTGAGGCCAGCCTGGTTTACCAAGTGAGTTCCAGACAATTTGAAATAAATAATAAACATTAGAGTTGCTAAAGTCACATTTAAATGTGTAGCTTTTTAAAATAATTTCTGGTAGGACCCCAGCTGGTAAATAAGGCAGATCTTTATATAAAACAGAGAGTTGGAGCTGCACATTGCAGTAACTATAATCTTAGCACTTGGGAAGTGGAGGCAGGAGAACCAGGAAGTCAAGGAGAAACTTGGCTGCATAAGGGATTTAAGTACACTCTTGCCATCAGAGACTGTCTCAAGAAAAAAAGAAAAAAGAAAAAAAAAAAAAAAAAGAAAGAAAGAAAAAGAGAATAAATGTATTTTTCACTCTTCCATGGGAAGGTGGTATTAGTTGATTACAAATGTCACCTTTGACTTTTCCGTATTAAGATGTGGCTACAAGCATTGAAACAGGCATAAACAAAGGGCTTGTATTGCATTTTTTTTTTTTTGTCAGACAGCCCTGATGTAGATGGCATGAAAATGAATTGAATTCATATTCATGCAATCTAGAAAAGGATTCATTTCAGTATTTTAGATCTTTCCATCCCAAGGGGGAACTTCAAAATGCATATTTTGATTTTTATTCTATAACTTGTATGCATATGATTTTACTGCTAAAAGTACTTGGTGACTGCTGGACTGTGATGGTGTGCACATTTAATCCCAACACTAAGGAGGCAAAGGTAGGTGGGTCTCTCTGTGAGTTTGAGACCAGCCTGGTTTACCAAGTGAGTTCCAGAACAGGTTCCAAAGCTACACAGACAAATCCTATCTTGAGAAAACAAACAAACAAAAATACTGGGCAATTGTGCCTAAATGTAGTTTTTAATATCTGTATATTAAACATCTTCTCCATAAACCTAGAAAATGAAAACTCTGATAAGTCATTGTTAGAATATATATATATATATATACATATGTATATGTATATATATACATATATATATATATAATCTTCTCTTTGTATCACAAAATCCCATTTGAACTAAATAAAAACAAAAGTGAATATATAACAATGAAAACATATTGAAAAGGAAGGTATTCACCAAGCACAGCAGTATGACTGTAAATAATTAAAAATTAAGAAACAGAAAGTCTTGACAATAAATGTCAATTTTCACAGGCATGTTGGAGGAAATATTTGGGGGCAAAATGAATGGGAAACATTAGCATGTAGTTATTGGTTAGAAGTAGTACTTTTAAGATTTACCTCTGTGTGTGTGTGCACGTGTGCCTGTGTTTGTGTGTGTGTGTGTGTGTGTGTGTGTGTGTGTGTGTGTAGGCACCTGCGTGGGAGCCCACTTCGCCAAAGCAGGACATCTCCCATTGTTTCTCCACACTAGCAGGCCCAGGAACACCCCTGTGATTCTCCAGTCTCTGCCTTCTATTTTGTAGATGTGCAGATGTGTATCCAGATATTTTTCTTAAATATGGGTTCAGGATTGAATTTAGATTGTCAGGTACTCGCCCTTCCCGGATGAGTTGCCCTGCTGGACTAGAGGTAGCTAATGATAGCCAAATTTTTTATAGTTCATCATTTTGTATAATCAGAATAATTGGTGAGACAGATATTTGGTAACTCTCAAACTCCCTTTTGTTACGAGATTTTTGTTTTGTCCCCCTATCATTTCCAATGATAGCACAGTCTTTCTGGAATTGCTTTCTTCCCCGAGTAACATGCATCCTGGCAAAATGCATGTGCAGCCAAGCCAAAGGTTAGTTCATCATGCTTGGAATCAGATATAATTTAATGACTAAGCAGTCACTCTGCAGGCACTTAGGCCTGCTCAGCTCCTTTAGGCTATTTCAACTTTCCCAGAGGTGTTCCCTGCTGTCATAATGAATAGTCAGCAACTGACCTGAATATTCATGGGTATTGAGTGCAGCTGGAGAGACCTTTTGCTTCTTTTGACATTTGATATCTGTGCAAGGGATTCTCTTAAAGAGGGAATAAAGTTCTTCAAGACTACTTCTCTGGAAAGAGCTTTGGATTAAATAAAGCCAAAGTGAATTAGCAATGTTAACAGGCCTTAGGAGGGAAGTGAAATGTCACTGATGCCTAACCATTTCGGGGTACTCAGCTGTTACATGCGGGTCTCCATAGAAAAAGCTTATTTCAGAAACAGCTCTGATGATTGCACCTGATTCCTTGTGTAGGTTAAACTGAAGTCTGCCTTGGTCACAGGCATTAGTGGCACCTTGAAAAGACATTTCTCAGGAGCAGTTAAGAGGGGGTTAGAATTCCTTCCATTTCATCTTCCTAATCTTGTTAGGTGTGTTGGGGGTGGGGGTGGGGGAGAAATTCTGAAGAGATGTTTCCACTGGGAACATGTATTTACGTTACTCAGCTAACTATCAGGCTGTGGAATGTGAAGAAATTCCCTAAGGATGTGGTCCACCTCTTCCCAGCATACAACAATGAGTGAAAGTCTGCAACTAGTCCCTAAGGCCACAGAGTGAAAGTGATAGCCCCATTCAGAGAAATGCTCTAGTTCTCAGTGGTGATAGCGAGACCTTGTGACTGTCCACCCAATGCTGTTCCTTTAGCTCTGTCCCAGGTGCAGATGTCACCAAGAGAGGGTCTTTCTTCTCCTTAACCACTCAATCTGGTCCCAGGATTTTCACTTTCAAGTAGTTCAGCTTGGCAAACATCCCTTCCAGGCCGATGTGGCTCTTCCTAATTTCTTAATGATGAACTAAACGTGACAGGCAGAGAGGACTGGGGCCCAGAACTGCTCCTGCCCCAGCTTGCTCTTAGAAAGAGAAAGATGCTTCCATACAAATGTTAAAGTTTCAAACCCAGAATAAGCAGCAAGCTGCCTATTTAACATATCAAAGCTGCAATGGGTCACCAGGTTCTCTCAGTGTCCCCCAGTCCCTACAGGGTGTGGCTGGTACATCCCACCCTCTACCCTGAACTCTCCAGCCCAGGGGCTGAGCTGCCCCTTTGCCCAGAGGCTCTACCCTATATAATCCAGGCATTTTGGTTACCCACCCCTTTCCTTTTGTACTTTTAACCTCCTGGCTGCTGCACCTAGTTCCCCCTCCCCTCTCTCCTCTCTCCCTTTCCTATCCCTCTCCCATAAGTCCCTGCTCAGCCTGCTCCCAGGTGCTCCTACCTCTGGATATGCTCTCCCTTATATGTATAATAAACTTTATCCTTCACCATACCTGGGACAAGTTCTTTCCTTTCCTTTCTTCTTTCTCCTCCCTCCCTCCCTCCCTCCCTCCCTCCCTCCCTCCCTCCCTCCCTCCCTCCCTCCCTCCCTCCCTCCCTCCCTCCCTCCCTCCCTCCCTCTTTCTTTCTTTCTTTCTTTCTTTCTTTCTTTCTTTCTTTCTTTCTTTCTTCAAGGAGGCTCAAGCCAGGGAGAGAATACCCTGCTCTTCCCCTTGCAACAACTCAGAGTGACTATCATTCTTGTAACAGCCAGCCTCTATTCCCCAAGTTTTGTTCAACAGGAAATCAGAGAGCAGATTAAGGCAGTCTTTGGGTCTGCCTAGGGTAACTGGTTTTATTTGGAACAGAGCAAGGAAAATTCTTTTCGTAAGAAAAAAAAAATTTCAAAACAGTGGTTATCTCCACAGAGAGCACATTCAGAGGCTGGTACATCTCTAGAACTAGTCAAATAGTCAAATAACTAAACTACCAGAAGTTTGATATAGAGGTATATAAAAAAAAATGTTCAAGAAGAAATCTTTTAGGATTTAGGATTCTTGTGTTTGGTGAGGAAGTGAACATGTGAAGAACTAGTCTGTCTCTACCTTAGGCTTAAAAGGCATCTTATGGTAAAGACAAAGTAGGTTCATTCCTGATTATGATTAACCCCCGCCCCTTTTTTTTTAGGGGTTGTGCTATGTCCCACTTGTAACTTTAACTACAAATGGCTCTGTACCACCTGTTTCAAGAATGACAATCATGTTTTTGCTTCAAAAAGTTAAAAGTCATCTTGCAACTCTACCTTTGTTTCAAAAGGGTTGTTATGGCTACTGGTTGTGATTACCTTGTTTTGACTTCCTATTATATCCTTCTCCTGCAACCCCATCTATTTCCCTCCCTTTGGAAATTTTCTACCCATGAGATAAAAGCTTTCTTTTCCTCACATCTAACCTCTCAACCCCTGCCTTAGGGGAGGCAGCCTGTGTATACACACACACACACACACACACACACACACACACACACACACACACACACAAACTAGCCTGCTTTAATTGATTTGGCCATGCTGATTTGCATCAACAGCCTTTCTCCTTCCATTTTTGGGTTTGACACATGCACTGCTGGCTAGTCCCTTTCAGGAATAATCTGCATGGTGTAGAAGGCGCAAAGCACTTCCCTAAAACTGTGCACAGGCCCATCAACAGAAACAAGGATGCTGGCTGCAATATAGAGCTTCTACACAACCTTTGCTTAAACAGTGCTATATTAGTCTAACATTGGACCTAAAAGATAGTTGTAAAATAAGAATAGCACTAAACCTTGAAAGTATGGAGACCATTGATGCCCAAAGCTATTCTTTGACAAAGGCTAGTGAGGGGATCCTGAGACTAATAGTCATGGGACAAACATAAGGTAGAAACAGAAACTCGCCTAACTTTGATAGTAGCCTCCAAACAGTACAATTTTGTCAAATTAGTACATTATGCCAGCCCAAAGGTATTAATGGTGTCAGGCCAATCCAGAAACAAGGGAAGGATGTCTGAGCAAAGGTACCAGATGCTGAACATACTGAGAAAGTTAGAAGTAAGGCAATCATTTTACCAAGCTCTTAAACAAAGCAGCTTGACTCCAGAGCAAACAATGTCAGGACAACCTCTAATGAGTCATGGAATTATTGGGATTTGCTAAAATGTATCTCAAATTTCAGTCATTTGATAAGCGAACAAGAAGGAAGGATAACCCATCTGTAGGAAGAGAAGCAGGTAAGAACCCACCTTTGAGTTGACGGTTCAGAACAGAACAAAACAAAACAAGGCAGCAGCCAAACCAAACTGCCCTTGAAGGATTTGGAGGGCTGTGAGATGGGAAATATAGACCAGCTTTTAAAGTGTCTACTAACATTTTCCAGGGCTAAAAGAAATCCTTAGAGAAAAATGATGATATTCAAATAGAGAATACCAATGAAGGGGGGGGGGGGGAGAGGAGCAAATGGGAAGAATTCTGGTATTGAAAACAAAAGGATGCCTTTTTTTTTTTTTTTTTTGGCTTGGCTTTTTTTTTTTTTTTTAAATAATAAAGTTTATTTTGAGAGAGGAAAACAAAATGAACCAATTGGAAAAAACAAAACAAAACAAAACAAAACAGTAAACCAAAGTTAGATAAACAGAGATTAGGCATTCTGAAAACCAGAGAGGAAGAATAATGCAAGGAGACAGAGAGGGGGAAGGAGATGGAAAGAAAAGGGGAGAGAAAGAGAAAAAAATATCTTAGCTAAATGTGTGATACATGAAACACACAAACCATGCAATAAGCATAATAGATAAAGAGGAAGACAAAACATTGTTTAAAAATGACTGGAAATTTTCTGAAAACAAAGAAGGTATTAGCTTGCATTAATGAGGTAATGGAAATAGATGAACAGCCATACACACATGGTTGAAAGATCTGGTCAAAGGCTAAATATGGCACGAGAGAAGCACTCTTAATATACAGAGGGTACCTACTGGTGCCAACAAGTTCCCCTTTTCAGCAGGATTACACAGAAACATCTTCTAAAATAAAAGTAAAAGAAACCACGTAACTAAAATCTTTTAAAAATCACTGAAAACCCATTTTTAAAAAGTAAGTTAAAGATATCACTAAACATACAAAAATTTAGAGTATAGGGTACTAGAGCTGTCACTTAGCAAAATAAAATAAAATGAAAAGAATTTCAACAGAAAGCTGGAGATGTGACTTAGTGTGTAACAGTGGTTAAGAGTATTTGCTACGAAAGCCTGAGGACAAAGGTTTGGATCCCAGGAACCCAAGTACACTGGGAAGAAAGACAAGAGCATGCAGTTGAGCTTCAGGTTCATTAACAGATCCTGTCTCCAAGAGATGAGTGGAGAGAGACAGAGCCTGCCTCCTGACCTCCTTCCCCTCCCATAATTGTGTATACATGCAGCACACACATATATCATACTCTCAGACACATACATACACACAATGAATGAATTAATTAATTAAGAGGTAAAACAGAAAATTCTTTTGGCTGAAAAATATAGGAATAGACAAATTCAAATCTGTATAAATGGATATTAGTAAGTTGTTTTTCAGAATATTATAAAATATAGCATAGTCATGCTTTTATTTTGATTGATTTATCAGTCATTTGCATAAATTGCTCATATATACACACACACATACATGTATTATATACACAAACACACATATACTTACTGTTGGGCCTCAGAAACTCTATATGCTAATTACAGCCCAAAGGAGGACATTGAGAACTAAATTGATTTGGAGAGAAATGTCATTAAGTGGTAATTCAAAGCACAGGAAGAAATACAGAAAAGGTTGAAATTAAACTCTGGAAATATGATACTTGCTATTTTTTTGTATCAACTTCTTTAGAAGCTGAATATTATAGCAGGTAATACTTATAGCAATGTATCTTTGGCTTCAATATGTGTAGGTAAAATATGTATGTCACAGGAGGAACTAGAGAGTGAGAGGAAATAAGCCTTCATATGAATAGTGTGTTCTATTTCCTTGGATAAAAATCAGCATAACTTTGAAGCTGTTTTTGCCACATAAAACAAAGTAACCATTATGAAAAAAAAATCTAAAAATTGTGATTTAAAAATGATCATAGTTACTGTTGTTACCTTAGAGAACACTCTCAATATTATTATTTTTATATAAAGGCAGCCAATAGTGGGAGAACAGAAGAACAATCAAGACACAAAATGCATAAAAGACAAAAAATGAAATTCCAGATATACATCATATCATTTCATAAATAATAGATGTGAATGAGTTAAAACTTACATCAGAGAACAGCTTCTGTCACTTGGATTAAAAAAACAAAAACAAATCAAAAACCAAAAACAACAACAACACAAAAAACCTCCTACCAAGCCCTGCTACCTATGAAGATGCATGGCAGAGTGAAAAGTACAACCAGATTTTCAGTAAAAGGATAGTGTTTTAATTACTGTTCTATTAATGTGAAAAGGCACTATAACCAAGGCAAGTTATAAAACACAGCATTTAATTGGGAGCTTACAGTTTCAGACGTGAGTTCATGATCATCACAGTGGGGAACTTGGCAGTGGACAGGCAGGCAGGCACTGGAGCAGTAGAAGAGATCTTAAATCTTACCAGCAAGTTGGAGTCAGAAAGAGAGTGGTACTGGGATTGGTCTGGAGTATAGAAACCCCAAGGCACTCCACTCCTCCAGTAATATGCCTCCTCCAACAAGGCCATGCTTCTTAGTTCTTCCTAAAGAGTCTACAAATTAGGAGACAAATTTTCAAATATCTGAGCCTATAGCAGCCTTTCTCATATTAACCACCATAGATAAATAAATACACATGATATAAATAGTAGGACAGATAGGAGCTACTAATATCATCTGAAACAGACAAAGCAAAAACATTTTAGTAGGGACACAAAAAAACTATTTTAGAGTGGTAAGTATGAGAAAGACAATGTGAGTTACATAACAGTGATATAAACACACACATTCATAACAATTTATTATAGATGCTGATAGCATGGAAGAGAAAATTAGACAGTCAACCATGATAGCAAGGCAGGTTGACTTGGATAGTGAACAGAGCTAGGAAGAAGGTCCACCAGGAAGAGAAGACCTAAGGCCACCACAAACTGCCTGAACATAACCACCACCTGCCTATCTCCTCTCTTAAAATTATGTATGTGAAACAGAAATAGTACAAGCTTCACCACCTTTAAAAGTACTGAGATTTTCTCAAGTGTGTTCTCTGACCACAATGGGAGTAAAAAGTCATCAACAGGAAGAAAACTTGAAAATTCACAAAAATACAGACTTTAAACATATTACTAAATAACTGGTAGATCATTGAAAAAATTGAAGTGAGACTTACAAAATATCTTAAATGAAAACAAAACACAATACACCAAAATACACTGGATTGTCTAAAATAGTGTTTAACTAGAAATATGTAGTGAAAATGCATATATATTTAAAAGGAAGAAAGGTGTCAGTTGTATAACCTACTTTGTTATGTTAAAGGAAAAAGGAAAAGCAAATTAAATCTAATGCAGGAAGGATAGAAACAGTAGTCTCTTGAATGGGATAAATAAGATTGAGGAGGAGAGGACAATAGAGAGAAAACATTAAAAGCCACAAGTGGATTTCTAGAGAATTGCTAAGCTTACAACTTTAACTTAACAGTTGTAAAGTAGGAAATGAATAAAACTTACTTTATTGAAATCATAAATGAAAATGACTTATTCTTAACAACCTTACAGATATATGGAAAGGACTATAAGTAGACAAGCCTAATGGATACATAAAAAAGGATTATAGGTGAGCCCTATGAACAACTCTAAGTGAACAACTTAGACAACTGAGATAAACCTCCAAGATAATTCCACTAAAAACACAGATGACCAACAACTCATGAATAAAAAGAACATCTGTATTGTATGCCACTATAGTTATTCATCTGTTGGTGGACATATGGACTATTTATATTTTGTGTCTATTGTGAATAATTCCATTATGAAATTTTTCATCAAAGTTTGCTGCTGAGCCATCTTGCTGTACCCCTTTTCAGTTACATTAAGAACTATATTAGGTTATAATTATACATAAGAAGTCAAGTGGGAGTCATCTTCTGGTAAGTTCTATTTTATTTAACAGAATGCATTACTTTTAAAAAATAGTAATAAGCAAAACTTACTCTTACAAAAGGACATTTTTTAGCATGGAGTCAATTTGGTCACCAATTGTGAATTTAAGAAGTCAAGCTCTACCCTAGTGGTGTTCATGAAATTGATGAGAAAATATGTGTTTCCCATTCTTTTGGCCAGTTGCATACCAGATGGGATAACATGGCTCTCTTTTGGATAGCAATCATAAATCATGCTGTTTACCTCTTTTGCAGAAGTAATTCATTGTTTGGCACATGGATATTACTTTACATTTAAATTGCCTTCCTTTGAACTGTGAGTTAGCTCCCCTGACAGCCATCTCCAGGACCAGTGTGCACAGTATGCTCACAACCATTCCCCTTGCTTATGAGTTCAAGGATTGAATCTGTTAATGGACAGTCCTGAGACACTTTAGTTAAGGAGGAAATATGAACAAATGTCTATTCACCCTAGATGGAAATCAGTGACAGACCAAAGAAACAAGTCATTACAGATCTAGCCATTGAACAAATGAGTTTATTGAACTTCAGGGAGCACAAGAGAAAGATGCTTCCAGGAACGTTGGTGACCCCAACATCTCTACTCTTAAAATGACCAGCTCCAGCATAGGTGATGTGTTGGTTTGAGTGGCAATGATCTCCATAGGCTCATATATCTGAATGCTTGTTCCCCATTTGGTGGAACTGTTTGGGAAGGATTAGGAGGTGTCACCTTGTTTGTGGGGTGCCATTGGGGGTTATTTTGAGGTTTAAAAATTCCATTCCATTGCTAGGTAGCCTCTCTCTCTGTCTCATAGTTGTGAAGTTATCTCAATATGTTCTCAACTTCTTCTCCCTGCTATAAGAGTCATTGACTTTATTATCTTCTGGAATGGTAAAACCCAAATTAAATGCCTTTCTTTATAAGTTGCCTTAATAAAGGTGTCTTTTTACACCAACAAAGACAGGTGACAGTCTCCCAAAGCTGCACAGATGGAGTTGTCCTTTCAGCTAATCTTCTTGATCTCATATATTTTAATGCTTTATGTGTAGCTGTCAGAATTACATTCATCTGGGAATAAGGAGAATACTTATGAGGGTATGAGTAGCTGGAATATCTGGTGACAATCTGTTGACCTTACCTACGCCACATATGAGGAAGTGTTAATAGGCCAGAGTCTCATAAGTATAGTCATAGCTTCTCTAAATCTGTAACAGCTAGGTTATGGCCAGGGAATGACAATTCACAGCAGGGAGAGACTGTGAATCATAGATGTTTCCTTGACATGCCAGAGTAGCAAAGCAGCTTTGTGGGAGTAGTGGGAGTAGGCTGTCCAGGCCTTTTATTTTGATTCTATAACTCATTGATATATGTTATCTGCCTACAGAAAAAGGTAAGTGGAAAGAATCCTGTTATATCTCAGCTCTCAGTGTTGAGATCTGCATATTCTAAGAAATGCTGAGAGCATTGCACTCTATACACAAAGCCACATCCCACGCTTTTATTGTCACTGCTGTGCCATCTGGAATGAGCACACGTTCTTTTTTTATTTCATTCTATGCTATTCTGCCAAAACTTCCCTCTTTTCCTTTGCTTTGTGGCAGGGAAAATGTTTGTAACGGGAGCAAAACAAATAAACATTAGGCTTTGCTTTTTTAGGAGGAGGCTGTTAGCTATCAAAGACTTTGTTGAATTGTGCATACCCGAATTTTCCAAAGTAATTAGTCCTGAGTCAGCTGCTGTTAGAACATTTCCCATCTCTGTAAATCATGGCTATTGGGAAATCAGCCTTGATCTTCCCTTCAGAGATGTGAAGGGTAGGTGTGGAGTTTGTGAGTATTCATGCTAACTTCCATCTCTATATTTCAAGAAGATTGTGGGAAAATAGACTGAAATGGAATCTTTTATGCTAAATATTTTTAATCCTCCTGAATAGACTTGTGTGCTTTTTCTTGCTGCACTGATAAAATCAAGGAATGGCAACAGTCTTACATTGCCCTATTCATGTTATTAACACTTGTTCCTTATCTCTTCTGCTAATATGAATGAACACTATTAAAGGACTTAAGACTCAAAGTTGTGTAGGTTAAAAAAGAAATCTTAGGAAGTAAACCAATAAAATACTCCCTTTGCTTTTGTTTCCCATAGTATGTGTGACAGTGTTCAAAACTGACAAGTGGGAACTTTTCATTCACCCACACGAGGTCAATCATATTTAGTGTACCAACTATCTGACTTTACAATGCTTCCACAGATTATTTTAAGAACTTTTTTTGCAAAAAAATTATTAGAAGAATATGTAATTTTACCCATACCCAGGACAGGGAGGGGGTAAAGAGAAAGAGAGATGAAGAAAACGTGAATTAAAGAGGACAGGGGAGAGAATATTATGCTAATAAACTGAAGTTTTATAAAAGCTGATGGCTTTAAAAGGAAAGTATACTGTTCTGTGAGTGTTGTACTATTGTGTGATATTTTTATTGTGTTCTGACAATAAAGCTATCTTTGAACCAGAGGGCAGAGCTAGCAACTAGCTGATCAAACTTAACCATAGAGGTTTTGGAGGACTAATAACAGATAGAGAGACAGGAAGTAGTAAGGCAGTGCTTAGAAAGGGTCTCAGCTCTTTTGGATGGCAGAATGGAAAAGATAGGAGGTAACAGACTACTTCTCTGTCTCTTCTCTGATCATTTAGATTCTTACCCTGATATTTGACTCCTGAATTTTTATTGATAAAGAATAATTAGATAAATGCATCAAATTACATTGTACTTGACAGCATATTTGCTTAGAAGAAAGAACAAATATCCCAGAAACTAGAAATTGAAATTATTTGCTTACATGATACCTAAAAAAGCCTCTTAAACCATTATTGGTTTAGTATTCACAGTATTAAAGTGTTAAGATGATCAGCACACCCATACCTTTCTATATAGGAAATAATAAACTGTTGCCTATGACTACAATAGACAAAATTTCAGGTACCATTTATTCCTTTCCCTATTTGTTACAACCAGAATTATTTGTTACTACTCATTCCCTTCCTCCAGCAGAATGTTAGTGGCATGACAAAAAAGCTTTCCCTGCTTTGACTATTGCTGTATCAGTATAACTGTCACATGGTAGGTGTTTAACAAGCATGTATTAAATAAACACTGTCCTCATGGCTTATGTAGATTGGTCATTAAGTTACAGTGTTTCATCTTTAAAAAAAATTTATTTGCAAAATCCCTCCCCCCCAAATTTCTCTTTAGAAATACTTGAAGCCTTATTTATCCTTTAAAAAAAATTAATTTAAATTTGAAACAAGCTTGTTTTACATGTCAATCACAGTTCTCTCACCCTCCCCTCCTCTCCTGTCCCCCTTCCAATCCCTATCCCATCCCCTATCTGCTCCCCAAGGAGGGTGAGGCCTTCCATAGGGGATCTTCAAAGTCTGTCATATCATTTGGAGCAGGGCCTAGGCCCTCTCCCATGTGTCTAGGCTAAGGGAGTCTCCCTCTATGTGGAATGGGCTCCCAAAGACCATTTGATTACTAGGGATAAATACTGATCCACTAACAGAGGCCGCATAGACTGCCCAGTCCTCCTAACTAACACCCACATTCAGGGGGTCTGGGTCAGTCCTATGCTGGTTTCCCAGCTATTAGACTGGGGTACATGAACTCCCCGTTGTTCAGGTCAGCAGTTTCTGTGGGTTTCTCCAGCCTGGGCTTGACCCTTTTGCTCATCACTTCTCCCTCTCTGCCAACTGGATTCCAGGAATTCAGCTCAGTGTTTAGCTATGAGTATCTGCTTCTGCTTCCATCAGCTACTGGATGAAGGTTCTAGGATGGCATATAAGGCAGTCATCAATCTCATTGTCCAGGAAAGGCATTTAGCCTGAAAGCAACCCAAATGCCCATCAACTGAAGAATAGATGGAGAAAATGTGGTACATTTACACAATGGAGTTCTACTCAGAAGAATAAAACAATGGAATCTTGAAATTCATAGGCAAAAAGATGTAACTAGAAGAAACCATCATGAGTAAGGTAATCCAGTCACAAAAAGATAAACATGGTATGTACTCACTAATATATAGATTTTAGACATAGAGCAAAGGATTACAGGCCTACAATCCACACTGCCAGAAAAGCTAGGAAATGAGGACCCTAAGAGAAACATACATGGTACTCCAGAGAAGGGGTAAATTTGTAGCATGGGGGAAGGAGAGAGGGAGTTAGGAGAAAGAGAAGGGGAGAAGAGGAGGGGAGTGGAGGGCACAAGGAAGCAGGAAAATTGAGTCAGGGAAAGAATAAAGGAGAGCAAGAAAAGAGATACCATAATAGAGGGAGCCATTGTAGGTTTAAAGGGAAATCTTGCACTAGGGAAATGTCCAGAGATCTTTAAAGATAACCCTAACTAACAATCTAAGTAATAGTGGAGAGGCTGCCTTATTTATTCTTAACCAATAAGTCACTAGATCTGTCAATTCATTCTGTTTCCTCAAATCCAATTCCTTAGTCTCATCTACAATTCTGCAGCAGAACCTCTGTGGCAGATTTCTCCTCTCCTGTGAATCTCACAGATCTTTCCCTTCCAACCTCTCTCCCTCAACTGCCCCTTTATTGAAGCCTCACCACATAATAATTGCTATATAATAATCATAACACTAAATATAAAGGACAAAGAAAGAATAATAAAAGCTACAAGGGGAAAAGGCCATGTAACATATAAGGGCAAACCTATTGGAATTATATATAATTTCTTAGTGGATACTCTAAAAGCCATAAGGATCTGAACAGATGTCCTACAGTCTAGGAGACCACAGATACTAGCCCAGACTATGATACCCAGAAAATCTTTCAATTACCACAGGTGGAGAAAATAAAATATTCCACGATAAACTCAAATATAAACAGTATCTTTGTATAATCCAGTCCTACAGAAGGTGCTAGAAGAAAATTTCCAGCCTAAAGAGGTTAACTATACCCATGTAAACCCAGGAAAAATATAATCTCACACTATCATAATCATAAAAAGGAAAGCACACACAGAGACCACCACTACTATCACCACCAATAGCAACAGGAAAATAACAGAATCAACAGCCATTGGTCATTGATATCTCTCAATATTGATGGTCTCAATTCTCCAATAAAAAGACACAGACTAACAAAATGGATGTGAAAACAGGATCCACCCTTCTGTTGCATTCAAGAAACACACCTCCACATCAAGGATAAACATTACCTCAGGGTAAAGGTATTTCAAGAAAATGGCTTTAAGAAGCAAGCTGGTATTTTAATATCTAACTAAGTAGACTTCAAAACAAAACTAATCAAGAGAGAGAGAGAAGGGTACTATATACCCATCAAAGAAAAAATCCAACATGAGGACATCGGAATTCTTAACATCTATGTCCCAAACACAAGGGTACTCAAGTTTGTAAAAGAAACAATATTACAACTTAAATCACATATTGATTCTCACACACTGATAGTGGGAGAACTCAGTATCCCATTCTCACCAATGGACAGGTCAGCCAGGCAAAAACTGAACAGAAAAATGCTGGACCTACATGTTATAAACCAAATGGACTTAACAGATATTTACAGAACTTTCTTTGGGGGGGGCAGGAACTCGGTTTATTGCATCAAGCAGGGACTTATATAGGGCTGGGGTATGGGGTTAGAAATCTTAGGATGGGGTAAGGTGACATGAAGAGAAAGGGCCAATAATATCCCACCAAGCTAGTGGTTAGTTAGGCAGAGGGCAATCTTACATCAGGCCTTGCTCAGTCACTCCCACATGGAGGTTACAGGTCAAAGACAGGTCCAGGTTGCCAAACTTTAGCCAGGCTCAGGAAGTTCCACTAGGCCTCACACCCAGGCTTCTTTAGGCCCAACATCTCCCACTTTTATTTTTGTAAGAATGGTGGAAATCATGGCCCCTGTCTTAGGTTGTCTCCCACTGGGAATCTTACCCATTATTGGGTACCATGTATGCAGCTTGTTGAGAATCCACTCCATGACCTGTCTTAGGTTGCATCAGATTATCTGAGATCTCACCCTCACTTGTCAGGTGGAGGACAGGGGAGGGATGCTCATATGATGAACTTGGCTCCTGAGTATTGAATGAACTTTGACCTGAGGAAGTTTTAATGCCTCTAGCTGCTGGTAGATAAATTGTATGATGTTATTAATCATTCAGGGCCCAACACTGAGGATAAAGAGAAGGAGGAGAGGCCCAAGCAGGGAGAGAAGGCAGGGTAGGAAGCCATATAAGCCAGTACACAGTGGGTCTTACAGAACATTTTACCCAAAACAAAAAAAAGAATATACATCTTCTGCACCTCGTGAAACTCTCCAACATTGACCACATATTAAGACACAAAGCAAGTATCAATAGATACAAGAAGATTGAAATATCTCTCTGCATCCTATGAGACCACCATGGATTAAAGCTGGATTCCAACAATAACAGAAACCACAGAAAGCTTACAAACTCATGGAAACTGAACAACTCTCTATTGAATAAAAAATGGGTAAAGACAGAAATAAAGAAATTAAAGACATTCTAGAATCCAACAAAAATGAATACACAGCTTACCCAAATTTATGACACATAATGAAGCAAGTTCATAGCATTAAGCATCTAGATTTTTTTTTAAAAAAAGGAGAGATCTAATAATAAAATTTAATAGCACACCTGAAAGCACTAGAAGAACTAATCACATCCGAGGGGGATGGATGGAAATAAATTGAGGCTAGAATCATTGGTACTTTGGTTATCAAAGAATTGGTTCTTTGATAAAAATCAACAAGATAAATAAACCCTTATCTACAGTAACTAAAAATCAGAGACAATATCTAGATTAAGAAAAACAGCAACAAAAAGGGGGACATAAGAACAGGTATCTAGGAAATACAGGGAATCATAAGGACATATTTTACAAAGCTACACTTCACAAAATTGAGAAACCTAAAAGAAATGGATAGTTTTCTTGATAGGTACTACTTATCAGGTTAATCAGGATCAGATAAAGAATTTAAATAAATCTATAACCCCTAAGGAAATAGAAGTGGTCATTAAAAGTCTCCCAACCAAGATAAGCCTGGGGTCATGCATTTCAGTACAGAGTTCTACCACAGTTGCAAAGAAGAGCTAAGCACCAATACTCCTCTAATTATTCCACAAAATAGAAACAGAAGGAATGATGCCAAATTCATGTTATGAGACCACAGTCACACTGATACTCAAACTACACAAAGATTCAACAAAGTAATAAAATTATAGACTAATTTCCCTCATGAACATACATGCAAGACTATTCAATAAAATAGACATTAACTGAATCTAAGAACATGCCTAAAAGATCATCCACCATGATCAAATAAGCTTTATTCCAGAGATGCAGGGATGGTTCAACATACGAAAACCAGTCAATGTAATCTATAATATAAACAAGCTGAAAGAAAGGAAAGAAAGAACATATGATTATCTCATTAGATGCAGAAAAAGACTCTTACAAATCCACCCCAGAAAGATAAAAGTCCCGGAGAGATCAAGGATACAGGGACATTCCTAAACACAATAAAGGCAATTTACTGCAAGCCAATATCTGTAGCACCAGTGCTACAATCTGTTCCACTAATTGGGCGAAAGCCTGGAGAGTTAAATAAAAGACAAGACAGTGGGTCAATCATGCAACAGGAATGAGGAATGCCGAATGCTGAATGCCAAATGCCCTTTATTGAGGGGAAGGTGCGGGCTTATATACTGATTCACAGCACAGTGTAAAACAATCAAGGGTCAAGTGCACAAGTTCTCAGGCTTAGTTCCTCCCCAGCAGATGTGAATTAGCAAATCAAGAAGAGTACCAAGAACTACTCTGGTGCAAGATGTTCCAGCCAACAGCTTCAGGCTTGCTCAAAGTGCCTCGGGGGTCCATGCAGGCCTTTACAAATATCAATTTAAAATTAGAGAAATCAAAGCAATTCCACTAAAATCAGGAACAAGACAATGTGTAGACTCTTTCTATCTAGTCAATATACTACTTGAAGCCTTAGCAAGAACAACATGACAACTGAAGGATCAAGAGGATACAAATTGGAAGGAAGAAGTCATAATATATTTACAGATAAGATAGTATATATGTGACCCTAAATTCTTACAGGGAACTTCTACACCTGGTAAACACCTTCTGTAATGTGGCTTGATACAAGATTAACTCATGACAAGTGGACTGAAAAAGAAATTAGGGAAATAGTATCCTTCACAATAGCCTCAAAGATTATAAAATATCTTGGGGTAACTCTAACCAAATAAGTGAAAGACCTGTATAACAAGAACTTTGAGTCTTCCAAAATTAAAGATTTCAGAAAATGGAAATATCTCCTAAAGTCATGAGTTGGTAGGATTAGCATAGTAAAAATGGCTACCCTACTAAAAGTAATCCACAGATTCTTTGCATTGCCCATCAAAATTCCAATACAATTCTTCTCAGAACTTGCTTGAAAGGGTAATTCTTAACTTCATATGGAAAAATAAAAAGCTCAGTGTAGATGGAAGTTTCTGTTGTACCTGGTTTCACAGCCCTTTAGTCCCAAATAAACACAGAGGCTTATATTAATTATAAACTTTTTGGCCCATGGCTCAGCCTTCTTATTTGGTTAGCTCTCTCTCTCTCTCTCTGAATTATTAAGCAATTTCTATTAATCTATGTGTATCCACTTGGTCTTGGCCTAATGGTGATGCCTGGTCCCCTTTCTTCCTCAGCAGCTACATGGTATCTCCCTACCTTCCTGATAGCTACATTGCTTTCTCCCTCTAGACTCCTCTGCATTCTTCTTCCCAGAATCCTTAGTCTGGTCGCCCATGTATACTTCCAATCTGGCTACATCCTGCCTGTCCATCGGCCGAAAAAGCTTTATTCATCAACCAGTAAGAGAAACATGTATTCATAGCATACAGAATGACATCCCCCATCAACTCGGGAATAATAAAAAAAAAAAAAAAAAAAAAAAAAAAAAAAAAAAAAAAAACTGCTGGAAGTACCACCATTTTTGATTCGGAGTTATAATAAAAACATATGGTACTGAAATAAAGAGACACGTTGATCAATTGAATTGAACTAAAGACTAAGACATAAATCTACACACTCATGGAAACCTGATTTTTGATAAGGAAGCCAGAAATACACAATAGAAAAAAGACAGTATCTTTAACAAATATTGCTCTTGGAACTGTATGGAGAAGAATGCAAATGGATACTATGGTGGGTAAGGTCACCCTTGGATTATTTGTTTAATTGACTGATGCGATATAGGCTAACATTCTAAAGTTGGTGGTGCCCAGCTTTTAGGAAGTTTCTTTCCCTGCAGAATCACAGTAGGCAAAATAGCACAATTGTTGAACAGACAAATACTGAATATATATATATATATATATATATATATATATATATACATACATATATATATAACTAATTTTATTTATTTATTTATGTATTGATTGATTGCTTGCTTTTATTCTACAGGCTTCTCTTAGGAGATCAAGACAACACTTAGGATGAATGATGAAGTCAGAGTGTGAATACCTATCAATTACTAGTGGAGAAAGAGAAACTTTCACTCCTAGCTGGGGGCAAATCCATTGTTTAATATTTCTGATTATAAGAGAAATTGGCTGAAATGGTATACAAATTTCCATTTGCATGTGTTGGGTTTTCATTCACATGAAAATATCAGGGCCTGTGTGGGACAAATAATGACTCAGAACTGTGCAGGAGAGGGGAAAGGAGCATTTCATTTCTTGTGCCTGTGTGGGAACAGCACTGAGCTTCATTTACTGTGTGGAATGATGTTAAGCACTGCTAAGGAGACTATGCTAAGGATACTCTGTCATCCCAGGGTAGGATGGAGAATTCATTAAATAATTAAAGGTGGATCATTAAGGTCAATTTAGGCCTAATGCATTCATTATTTTCATCCAGCAGTGCTCATTGCATTGTTTTTCTACATAGTTTGTCAAACTATTAACAAATTTTGGTCAGAAGAAAACTGATTTAACAAAATTTCCAGCAAAGGAGGTACTATACAATCAGGCCTCTGCAGACTTGGCCATTTTTCTACTGTTGACCCAGTGAAGTGTTGCCTGTAGAACAATTAATTGCCACTGTTGTGCTTTTTAATGTAGACAAAAGTGCAGGAGCAAAGGACAGAGTGTCCCTTCCATTCAAAGCCTCCTTTTATTTTTAATATTAGGGCAGTAATTCTCTGTCACTCATAAAATTATGGTGGTTGCAAGGAGCTCTTTTTACAAAATGTATTATGACCTCTGAGCATCTATCCCATTAAAAATTGGAGTAGGGATGAAAAAGTGCTATAAAGTTTATAATAACAGAGGTGAAGCTATTGCATTAACAGAAATAAAATTTATGTTTTCTAACAAAAATAATGGGAGGAGTGACCCCCTTTTACATGTTTGCAACTTTACCCATACATAATTTAGAAGTGTCAGCTGTATTCTACTTTGTGCAACATTTAATCTACTGCAGTATCGCTTTTGCACAGCCTCTGGAACTTTTCACCCCACACTCATGAGAAAATGAATATCAAAAGGGTAACAATACCCCTGTATTGTTATGAAAGAGTCCGGCTAGATCTTACAGGACCCCTGAAAGTCTTTCGGGACTCTCAGAGGCCTGAGATTACACTTTGAAAATCTTTAAGTTAATATCACTAGTGGAAGCAGTATTAACAATTAATATAAAATTGAAAAATGTGTTTGATAGTATTGATGCTGAATTCCACCATTGTCATTGAGATCTGCTTTTTAAAAGTTGATACTGTTAGAAAGAGAATACACATTTAAAGGTGGTGTCAGTAAACTTTGTTTTATATACATAAAGGGCCAAGGAAATCTTCATAGTTGAATCTCTTTTTAACTTCTAGTTCCTCTTCACAAAGAAACTGCTATTTGCTTTCAAATGTCTTTCTGTACAATTCAGTTTCAATTTTAGAAAGTGGCTACTTGCCACTTTGTTCATTGTATTCTAAGTATTGGTTTCTGAGTTTGACTGCCTGAAGTTATCTTCATAGGTAAGTAATATTAAACATCGGAAACACAAGTAGTAAACAACCATTACTTTAGCAGCGAAGGGACTGGATAGACAGAATGCCTTAAGTTGCAGCAATGAAAGTGGCCAAGGGTCTGTGTAATCTATAGAGCTATTCAGAATAATATAGTAGTAATTTATTATTGCCTCTTGATAATGCATTATACTTTACTAGTATTATTTTAAATTAGTAAAGAGTAATATTATAAATACTTTTATTGTGGTTGGTTTTATAGATTATAGAAGAATAAAATATTCTCATATGGCACATAATGTGTCACTTCATACTATCACCCGAATGCAGGAATAAAATGACAGAATTGACTATTGGACTGTTTATGCTTCGGTGTTCTGTGAGCTTGTTGCCTGTAATTTCCAGAATTTGAAAGAGTAAAGGTAGAGAATATACTTCAGTGGTACTAAAGAAAACAGGAGCTGCTGATACCCAAAGAACACAAATGCTCCAAATGTGACTCTCTTCGTTCCCTCCTGTCTCATTTCTCCCCTCAACCTGATACCCCCCCAACCTGATAACCCCCCCCCTCACATTTGCAGAAGGAAATGAACTCAATTCTGAAAGAGTTGGATGTTTGACTGCCCATTTTGAGGATGGTCCTACTACACAAAGCAATGTGGGTATTAAAAGGAGTGACACAGTGTGCTAGCAGGTAATAGAAACCTTTGGATAGGAGGGAAGACAGTGGTAGTTCAATTAGAAGATAATAAGCATTCATGTCCAGTACAAAGGCATCCATGTTCAGACATGGCTGTTGAGGCTAGACCTCACAGTCACAACCAGTGGTACATCTGAAAGATAATATTTGTGAGAAACAACTAGCTCCCAGCCCACAGGAAAGATACCCTCCGTCTTCCTTTTCTTTAAATTGCAATTCCTGGAAGTTTCTAGAAACCCTGTTACCAAGCAGCCTCACCATAGAGCCAGAAACAGGAATTGTTGTGAAGGATGGCTTGCTGAGGCTATTGTCTAGTTCCTAGAAATCTGACCCATCAATCCTCAAGACAGGCCAGCATTGAAGTCAGAGCAGACCAGCAGAGCAGCTGCCATGTGCGTGGGGCTGTTGTCACGATGATGGACAGAAAAGAAAGATAAAATTTACATAGTTTGTGTTTGTTTCCATGAACCATGGTCACCATGATAATTAATAGTCACCTAGTAAGTTAAAAACATAATTTGGCTAAAATTTCAGTATCCTCATTATAATAACAAGGTGGTAAAAATAAAATTAAGAGGAAAAATGATTGCAATTTAATCATAGTTTTCTTGGTAAACACTCATCAATTGATTGTTCCTAGATTAGACCACTCACTTTTGACTAAATTTTCATTTCCAGACTGTTTGCTATGGAACTCTGTGATATCATACACCTCAGCTGTCTTAGAATCCTTGCTGGCTTTGAGGTTCTCTCCAGTACCTCATTAACATATGTACATGCCTGTAAGCTTTTACATATACATACATACACACATACACACACACACACACACATTCACACATGCATACATGTATAACAGATAGTGAAGGACATAATTTGAAAACCAGAAATGTAAATGGGTCAGTTGTAGTTATGTTGTAGTTATATAGATCACCTAGCTTAATTTGCATGGATGTTTCTGCCCTGTGATTTTTGTGGTTGTTTTCAACAAGATCTATGACTGCTGCTCCAGAGTGAACTCTCCCCACGCCCCACACCACTCCCTTTTGTGGGAGCCTCAGCCTCCTCCAGTGCCCAAAGGTCACATCAGGCCTGCAGAGGATGGAAGGCTTTGGATAATGGGAGAGCAGGCTCATCAATTTGCTTCCACAGAGTTGAAAGGAGAATAGAGAAGCGCTTTTGAAGTTTTCTCCTTTGTGGGTCTGAGTCACACACAGCTGCAGGTTCAGGCTGTTTGTCTTAAAATTAAGGGAAGGAACAGGGCACCAAGTTTGAGACTGTGTGTGTGAAATTGCACAAGATAATGTTTACCACCCAGAATGAAGCCAGTGTCTCCCTCAAGCTCCATTTCTCCCCCTACTGGGAAAATAATTACTAGAAGCAAACTTGCTTGCTTTCCCTTTTCTTTCCTGCTTTCCTGTTCTTCCCCACCTCCTCTTTTCTTCTCTGATCCTTGTGAAACAATGTGGCTCTAGTAATTTCCGGGGCAGGGAATGCCTTTATTTTCTCCTCCCTTCTTTGTATAGCTTGACTTGTAATGTCAAAAAGGATCTGTGTCTTCAGTCACACTTAATTTCTGACTTCAGAGGTTTCGTGGCTTGCTGGCTGAGAAGGGCACAGTTTACCAGTTTACCAGTTTTCTTTTCCTTCCACATTCTAAAATGGAACTCTTCTTTTAAAGGGATACTTTTACAACTCTTTTCCTTTTCCTGCTTGCTAAAGACTTCAACCATTATTATTATTATTTTTACTTTAGTTGTCTAAATGTTGGAATGATAGTGTACAATACTGTTTCCACATTACCACTTGATGTTTAAATTTGTTGCCGTCCTTACTGAAATCCACAAGGTATACCAAGTCGTCTGATTATTTACAATGATTCGTTAGAAAATTACTTTAAGATTGCTTGTTCTTTGTAGTGCAAATTAAAGACTGACTCAATGTTAAAATGTAGTCTAACTTGGCATATATGCTAGTTTATAGGAAATGTTTACAAATTGGTCCAATGAGACAAATCTTGAAATTCCTGTATTTCGTACTTAAAAATTAGTTATTTACTGATTTTCCTTAAAAAGGAAAAGCTAAGTAAAACAAAACTTTCCAAGACAACTTTGTAGATACAAACAAGTAACATATTCAAAACATAATAGAGTATTTTTCCAATAAATATAAAACTAAAATGTATCTAATACCCTTTTCTTGTATTAAACTAATTTTTGGAAGTACAAGAAATAGTTATGTAAGAAATAAGGCATGGAAACAAACAAACAAACAACAATAAGATGAAGGGAAATTGTGACTCTGCTAGAAAAAAAAGACAAATGTGAAAAATTATTATCATTTTCATGTTTCTCATTTATTTGCATTTTAGTGTCAACATTTCTTATGTCTGCAAGGAAAAACTCTGACCATGTCTGGCTTAGAGAGAAAACAATTCCAAACTGTGCTTTCTACTATTATTGATGTGGCCAATGTATTTTAGCTGAAGCACCATGGGTCTGAGTTGGGGCTGAACACAGGTGGCCTCTTTCAGGCTTTTCCTACTGTAATCTTGGAGCCACGAAGAGCTGTTTTCAGGGACTGTGTACAGGTGGGAGAGGACATAAGGATGTTAGTTGATTGTTTTTTTTCTTTCTAGAGATGAAAATCAAGCCATAGTGGTTTACGCCTAAAATCTCAGCACTCTGGAAGCTTAGACAGGGTACTGCTGTGAGTTGAAGTCTGCCTGCTCTATACAGCAGGAGCTTGTTCTGAAAGCCAAAACAACACACACAGATTGAAGTTGCAATAGATTTGACTTGTCCCTGTGCCACCTTAGCCTGGAGCTTCTCCATGTTTACCATGTTATGAAGTTCTACTTAGGGATTGGTGACGGAGGAGTAGCAGTGTGCATGACCAGTCTGTCACCTAAACTTTCCTCTTGCTGTTTTAAAGCTGTGGTATTCGGCTTTTCTTGCTTCCTTGAAACGGGTGGGTGCATAGTACAGACATTGTGACATTCCCCCTGACTTAGTAATTGTTTTTTACTGAGAAACAATGTCCCTTAAACCCAAGAAGAAACAAAACAGAAAGCACTCATTATATTGTTTTATTATAATATATTCCCAAATATAATTATTGTTTGAACTTTGCTGACCATCTACATATTATCAATTCTTCATGAATTAGCTATTGTTTTTACAAAATTATATCTTATTACTATTGCTTTGCAATGTGATTTATGTCTACATGAATATTACTATACCACCAGATTAAGTACTGTCTATACTGTCTAAATGATAAAAATTTATGTCATTTTTTTTTATTCTTTTGCTTTTCACAAACACACCTTGGATAAGTCTGTGTGTAGATAAATGTTTGTATATCATTTCATAATTTTCTCAGTAGACTTTTGAAACGGGGATTCTTTTATCAAAAGAAATCTGCACCTTAAATATATTCCCATAGATGTTGTTGTTCCTCTTCAATGCTTGTTTTGAAGACGTGTAACTAGCAACTACTCTGGGATCCTGGTGATATATTTGTGAAAACCTCCCAAACATTCTATTTCATGTGAAGAAATGGACACCACACAAGTAGGGAAGTAAAGTACACAGTGACCAAGGAAATCCAAGCAGAGGTCAGGGGCAGATAGTGGCATAGGAAGAAGGGCCGGGGCAGGGGTTGTAGCTCTAACTGTGGAAGCTACCAAAATTTGTGCTTTTCATTTTAAGAAGAGGGTATTTGGATAAAAACCTAAGGAAATGAAATCCCCTGTGGCGAAAAGCCTGAAAGTCTTAGTGACTTACATTTGAAGTGCCTCAGTCCACATTCTACATTGTCCCTGGAATAAACTGGGGAAGGGCAACAAGGCTGCATCTTGGGAAAGAAGCTGGGTCCTTGTGAGCATGTGGCTTCACTCTAGTCATGTGGAATGGCATTGAGTTGCAGGGAGAGATAGGCGTGGAATGCTTGCATTTACTATCCTGCGTGCTTCATAATGCATAATGACTTAGTCATTGGCATAAGAACCTGAAAGGACAAAAATTACTCAAATCTCAAAAAAAAAAAAAAGACATACTGAAAGATAGGAAGTAGGAAGCAAAAAGAAAAAATGAAGAGAACTCCAACTTGCTTTTATGTCAAGTAGCTAGTTGGAATTCAGTCACTATGAGCCACAAAGACAGTGAGAAGTAATACTGGGACGTCAGTATCAGACATGATGAATCAAATGTTAGAGCTACTGAGTGGATGGATGGTTGGAGTGTAGAGAAGAATCAGGTACAGAGAAATATTTTAGGAGTCATCAGAATTACATCAGCTATCGTTGTAGAAGAAACAACCATAGATTCCTGGTGTAACACAGTAGCAGCGTCTTCTTTCTGATGTCTGCAAACCGATTTAAGTTGGCTCGGGCAGGCTACCCTTGGCCAGGAGGCTCAGTTTCAGTGAACATTGACCCTGGGCCTCATTCCTCTGGGCTGGGACCTCTACATGTGTCACTCTCGGGACTGGGATGTCTTCCTCCAGTACTGACAGAAGCACAACAAGGTGAGTTCTGTAGTCTAATATTGTCATATGGGCTAAGCGAGGACTTCCTTATGATTGCTGCAGAAAATGCAACCAGACCCAGAGGAGCCTGTGAGTACAGATGGAAGTGAAGCAATGAGGAGGAGCCTGTTGTCTGGCATTGATGTATGGGTCACGACCATAGACATACCTTCCATAAACCTGCAGGGGGGTCCATGTGATTGCACCAATTGACTTTCTTACCAGCAGGGAATGAGAGTTTCTGGCTCCTCTGTTTCCTCCAGCTTTTGTTACTGTTCTAAATGGACCTGCCAACATAAGGAATGAAAATAATATTTCCTTGATTATGCTGTGTCTAGGTCAGCCGAAGAGAGAAACACTTGGAGTTACTATACAATTTTGCTTTTCTTCAAGTGTCTTGGCCTAGTGGCCAGAAAACGAAGTTTCTCTGTAGATTTTGTTCTCTTTTCTATCTTTGACCATCTTTCCCTTTCTACTTAGTGATTAAATAGATAGGAGAAAGGGTTTCAAGTAACTGTGGTTTGTAACTCTAATCCAACACTTAAGAGTTTGCTATCCTTCCATCTTTTTAATTTATCTAAAGAGATAAACCGAAGGGAACAATGGTGTTGATTATGACTTAAGGGAAATGCATTGAGACTTTCACTTGCACATATGATGTCGACCATATGATTAACTGTAAAGCCGATGCAGAAAACTTATCATGCCTCTCTCTAGATGTGAAACCCTCTCATTTTCAAGTCTTTATTGTGAGAAAGTGACCTGTCTGCTCTCTGTGACTAAAGTGTCACATATGCCTGGTCCCTTCATAACAAATGGCACTACGGCCTACTTACAATGCACACTCTGTTTGAGTCTGTTGAGATTCATTGCCTGTGGGCTGCATAAATCCCCTGAGATCTCAGAGGCACAGTAAAATGTGTTGAGTGGCCAAGGTACTTATCTTAAGATAGGGATGTGAATGTGAGAATCACACCCTGTCCCTGAGCCCAGTGCATGTGGCTTTGGGTATCATATTAAAAACAAATTCGTGCAGGGGAAGCTATGGTAAAGCTTTCACATAAGAAGATTTCATTTTCAGTAATCACACACACCATGAGGAGCACAGTACTGCAGCCTACCAGTGTAGACATAGAAACTCCACTAGGAAATAAAAGCACTGTGAGTTCTGTGGCTTGAGAAAAATATTTCTCTATTCATTCACAGTAGGTTTGTTCTCTCCAAACAAGACACTTTGCATGACTTCAGATTTGATCCAGAGAAATATGTACACTGAACTCTAATCAACTAAAGCATCGTGTGGAGTTCTGCATTCAGGATGTTGGAGATTTATGATGTCACCACTTTGCGAGCTTGACTAGACTGTGAAACAGGTTTAATCAATGCACACTTGCTGCATATGATTGGTTTGTTATCTTTTTATATTTGTAAGCAGATTTTTTTCTTTTAGTGAATGGCTAATGTGTTTGATGCAGAAAGTATGTTTGTAGGAATGTTAAATGGTTGGTGACCCTTCAAATCTTTGGGGTTAGCAGGGGAAGTCCAGCATGGCTAGGAAGAAAAGAGAAAAGAGATGTTAGAAAGAACTTCTGCCAACAAACTTAGAATTTTTTTTTTCTTTTCAAGACCTTGGCTGTCCTAGAATTTGTCCTGAAGACCAGGATGGTCTTGAACTCACAGAGATCCACCTGCCTTTGCCTCCTGAGTGCTGGGATTAAAGGTGTGCTCTACCACCACCTAGCACAAAGTTAGTACTAGAAAGACTAAAACAAAAAAATTAGAGCTGTAGCTAATTCAGAATATGCTAATAAAAATATTTCTACCCAAATAAAAAAGGATTTGAAGGACATAGATTTTTCTAACATTATTGTTTTTGGATCTTGTCCACTTAGCTACATGTTACCCAGTATTTTTAATATATGGCCTATCTGAAAGAGTTATAATGCCTAAAATATGAGACATGTTAAGCAGTCAGTCTGGCTTTACCGCTTATCTTGCTGTGTATAGTATGGTAGTCCACTTAGTATATTATGAGAATACATTTCATAAGTTCATACTTTCTACTGACTGGCTCTTGAGATTTTGGGCTTATATATAAGGTGGTAGAATAACTGTGAGTTAAAGCATATTTTAATATGTCAAGATATTATATGGTTAAAGGCCAATATCCAGTAAACATTTTTAAGTGCTTACAAATATTTTGAAAATAAGGTGACATGAAAAGTCTCTAAATGCCTACTTTATATCAGATTATTCAGAATAAGTAGGATAGGAGAAAAAGACTATATTGGTAACAACCTAAGACCAGTTATAAACATAGTGGCTTGAAAAGAATATATATATATATATATATATATATATATATATATATATATATATATGGATATGTGAACATGGATAAAGAAAAAGATAGGAAAGTGAGAGAGCAAGGGATTAGCTGTTTGTTGCAAAATTTATGTAACATTATACTGAATACGAATACGAGGGATAGGCTGAATAAAAAAATTTAAAAAGCATCCTCTACCCTGATGGCATGCTACACACACACACACCCGTGCTTAGTATCTTTTTACTGAAATCTTTAAAATTAACTAGTACTTAAAATTCTGATTGTATGTCAAGTTATATCTGTAAATAACATATTAGCCATAATATATTTGATGATATTTTTAGAGCTGTATCTTTAGTAATATCTCTCAAGTCTCTTTCTGGACGAGAATGAGATTTTTTGATGTGAGTGTTGAAGCAGTTAATTCATCTGCACCAATTCCATTGATAGACACCCACTTGCCTTGAATAAATGTGGGGATTAAGCTTTAGGACTAACATTGCACCCTGCCAATGGGTGGTATCTCAAACAGGATTTCATTATCTGAGTGTTAAATGAACTTTGTTATTTTTCTCTATTTGTTTCTGTGAGAGGATGGGGTAAGAAGTTCTCACAGCTGCCAGACAAAGAAGGACTCTATTTAAAGCGTGGTTGGAAGCACAAACGTTGATTATCTGAATGAAAGAATTTAATTAAGTTTCCTAAAGAACAGGGTACTAGTGACATCACGATTGGCAAAACGAAGTCAGGAAATACAGTATTTACCATTATGATATTTTTCACTTAGTGATCCCAGTATTAAGTCTTGGCTGGGGTCCTGGAATTTGCACAATGACTTGGCAACAAATTAATTATTTTGCAATTGCAGATGTGGAGCTTTGGGGTGTGAAAATCTCTTTGCCAGGATGATTTTAGGAAAAGCACCAAAGCAATCATTTTATTCCTTCATTATGTGCATATCCTAGCTCATGAATATGGTTGAGATCCTCCACAACAAATGGTCACAAAAATCACAAACAGTATTCAATTACATTTCCAAATGGCTACTTTAACATGAAGGATACAAAACTCAACCAGTCTCCAAAGTAGCGCATTAAAAATATTTTGAAATGTGTACAAAATTCGCTCAAATTATTCATATGCTCATGCAGTTTATTTCAACAATTCTGGATAATTATTTTTGGTGATTACATCTGAGGGCTTATTAAGCTTTACTACAACTGAAATTTTGTGGTGTCAAATAATAATGACAATTGTAGGTCATTTTCACCATAATGAAGATCACAAACATGAAGATATGCCTCTATTTGGGTGGCTATACAGTTGGCCATGTATTGAGTCATTTCCTTTTTTTATAAGAACACATCAATTATTGTTATGAATTGTACATTTGAGTAAAATTACCTTATATACTATTGTCATTAGCTATTCAAGTGATTGGCAATAGATTCCAGGTGTTAGTGATTCTAAAACTAGCTTGGCAGATTACTTGTGTCTGTTCAACAAATAAAATAACCCCTGAAGTTAAATGTCCTAAGGCAATACAAATATCTACAATATTGTTTGGTAGATAGAACAAAATACAACATATAACATGGATGGAATCAAACTATGTGTTACCCTAGAAATGGAATATTTAGTAGTAGGACAATAATATGTAGAGTAAATGAAATAATATACTGAAAGCACTGTATGTATTTCCAAAACAAAGCTAATATTTTTGTAGCCAGTAAAGCAACGTTATTCAGAGGCTTGAGGATGGGGAGGGGCTGAATAGATCTACGTGATCTGAGCTTTACAGGGCAGGTCTTCATGTCTTCCCTGTTGCTGAAAACCAGAGTGAGAGATGGCTCAGCAGTTAAAAGTACTTGCTGTTCCATAGAACCTGGGTTCAGATTCTTGCACCCATACAGCAGCTCACAACCATCTGCAACCCCAGTTCCAGAGGGTCTGACACCCTTTTCTGACATCCAAAGGCACTAGGCATGCATGTGCTGCACATATATAATTCAGGTAGAACACTCTAACACATAAAATAAATAAAGTGATGTTACTTTACATAATATATTTCTATATTCACATATGCATGCATATCATGTGCAATTAAATATATGTATTTATTGTTAAATATACATATATCAACATATCCAAATTATTTTAGGTTTCCTATTTGTCAAAACAAGTATACACCAAGAAGCTATAAAATGTACTAATAGGTGGGTCATTGTGTGCTTATACCCAATCACCTACTCTCAAAAGCTTCTCCATTCAATACATGTAAGCATTTGTTCAATACCATAAATTTAGTGAAAACAATCTTTCAAAATATTTCAAGGACTAGGAAGATGGCTCAGTGAATAAAGATGCTTGCTGCCAAGCTTGCTGACCAGAGCTTGATCCCTGGGACCCACAAGCATTCTCTATTGATGTGATTAATCTGTGCCTTGGTGAATATTCATATTTCAATCTCATAATTGGAAATGTGCAGGAACTAGCTTTTCTGGAAACATTTTGAGTAGAATTCATATGAAAGGCCTTCCTCCTTACGATGTAAGGCTAAGTATATACTTTGAATTTAGCTAGTATGTTATTAATTATAGATTTGGGATGAAAGTCCACCTCTGTCCTAACAATGCTAGCAATCTTGTAGTTTACTTTTTATATTGACCACTGTTCTGAATTTAAACTCAGGAGTGCTCGGACTTATATATTTAAATGAAGACCATACACTTGCTAAAATGCCTTTCATAGGGAAGTAAAGTACTTCTACTACCTCCCCCTAAATTGAAACCAGTAGACTAGAATTCCCCTGAAAGCTGCTTTAGAGAAGGATGGGTAAGATGTGCATCAGCCACACTAGGAAGTCTGCACCCAGCACAGATTGTACTTACTGAGGCTGTGTAGATGAAGCCCTCTCCCATTGTTTTTCCCCATCTATAAGATGGGAGATGTTATTCTGTAAATATTTTTTCTTATTGGTTAATGAATAAAGCCCTGTTGGCAATAGGAAAGCGAGATAGGCAGGACGAGAAGACAAGGAGGATTCTGGGAGAGGTGGTCAAGACATAGGCCATGAAAGGAATAAGAGGTCCTGACCCTCTCTCTCTCCAGTAAGATCACGTGGAAACATTTAGGTTGATAGAGATGAGTCAATATTTAAGACAGAGCTAGCCAATAAGAAGCTCTAGTCATTGGCCAACAGCTTTATAATAGAATCTCTGTGTGTTATTTTGGGAGTGATGTGGCTGTGGGACCAGGCTGGCACAAAACTTCTCATAAAAAAATGGCACCTACAACATGAGAACTAAGAATTTCCTCTTAAAACTTGAAAAAAGCTTAAAAAGGGATTTTAGAAATAAAATAACAGAGACAAGCAAGGCTTCTTGGTAGCAGTATTTTTTCTCTGGCAGGCTCTGTTTTGTTAGAGACAGGCAGAGATTCTTGAATCTCCTTTAAGGAAGGTTTCCTGACTTGGCATAAGCAGAAAAAACTACAGGGCACTTTTAACAGGCCCTGTTAACAATGCAATGGTGTGTATGACAGTTGGCAATAGCAGTGACCACATCTTCAAGCCTGCAGCATGCTGATGGATGGAACCATGGACCAAGGCCATGAGCATAGCTCTCAGTGCTGGTGATAAATGTACACCACCACCTTGGAAAAAAAGTGGCTAGAACAGTCACCACTTTAATTTTAGCAATGTTGTTTAACAGATAAAAGACTCAAGGCCCCTCAAAAAACAATAAAGACAGATTAAGATAACGAAAAACATCTAAATGTTGACAACATGTTTTAAAATGTACATAGGCCTGGGAGAGACAAAGAAACAGGACAAAGTGGTTTAAAAAATAGAAAGAAAGAGAGTAGCTAGAGGTGGTGGCACACACCATTAATACCAGCACTCAGGAGGCAGAGGCAAGCCTTAGGATACCCATGGTATTACAGAGTCCCCAATCAGCAGGAAGCAGTTTGGAAAAAATGACACCCAAATTCCCAAATACTGTTTATAAATGCTATTTTCAACAAACATTTGTGATGTGAGAGAAGAGGTCTAGATCCTCTCTCTGGTAAGATAAGACCACGTGGAAACAGATTGATAGAAATGAGTTAATATTTAAGACAGAGATAGCCAATAAGAAGCTCTAGTCATTGGCCAACAGCTTTATAATAGAATCTCTGTGTGTTATTTGGGGCTGATGCAGCTGTGGAACCAGACTTGCAGGAAACTGCTAGTAACACTTGTATCCTCTGGCCTCTTCCCCAGAAGAAAGCATTGCACCCAATTGGTTGGTAGGGGCATTGGATACACAGGTGAGGGTCCCATAACTGTCCTTTCCCCTTGCTACCCTGAGGAAGCACTAACAGTCCCATTTGCAATGATCTTGTGAGTAAGCCCAGCAGAACACCTAAGGATGTGGCAGTTCTAAGAGGATAGGCCTGTACTGCATAGCCCATCTACTTGAAGCCAAGCCAACTTCAGGTACAACTGACATTTTCTGTTTGTCCTTTGTGCATGCTAGAAATTGATGAAATTGTTTGAAATGTTGCTCAAACTTTTTTTTCTTTTGAAAATGGGAAGATTCTTTCAATCATTTTCTTTCCTATATCCTGGACCGAAAACATCTTTCAATAAATATAAATTTAATTATATACAGAGAGATGGCTTTATTTATTGAGTATAAATAATAAATAGAGCTCTACGATGAATCTGACATACAGCATGTTACTAATCAGTGTGGTTTTAAGCCCTTAGCTACAGATAGAATTTTCAGTTCAGTTTGTTGTATGATGTCAGCATTTCTAAAATACTTCATGTTGAGCATGATGTCCCAAGGTCCATGAAACCCAGGTAAACTGTAATTCTTCAAAACCCAAGTCTCCTGGGGCGGATCTCAGCATGTCTTTGAATAATTCTTTCCTCAGTGTTTCCAATCTAGAGCCACAGAATGGTCTTTAATTTTTGATCCTCACAAGTTCAATCTTGTCATGAATTATCCTGGGTTAGGGGCCAGGAGAGGGAGCAAGGGAGCTATGTAGTGAGGCTGCCAGGACATTTGAGGAACATTACATCTGGTTGTGTTTAATGTTTTTTGTTTTTGATGGAAGAAGCACTTAAAAGTGCACTAAATTAATGTCAGGGGAGAGGCTGTAAACTACAAAGGCATGTGGAAAAGAGCACAGAGAGTATAAGAAGAAGAACAGTCTATTTTCTTTGGCCAATCATCCTTAGTCTAGCTTTTTATAGGAAAATGAAATAACATTCCCCTTCTACCCCCACCCCTGACCACTGAACCTGGAACATTATTGATTCCAATAAAGGAACCTGATGCTGTTAACAAGCGCAGATCTAATTTTCTTCTCGCTGTCACACTTTGAGGAAGTAGCATTGGGTTCATATTAAGAGAAAAAGTTGAAACAAGTGATTTGTTCAGGTACAGTAGATAGCAGCAGACTCTAAACTTGAATTCAAGTGTTTCAGACATTAAACTTATTCATCCTCCACATTTCTGGACTGCTTTGCTTCCACAGATGTAGAATTCAGAGCAAGGAAATCTAGTTAGATTTTTCTGGCAGAAGACACAAAAATATTTTAGAACTATGACCTACTTTGCTTTATAATCCTAAATAGCACTCCTCTAGACTACAAAACTATCAACACTTGTGAAAGCTAGAGACAGTTGCCATGCTTGAATTTTTTGTCAAAGAAACTACAGTTGGAAGAAGTCAGATAAATGAGATTGTATAGCATAAAACCGAAAGAAAATTTAACATAATGGGCTTATCTTTTAAATTAGTAATTTATATAATCATTGACTTATATCCCAAACTCAAGAAGTATAAAAGTACCTATTTATTAAGGTCAAACTCATCAAGAAGAATATAGCAATGACATGAAAATAAAGATCAAGGGGCAGAATATACTGCTCAGTTTATAAGGTGCTTCCCACACAAGCAGGAAAACCCGAATTAAGAGTCTCAGCACCCATATCATAGACCGGGGTGGTGGCTCCTGTTTGCAGTCCCAGTGCTGGGGAGGCAGAGACAGGGGGAGCCCTGGGCTGGTTGAGTTCCAGGTTCAGTGGGGGATAATGTGTCAAGAAATAAGATTGCCAGCAATTGAGGAATATATCCAATATCCACCTCTATCTTTCACAATCACGTGTAAACACATGCACCACACAAACACGCAAAAATATACACCACACACACACACACACACACACACACACACACACACACACACAGAGAGAGAGAGAGAGAGAGAGAGAGAGAGGGAGATAAACCTACCTATCTTTATTTCTGTCCACATGAATGCTGCATTTTTGTAAATTATTTAAATGTTTAAAAGGTTCTGGAGACCTATTCACATTTGAATAGTTGACTGCCATTGGAAAGTGATTTTTTTTCTGTTAAATTATATGACATTAGTCTTTCCCCATGTGCAACACAGGAATAATAATTATAGATAAATAATGTATTGCTGTTGGAATTACAGACGTTAGTGCATAGTACATTGCTAAATCAGTTGACTATCATAAAAATGCTCATTGGTATTATTAATAACTCATGTGTATTCTAAAATTAATGATATCATTACAGTATCTAAATTATATTTGAAAAATGGCAAATATGTTTTCCTTGACAAGCTTCTTGCTATCTTTTATTATTGGTGTGTTTGAAATGAAGTGGGCTCAGTCAGTGCTAAAACCAAAGAATGCCCAGCAAATGTTTAGTATCGTCAAGGAAGTCCTTGGTATTATCTATGTTCTTTAGAAAAAGTAAATCCCAAGGATGAAGTAACTGGCTGGAAACTCTGGTCCAGCTCCACCTCTGCCTCTCTTGACCTCCTCCTCTCAGAAAGACTGCCAAAGGTCCAAGTGCCTCCAAAAGCTTTAGACTGAGCCAACAGGGTATATAAGGCACACCTCCCCCAACCCCAACAGTCTAGAAAGGCCATGTGATTTCTGTTGCTCCCTTATCCTGCTTTATCTCTGGGGGGGCTAGAAAAGTCACCTGGGATTACTTTGCTCAATAAATAAATCTTGTATTTTTAATTCAGCTTGACCTGGCTTACAACAGCGGTGGAGAAATGTATTATCGGGGTAGGAAAAACCTATCAGTTCCCTCTTCCTCCCTCCCTCCCACCCTCCCTCCTTCTCTCCCTCCCTCCCTCTCTCCTATGCCCCCTGACCAACCTCCCATCCCATCCCCACCTCCTTCACAGGGAGGGTGATGCCTTCCAGGAGGGATCAACAAAATCTGTCAAGTCATTTGGAGTAGGGCCTAGGTCCTCCCTCCTGTCTCTAGGTTAAGAGAGTATCCCTCCATGGAGTATGTGCTCCCAAAGTCCTTTTGTGCATCAGGGATACATCCTGGTTCCACTGTCAGAGGTCCCTTAGACTGCCCAGGCCTTCTAACAGAGACTCATGTTCAGGGTGTCTAAGTTGGTCCAATGCTGTTTTCCCAGCTATCGGTCTGCAGGCCCATTAGCTCTTCCTTGTTCAGGTCAGCTGTCTCTGTGGGTTCCATCAGTAATCTTGCTCAAGGAAATATGTTTATTCTCCCAAAGGTACTCCCTTTAAGAGCAATTATTTCTGAGCTATTCTAGAATTTGCCAGAAGCATTCACAAATATATTCATAATGAGTCAGTAATAAATCTTCATACACCAAGAAAGTAGTCAATTTAGTAAAACAGGCATTTGGAGCCAAGTTTGATGAATAATGTGATTGATTAAGACTAGGTTAATTGAGGGGCTGTGTCTGACTTTGTGAGTGACTCATTAATAGTTCTAGCATTTTGGGTAATGGAAACATTTCATGTATGCCATGTGCTTTGCCAGAGACTTTTCATATTGACTCTCTCACCTTCCTGTGGTGATTTCATGGATGGCCTAGGCATACTTTAAATTTTTTTTTTAATTTAAATTTGAAGAAACAAGCTTGTTTTACATGTCAATCCCAATTCCCTCTCCCTCCTCTCCACCCATGCCCCCTCACCCCCATCCCATCCCCTTTCTGCTCCCTAGGGAGGGTGATGTCTTCAATGGCTGACCCCTCTGCCACCTTGAATCTAGGCTGATAGAATATCCTTCTATGTGGAATGGGCTCCCAAAGTCCATTCATTTACTAGGGATAAATACTGACCCACTACCAGAGACCCCATTGATTGCCCAGACCTCCTAACTGACACTTATCAGATTGAGATCCATGAGCTTCCCCTTGTTCAGGTCAGCTGTTTCTGTAGGTTTCTCCAGCCTGGTCTTGACCCCTTTGCTCATCACTCTTCACTCTTTGCAATTGGATTCCAGGAGTTGGCTCAGAGTTTAGTTGTGGGTGTCTGCTTCTGCTTCTATCAGCTACTGGATGAAGGCTCAAGGATGGCACATAAGGTAGTCATCAATCTCATTATTGGGGAAGGGCATTAAAGGTAGCCTCTCCACTATTGCTTAGATGTTACTTGGGGTCATCCTTGTAGATCTCTGAATCTCTAGTACCAGATTTCACTTTAAACCTATTCTTCCCCTGATTAAATCTTCCTCCTTCCTCATGTCCTCCTCTCCCTTATTCTCCCCTTAAATTTCTACTAACTCCCTGTCATTTCCCCCATGCTCTCAATTTGCTCAGGTGATCATGTCCCTTTCCCCTTCTCCGGGGGGACCATGCGTGTCTCTCTTAAAGTCCTCCTTGTTTCCTAGCTTTCTGGAGGTGTGGATTGTAAATTAGTAATTCTTTGCTCTATCTCTAAAATTCATATATGAGCGAGCACATACCATGTTTGTCTTTTTGTGACTGGGTTACCTCACTCAGGATGGTTTCTTCTAGTTCCATCCATTTGAGAATTTCCTCTGAGTAGTACTCCATTATGTTAAATGTACCACATTTTCTTTAGCTATTCTTCAGTTGAGGGGCATCTAGGTTGTTTCCAGGTTCTAGTTATTACAAATAATGCTGCTATGAACATAGTTGAACACATGTCTTTGTTGCATGGATGTGCATCTATTTGGTATATGCCTAACAGTGGAATTGCTGGATCTGGTACACTGATTCCCATTTTCCTGAGGAACTGCCATACTGATTTCCAAAATGGATGTACAAGTTTGCACTCCCACCAGCAGTGGAGGGGTGTACCCCTTTCTTCACATCATCTACAGCATAAATTGTCTTTGGTATTTTTTATTTTAACCACTCTGACAGGAGTAAGATGGCATCTCAGAGTTGTTTTGATTTGCATTTCCCTGATGGCTAAGGATGTTGAGTACTTTCTTAAGTGTCTTTTAGCCATTTTGGATCCCTCTATTGAGAATTCTCTGTTCAGTTCTGTACCTCACTTTTAAATAGGGTTATTTGGTGTTTTAGTGACTAGCTTTTGGAGTTCTTTGTTTAATTTGGAGATCAGCCCTCTGTCAAATGTGGGGTTGGTGAAGATATTTTTCCATTCTATGGGCTGTCTTTTTGTCTTGGTGCCCTTTGCCTTACAGAAGCTTCTTAGTTTCAGGAGGACCCATTTATTAATTGTTGATCTCAGTGTCTATGCTACTGGTATTATGTTCAGGAAGCGGTCTCCTATACCAGTTCATTCAAGGGTACCTCACACTCACTCTTCTAAGAGGTTCAATGTGGCTGAATTTATGTTGAAGTCTTTGATCCATTTGGACTTAAATTTTGTGCATGGTGATAGACATGGTTCTATCTGCAGTCTTCTACATGTTAGCATCCAGTTATGTCAGCACGAATTGTTGAAGATCCTTTCTTCTTTCCATTGTATAATTTCAACTGTTTTGTCAAAAATCAGGTGTTCATAGTTGTGTGGGTTAATATCGGGGTTTCAATTTTATTCCATTGATTTCTTGTCTATTTTTACTCCAATACCAAGCTGTTTTCAGGACTATATCTCTGTAATAGAGCTTGAAGTCAGGAATGATGATGCCTTCAGAAGTTTCTTTATTGTGCAGGGTTGTTTTAGCTCTCCTGGGTCCTTTGTTTTTCCATATAATGTTGAAGATTGTTCTTTCAAGGTCTGTGAAGAACTGTTCTGAATGGGGATTACATTGAATCTGTAGATTGCTTTTGGCAAGATTGCCATTTTTACTGTGTTGATCCTATCTATCTAAGCACATGGGAGATCTTTCCATTTTCTAGTATCTTCTTTAATTTTTTTTAAGGACTTAAAGTTCGTATTATGTAGGTCTTTCACTTGTTTGGTAAGCATTACTCCAAGATATTTTATGATAATTTACATAACTGACCCCCCCCCAAAAAAAAAAAACTACCTGGGAACTCCTACAGATGATAAACACCTTCAGGAAAGCGGCAGGACACAAGATTGACTCAAAAAAAAATCAGCCTTATTATACTATACACAGGCAGTAAAGGGTCTGAAAAAGAAATCAGAGAAACATCACCTTTTACAACAGTCACAGACAACATAAAATATCTTGGAGTAATGCTTACTAAACAAGTTGAGTTTTGCTATGTTGCCGAGTATGTGGTCGATTTTAGAGAAGGTTCCATGTGGAGCTGAGAAGAAGGTATATTCTTTTGTGTTTTGATGGAGTGTTCTATATATATGGGCCAAATTTCTGTTAGTTCTTTTGTTTCTCTGGAAAGTTTCTGTCTGGTGGTCCTGTCTGGTATTGAGAGTGGGGTGTTGAAGCCGCTTGCTATCAATGTGTGAGCTTTTATGTGAGCTTTGAGTTTTAGTAATGTTTCTTTACAAATGTGGATGACTTTGTATTTGGAGCATTGATGTTCATAATTGAGACTTCATTTTGATGGATTTGAATGAATATTCAAATGGATGTGATGAATATGAAATGACCTTCTTCATCTCTTTTGATTGATTTTAGTTTAAAATCTAATTCATTAGATATTAGGATTGTTACATTTGGTCCATTTGGTTGGAAAATCTTTTCCCAACCCTTAACTCTGAGGTAATGTCTGTCTTTGAAGTTGAGGTGTGTTTCTTGTTTGTGGCAGAAGGTTGGATTATGTCTTCATATCCATTCTGTTATCCCATGTCTTATTATAGGCCAGTTAAGGCCATTTATATTGAGCTATATTAAGATATTAATGACCATTGATTGTTAATTCTTGTTTGTTTCAGATTTGGTGGTGGTGGTGGTGGCATTGTATGCGAATACCCCTCCTCCCCCTTTTTTTTTCTTTTGGCCATTGGTAAAGTGGGATTATCTTTTGCCTATGTTTTTGTGGATGTAGTTAACTTCCTTGGGTTGGAGTTTTCCTTTCAGAACTTTCTGAAGGGCTGGATTAGTTGATGTATATTGTTTAAATATGGTTTTGTCATGGAATATCTTGTTTTCTCCATCTATATTGACTGAAAGCTTTGCTGGGTATGGTAGTATGTACTGATATCTGTGGTCTCTTAGTGTTGGTAGAACACTGTCCAGGACCTTCTGGCCCTCAGAGTTTCCATGGAGAAGTCAGGTATAATTCTGATAAGTTTGTCTTTATATGTTACTTGTCCTTTTTCCTTTGTTCTATAAACTACTTGTACTTTCATCGGCATGCCATTCTTTTGGTTGGGAAAGTTTTCTCCTATGATTTTGTTGAATATGTGTTCTGCACCTTTGAGGTGGGTTTCTTCACCTTCTTTTATACCTATTATTCTTAGATTTGGCCTTTTCAAGGTGTCTTATTATTTTGTGTTAGGGATTTGTTGGACTTAAGATTTTCTTTGGTCAGTTAATCTATTTTTTCTAGTGTATTGTCAATGCCTGAGATTCTCTCTTCCATCTCTTGTATTCTGTTGGTTATGGTTGCATCTTTAGTTCCTCATTGACCTAGCTTTTCCATTTCCAGCATTCCCTCAGACTGCATTTTTATTTATTTATTTATTTATTTATTTATTTATTGTCTCTATTTCAGCTTTCAAAACTTACATTGTTTGCCTTGTTTCTTGCAATTTTTTGTTTGTGTTTTCTTCTATTTCTTTAATTTTTGTTTGTTTCTTCTTCCATTTCTTTAAGGGATTTTCTCATTACCTCTTTGACGGTCTCTCTCATTGTCTTTCAGTTGATTTTAGTGTCATTCTCTTCTGCTTCATCTGTGTTGGGATGTTCAGGTCTTGGTGGGATAGAGTTCCTAGGCTCTGGTGGTGTCATATTGATCTTTCTGTTGTTGGCTGTGTTCTTCTCCTATTGTCTACCAATCACTTCTTCCAGTGTGTACCAGTGGGGTCTCTCCAACTCCTGGTAGGTACGGTACCAATGTTCTCTTCTGGTGGGTCCGGTCCAAAACTCTGATGACTCTCTTCTTCCAGTGGGTGGAGGCAGGTCTAGGATGTTTGAAGACTCTTGATGGGCTAGTCCACTGGGACAGGTTCTCCCCATACACAGTCCCCAGGCCTCAGGAGGCTTAGAGCAGTGCACTGGAATGTGGGTAGGCCTACACTTACCTCCTTCCAGCGGTGGAGGAGAGACTAGGAGGCTGGTAGACTCTGGATAGGTTGCTCTGCCAGGACAGGTTCCCCTATGTGTAGTCCCCAGGCTTTAGAAGGCTCCAAGAAGGGAACCAGAAGATGGTGGCACACTTTAATTTTAACATACTTCTGCACTGAGAATTTCTGAATTATTAATGGTAAAAATGTAATAACCATCAATTTAAACATTTATGATATTTTAAAATTTTTTATTTAATTAACTTTTTTTTCATTTATTTTACATACTTGTCATAGTTTCCCCTTCTTCTTCTCCTCATACACCTCCCCTCCTATCTATATTCCTCTCCATCAGCTATGTTCAGAAAGGGGCAGGACTCCCCTGGGCTTGAACAAAGCATGACACATCAAGTTGAGGCAGGACCTAGGTTCTCCCTGTTCATCAAGGCTGGGTAAGATAATCCAGCATGGGGAATAAGTTCCCCAAAGCCAGCTAAGCACCAGGGGCTTGATTTCACTGTTAGGAGATTTACAAGCTAACATAACTGCCACCCACATGCAGAATGCTTAAGTCAGTCCCATTCAGTCTCCCTAACTGTTGGTCTAGAGTCTGTGTGCTACCACAAGCTCAGGTCAGCTGTCTCTGTGGGTTCCCCTGTTAGTGACCTTGATGCCTCCTTTCTTCAGCAAGACTCCCAGAACTCCTCCCCGTGCTCAGCTGTTGATCTCTCTCTGCATCAGCTTCCATTAGCTTCTGGATAAAGTCTCTCTGATGATAATTAGGGTAGTCACCAATCTGATTACAGTTCAAGACCCCTCTCTGCTATTGCTAGGAGTCTTATTTGAGGTCATCCTTGTAGATTCCTGGGACCTTCTCTAGCACCAGGTTTCTCCCTAACCCTCAAATGCCCCTCCCACATCAAGACATTTCTTCAGTTACTCTTCCCTGCATCCTGCCCCCAGACCTCCTCCCTTGCGCAGCAGCCCTCCCAACCCACTCTCTCAATGTCCCATCCCCCTACTTCCACCCACCCCCAGTTTACCCAGGAGATCTCTTTTGTTTCCACTTCCCAGTGAAACCCATGCACCCCTCATTGGACCCTCACAACAGCCCTGGCTGTTTGTAACTCAGTGTATAGACCAGGTTGGCCTTGAACTCATAGAAATCTACTTGCCTCTGACGCCAGTTTGTGGAAATAAAGGCATGTGTCACCATTCTTGTCTACATTAATGATCTTTGATCATAGATATTTATACATACTGGAAAGGGGTGATAGCTGTATCCATGTGGATGCCTCCTGGTTAGGAGAGCCTTTAAGCCATACATTTGAAGCTGAGTCACTACAAGCACAAATGCTGGTAGGGAATGGTTTGCATAACCCCAGTGGAGACTGGGCAGTTCCAGAGGATTTTACAGCTACTGGAAGGCTCTTTAGATTTGTCTCCTCTTAGCTAAGTGGGGGCTCTTAATTGTCTCCTCCATGCTTCACTTGAACTCTTTTATTCTCCAGACAAAGGTGGAAGACATCCTTCCTTGTGCAGTATCCCAAGGAAAGTGGGCTCATCTTTAATTCTTAAGGCCATAACTTCAGCTAAGCGGTAAGCTGAAAAATGAAAGGTGGTTTAAAAATAGCTCCAACCATTAAGAAATAGTCATGAGCACATCAAGCACACTCTTATTTTATTACCTTATTTCCATCGTACCACTTTGTCTTCTGTGACTACATTTGTAATTACCCTCACAGTGACCTTCATCATTGTGGTGCCAATAATAGTAACTTTTTTCATGGGAATTGGGTAGAAGACATCAGACCATGCTATAAAGCTGTTAATTTCCAGGTGGCTGAAATGAAGTCCTTTTGCCACTTGCTGAGGAACAGCCTGAGTGTCTCTGCTATCTGCAGAATCTTGGGCGATTGTAAATGAGCCTTCTCTGTGGCCTTCAAAGCCAGAGGAAGCCTTTCTGTGATATACCACAGTGCTTTGTTCTCTGATAGGATCAAAGACTCCTTCTAAACTGGTATCTCCACAGCCAGACTCAGGCTCACTTTCTTTCCTTAAAAATATGTTCATTTCATTATATAAAGATGATCTCAGTTACCAAAAGATGATTTAGACCTAATCTGTCAATCATTTACACACACACACACACACACACACACACACACACACACCAGCTGGTGGTTGTCATGACAAAATACAAAGAACGTAGCTTCAAACAGCTTTCTTAAGTATAATAATCACATGTATAGTTCTTCTTCCAGAGCAAAGCTCACCTGAAGCTAGAAAAAGCCTGAATTCAAATGATTCATTACACAGGCTTTAAGTCTCTTTAGTGTTTAGGAAAACCATCTAAAAGCATATTTGTGGAAACAGGAACTTCATACGGAAAAAAGTTACCGAAATAAATGGTAACCTTGCAAGAGCTTTTATTTAGTGACAAAACGTAGAAAATTGGGGCAGTACCTGGGAGGATGCTTATCATTTTTATAGCAGCAATACTGGAGTTTTCTGTTTGGGAGCTGTTCATAAAGGAAGCAGCTCTTGTAAGCTCTTGGACTGAATCTACAGACTAAAAGAGAAAGAACTTCAGCTATGTAGGTATTGGCTGAGGGAGAGGATGCTTGAAAACTTCAGAGAGAGCAAGCCATTGAGCAATCTCTGCATACAGTGGACAATCTTGAGAGAAATTTCTTAAGTGAAAACTGTTTTAAGGTATATTTCAAAGATGCTATACAGATGCCAGCACGCAAGCACATGGAGGGATGTTCAATTTCACTTACTTCCAGTGAATGTGAAATCATTTTGTATCAATTGAAACAGGTATCATGAACAAACTATAAAACAAGTGTTGGAAAGAGTATAGAAAAATTACAGCCTATGAGTGTTGCTGGTGGGAATTAAAAATGATTTAGTTGCTTTGGAAAATAATTTTCCTCAAAAGAGTAAATATAGAATTATGCGATTAAATATAGAATTATAGATTTTTGCACTTGCAAAAGTTTTCAAGTCAGTAATTAATTGTATACCAATATTCATAGTAGCAATAATCAAAACAACCAAAAGATGAAAACAACACGAATGTGCATCTACCAGTGGATAAATATGATAAAATAGTGTATATTTATCCATGCATGTGAGTCTAGCCTGCTCTACAGAGTGAACCACAAGACAGCTGGAGAGACCCTCCCTCAAAGTATAAAACAAATCAGTTTGAATTAGAATCTTCCATCACATGTTTGAAAGTTGTATTAATAAAGAGCAAAATTTTTCTATTGCAGGAAGTTGGTGGTGAAAGACACCTCATATCTCCCTGATTGGCATCAGTGCCCATATGTTGGGGGGGGGTCATTGGCCTGGTTTTCCTCTGGCAAATTCTTTCTCTGATTTGACTTATATTGGTTTTCAACCTGTCCTATTTCCAGCTGAAGGTACTCATCCATAGGCCCAGAGTTTAAGGGTAAACCCGAGCAGTGGGGAATGAAGGCTAAAAATGTCTTCTTCCTTTAGAGAAGGAGAAAGTCATAAGAGTATAAGAGGTCACACTGGACTAGAGTGACAAGTTATTGAGAACTTGGAAACATCTGAAATAAAAGGAAAGGAAAAAGTAAAGAAATATGTCCTCAGTCTCAAGATTGAGTCTACAAACCAAGTAGGCCTTATTTAAACTCTGTCTTGCTCCCCCCCCACCTTTTGAGCTTAATTTCTACACTGGTTTTCCTTTTCTTTTAATTCTAGTGTTCATTTACTACAATGGTCATTGATAGAGTCAGCACTTAATAAACATTAATTTAATTTTCTCTCATCTTAACACCTGAAACATATTGCTCTTCCTTGGAACTTCTGACTTAATCAAGAGCTAATTCCACCATAAAATACTGGTATTGTTTACTGTGTGTGTGTGTGTGTGTGTGTGTGTGTGTGTGTGTGTATTGTTCCTTGGTAAGGGCAAAGATCTAACCTATGGAATTGTACAAAATAGGCAAGCACTCTGCCACTGCCTTAATCTCCAGCCCTTGTGTCAGATTTTAGGTAGTGCCAAAACCTAGCTAAGGCAAAGAACATCCAATTCTAGAAAAGCCTAACTACCTTAGCCCAAAAGTCTCTATCTCTAGGCATTAAAGACTTGTTTGATACCTATTGTATACAAAGCATTATATCAATGATTTTTGTATGTAGGACAAAGAAGACATTAGATCATAAAGATGGTGATCTGCAAATATCCATTCAGAAGAAAGCAAAATTCAATTAAATTTCTCCTTCAAAAAATTAGTTAATGTAGAGTAATTACTGAGTCTTGAAGAGAAGTAAACAATCCAGATTGGACAATGCAGTGGTTGATGTCTTGTGTTTTTAAGTAGAATGCTTGAGTCAACTGTCTTTTCCTGGGGAGGTAAACGGTTTTAGTACCGAAGTGGAGTAGTGGTGGTTGTTAAGTTTCTAGTCACTGTGACTAGATTCCTGACAAAGAAGGAAAGTTTGTTTTGTTTCACAGCTCAGAGGAGTACTGTCCATCATTTCTGGGAAGCTGTGGCAGAAGGGACAGCTTAGAAAACTTTCAGAGATACTATCCCTACATTAAAAGAGATGGAGAAAGTGCCGAGAATGTGCAAAGCTCTAGGTTCAGTCATCAACATCACAGAAATTAAAAACAAGATAAAAACAACTAACCATGAGTGGACACTTAAACATGGTGAATTTCAGGGCAGGGAGTCTAGTTTCTTCTCAATTGTACTTACAAACTCTCTAGTACCTAATAAGCTAGAAAAGGTGGTCTTAGTGAAGAGAGTGAAATGGGAGAAAGAGTAACCAAGAGAGGACAAACTTGGATATTGGTTTGTAGCATCTTAAGACAAGAAGACTCTCAGTCTTCAAGTCTGTTGTGAGTCCCAAGACTATCTCACAATGGGTTTGGTGGAAAGGGCTGTACACAATGTCAGAGAATAATGCAAGTCTAGGGCCATGGAAGAGTTGGTATGGTTTCTATTACCCAGGGCTGAGAATTTAGGATAAAATTGTTTACATTTGAAGATGTCTTTGCTAACCACAAGGGAGTATCCCTGATTTTCTCTGAAGATAGTTGTTTGAAAAGGATGCACATGAGAAGATGTCACCAAGAAAAGAAGCAGGAGTATTGCCATGATCATGAGGATGTAGAGTGAGACTGTCTTAAAATGGAAGAAAAAAGAAGAAGGAGAAAGAGAAGGACAAGGAAAAGAAGAAGAGGAAGAAGAAGAAAGAATCAAAGACAACTAAGGATCAAGTAGCATCCCCCCCACCCCCGTCCTATAAAAAGCAAGGGGAGGACCTGGGAAAGGGGGATAGTGACTAGGATTAGATCTTTTAGATCTTTACTCTTCTGAAGATTTGGACTTTCAATTGGCACTAAAACAATTTAGCAAATTGGGTCTTATTTCTTACACATCTGATAAGTGAATTGAGAGCCACATTTACTTAATGCTATTTACAATGTGAAGTGATGATGGCACACAATTGGTATATTTCATCTCTTTGTTTTATTGCATGACTGGTGTTAGGAACTAGCAGTCAGCTGACCCCACCCTACGATGGGCAGAACACTCATGGCCATGCCATCACTATATCAGTCATCCTTACCTGGCAGATCAAGCTTTACCTGGCTGCCAGAGGACTCAGTTACGCATGCGCAAGCCCCTCTTTTAAAGCAAGCACACCAAGTGTGCTTCTCTCTCTCTGCCCCCCCTTGCTCTCTCTTGCTCTTTCTCTCTGCTCCTTCTCTCTCTCTCTCTCTCCTCTGCTTTCAGTTGGCCACCAGCTACCCCCCTTTCTCTCCCCTCTCTCAATAAACTCCACTTGGGTGCTGAGTCTCTTGTTTGTGTTTCTTAGGCAATTGTTGTATCAAAAGAAAAACAACTGGCACTTCACAATTATTAATAAAGTGGAAACACCTGCCATGCTGTACCCTTCTTTTAAATGATCATATTTAATAAGCAAAGCGGTTTCAGTATTTATCTGCTCTTGCTGATATTCATGCATTTATGAAAATTATCGAACACATCTGAAATATTATAAACAAAATATGTTAATGAAACAATACCACTTTTGTCTTTCACCTTAACATTTTGCCCAAGTTGAAAGAATTTAACATTTGGTAGAACATTAAAGTAAAATCAACTTTTTCATGTCTTCTAGTATGGAGAATTTATGTTTTTGCTCTACACTTATTGTTGTCAAGTTCAGTTAAAACTTAATTTGTGTCAACATTTCTTTAAGTCATGCAAAATTTTGAGGTAAGAGATTAAAAAGGGATTTTCCCTGATATAATTGGTTGAGATACATTAAAGATGAAATATCAAGCAACCATGACGCCATCTAGTCAGATAGAAAATTAGAGCAGAGAAAATCCTTTTAAAGTGGAGACCAAGTATGAAATAGAAATTATTAATATAGACATAATTAATGTAAAATGACATTTCTATTTTAATATCATGATTTGCCCTTATAAAATAATATTTACCATAAGTTTTGAACATAACACTTGGATATTGCTTAATAAATGATGAGTACAAAAATATGATTTGACATTAATTTACATAGACTTTGTAGCATGGGATACCATTACATTTTTTTAATATATAAAAAAAAAGTAGAGAGAAAATCAACTGAATCATTAAATGGTATTTGAAATATTTAGACTTCAAGATAACAAGCAAAGACACAAACCAAGACAAATGCAAAAATGACACAAAACATTTCAATTTATTCTTCATGTAGTATCATGCCATAACAAAAGTTTCATATCTGTTAAATGATGAAAGGGAATCTAGTTTATTTAATCCACGTCATAGTGACCAAAGCACTGTGAGGTTTATCTACACACTACATAGTGACCAAAAATGTGGAGGACTGTTCATAACACCTCTTATTCCATCACGTCCAATCCTCCTTGGCCAGAAATCTTCTCCTTGATCCTCTGAATTAATTTCAATACAGGTTTCCTTCCTAAAGTAGATATAAAAGATCATATTCTCCGAACCTTGCACAAGCAAGCAGGGGCTTTTATGGTGATATCTTGTTTGTACTCTAATAAGTAAAACTTGCCTGAAGATCAGAGGGTGGAGCTAGCCATGGGCTAACTATAGAGGTCTGGAGTTCTGTACAGGAAGACAGGAAGTGATATGGCTGGGCAGAGAAAGGAATATAGGCACAAAGAGACAGGAGCGCAGTCTCTTTAGGGCTGGGAAGTTAAGGAGATAAGGTGTGGCTGTAGTTTGCTGTTTTATCTCTGATTGTTCAGCATTTAAACCTCTATCTGACTCTGGGCTTCTCAACTGTTACTTTTGCCATGCTTCAGGTTCTCTTTGAAGGTACTTGTAGTTTTCCAGTGGATTATATAGATACTTATTCTTTCTATGGCCCTCTTACTCATAGGATCTGACTGATAAATTCTGGTTCATGACAAACTGCCACCTTATGGACAACAGATCAACCATTTCCCTAATGAGCTTGTTATTTGTCATTATTAGTTAATTTATTGGTATACACTTGGTGTTTTTATTTTCTGTTCCATCAGATCTTGCCTTCTGCCAAGGACACTGTTGTTTACCAGCCGGTTTGGGTTAGGTAAATCTGACAGGTGATGGGATTGGGAGCAGGTGTCAGGGAGACAAGGCCTGACCACAAACTCCCACTGCTGCTACATCATCTAGCAGCTTCCATGTCCCAAACTACAGAAATCAAAGTAATGGACATTGTTTACTTTTTTTTTTTTTTGGTATTTTCTACCAGTCTGGGAGGTGATGGTTTCTGGATAGGAATGTATTTACTGGCTCATTCTTTTACTTAGGGAAACATTTATTTCTGAAATAATTTTAAGTTTATGAAAGTGTCAAAAAACTAACACAGGGTTCCTGTGTCTTCCTTACTCTTATTTCTCTGAAGCCCACATTTTATGTACCAACAGAATTAAGAAGTTAGCCTTTGTACAGTCTCTGGGCTCTATTTCAATTTTCCTTTCCCCCCCCCCCCCAGGACTGAATCCAAGGTCTTAAAAGTTGTAATTTGTTTTCCTGTCTTCTTAGTTTCCAATATGTAATAGTAATTCAGTTATAAAAGGTCTTGGTGCTTCGGTAAAGTACAGGTCAGTTTTATGGACTAGCCCTTATTTTGGGTTTTCTTATGACTTGGTGATGCTGTGGAATCCTAAAAGGCTACCAGAGAGGCGGAGGATCTTTCATAGGTCCTCATTATGGAAGGAATGATGTAAACTGGGCTTCTCAAAGCTAATGTTTATCTTGACAGCTTTGATGGCAGCCAGTGTCTTCGAGGTTTCACTGATACTGGTTGTCTATCTTTTCTCTTTCCAGGCTTGAACTATTAAGAATGACTCACCAATTTCAGTTCACTTCAATCATGCTATACTTTTCCTAGAAAGAAGGAGTTACATTAAAACTGACCAATTAGTGAACAAATTATGGGAGATAAATTAGTTTTTTACACATAAAGTTTCTCCTTAAACTTTTGTTCACTAGTATTAGCATTTGCTCACTAGTATTAGCATTTGTTCTTGTTCAAGGCTGCAGAATAAGTTATTGTGGTATCTAAATGGTGATTTAAAAATAATTACTTATTCTCTCAATACTTATTGTTGAAATTCTGCCAAAGGGAAACCATTTCTTTTCCTGTACCATTAATTTTATAGCATCATTTCTACTTTGTTAGGCAAATTTTCCTTTAAGAGTCAGTGAAATGTTCCAGCTAAGGGCTAAGGTCTGTACTCTTGATCAGTACACTACAATATCCCAGCATACACTTCATGTATGTCCAAATATGGGACATTATAGCTTTTGTTTTCCTTAGGAAAGTGCTTATATTAGAAATTAGATTTTGTTCCCCAACAAGATAATCCTTAGTATTTCAGAATATGATTTTATTGGTAATGGATCATGGACTATACTGCCAGTCAAGATGAGACCGTGTTGAAATAGGGAAGTCTTGTCAATCATTCTGATAGGTATCTTTAGAATACTCAGAGATATACAAACAGAGTCCATTACTAACAACTAAGTAAAGAGTAGACTAACGTATCTGTTGTTACCCACATGCCACCAGAAACTAGGACGACCCCCCCCCACACACACACATACAATGTATTTTCAAAGAACACAGTACTCCTCTCATCTTAATCTTAGGATTTTAAGATCCAAAATTATATAAGATCCAAAATATAATATATTTTTTATCTTTTCAAGCCACTTGGCTTGTGGCATATTGTTACAGCCATCCAGGAAATACATAGTTATAAGATAGGACCATTTAGAGCAAAAGGTGAAAAGTTAATTTTTTCTCATAGAGCACAAAATTCCAAATTTAAATTTTGTTAAATGCCTTTTTTTTTTTTCTTTTTCTTTTTGTTGTTGTTAGGAGAAATTTAGAGAAATCTTGTTTTTTTTGTGGGGGGGCATGGAACTTAAGTAAAAATTAGTTACTAAATTCTGATTTGTCATATTCATATGTCTGTCAGTGAGAAACCTAAATAATGGTTTTAAAATTAATTTCAACCTCAGGTCATTCTGATGTTGATAATGTGCTAGTATAGAGTATGCAATAATGTGAGGTTAAAAAGGGTCCAGTGAATGCAGGTTTTTCCAGAAAACTAGGGAGAAGCATAAAAGGGAAAGAAATACGCTCCTTTTTGGGGGGCAGAGGGGAAAAGAAAAAATAGGGTGGAAAGAAAATACGTGTCTGATAGGGTTTGATAAAACAAATAGTGGGTGGCTGTAAGGAGTAAGGTTTTTCCATCCGCCGCTGGTCTGGTCCCGCTGCCGCGCCATCTCCAATTAACACATAAAGACTATGTATTTGATATAATGCTGTTGGCCAGGTATTAGTTTCTTATTGGCTATCTCTGTCTTAAGTATTAACCCATTTCTGTTAATCTAATATTTCCACAGGCTCTTACTGGAGAGGCAGCTGGCATCCTGCTCTCTCCAGACTCTCCATCTTCATTCCTCCTTCCACTCCCTCTTTCCTCCTTGTCTCTTAGTCCCGCCTATATTGCTTTCCTATTGGCCAACAGTGCTTTATTCATTATCCAGTATGAGAAACATATATACAGAATGACATTTCCCATCAGGTGGCCATTTGGACACTAGTTAGACCTTAATGAGGGCTGTTAGTCTATATCACATCTCCCAAGAATCAGGGGACATCTTAGAAGAGAAGCATGTTAGAGCTGGAGGATGGGAAGCAGTGCTCAGAAAACTGTTTTCAGCACATGGGATGACTGTTGTACTCATGAACTCATAGCAGCAATGGCTACCTGCTCAAGACATAACACTAGACTGGATCCATGGACACTCCATCCTGGAGGCAGGAACAGTGGGGCTGACTCATAGTATCCAAACCCTTATTTCTTATTTCTCAATGGTAACCACTGGTAAATTGCTCTTGATCAAGTAAATAATTGCCTACCCACATTCATAGAGACAACTCTAATTAAATGTAGTTGCTTAGAAACAAAGAAAAAGACTTGAAATATAGGAGGGGGACTTATTGGGAAGAATAGGTTTGCTGGTGAGAGGAAGGAGATAAGATAGGGTAATGAAGGAGAGATATGCTCAAAATATAATATAATATAATATATATATATGTAATGAAATAATTAAAGAATAAAAAATTAACTGAAGGAGTGAATTATGCAGAAATCTAGGTGAAAAGCTTACCAAAGAGTAAATTGAAGTCTTCATGAAAGGGCAGGCCAAGGAAGCTGAAATAGAGTAATCAAGCATGAAAGACAAATGAAGCCAGGGTAGTGATGGACAGCTGCATTTTATAGGACTCTTGTTAACCATCCTTGGATCTTTTGCTTTATTTAAGGAGACAGGAAACCAGTGGAATATTGGAGAGGAAAATTATGTGATGAGCATAGCAATGCTAAAAGAAGGAATATTAGAAGGAAACTGGTTTTCTCTGAGTGTTAAACACAGGGAGAGCAGCATGATCGTTGATTGTACCTTTCTGTATAAGTGATGGTTTCTCTCCTCTGGTATGTAGAGAACCTTTCATGACATGCACACAGCCATCCCTGTCACTAAATCACAGAACTGGGCTCTTCTCCTCCAATACTATGTTTAAACTTGATTATAAGACACTAGACAATATGACGGCTGTAATAACATCCTAGCACCACTAACCATGAAAGCAGATGATAATTATTACTCCATCTTGGCATATGCTGTATCATTTTCTGCAAAATATCCATTTGCTTCTTGCTGCTTTAGGAACCCAAATATACTGGATTTTTTTTTTTGACATCATCTTCAAGATGCTATTTCTGGAGTTTGAATATCCTACACTCTATGACAGGTAAAGAAACTATGCATTAGTTTCCATTTTAGAAAATATTTTGAAGTATACTTGACTATGTCATAAATGATAAAATGGAAGCAAACTATATATATATATATATATATATATATGCATCAACCCTGTTTAGTAACAGCTATGTAGTTTCAATTGTCATGTAATATGATATGACAATGCAGTCAGTGTTTATGAATGCATGTGAAAGACACAAAGAGAATTCAGAATGCAAGTAGGTTAAACACATAGATCCAGAAAAAGCAACTTGAAACTCAAAAGTTTCTCCATAATTTTATTTTTATTTTTTAAATTTATTTTATATAACAAAGTCCATTTAAATGAAAACAAACATTTATAGACAATATTTGGGAATTTGGGCATCATTCTTTCCAAACTACTTCCTACTGGTAAGGGGCACTGTCATGGGGGATTTGAAGAAGATGCCGAAATCCTGGCTGTAGTCTGTAAAGCTGCTTTGTCCAGCTGTTTTAAATGTAGAATCACCTGGTACTCTGTTTCAGGCGGTCTGGCTTGATCAAACCACATTAGTCTGGAAGGAATCCACATCTTTTCATTTTCTGTGGAAACAAAACTAGAAGTCCTTTTCCTCATTAGCTTGTCCTTGAACTTAAATTTTGGAGTCAAAGCTTTTTTTAAATTTTAATTTATTATTTTATATGTGGATCCCAGTTCCCTCCCTCCCTCCTACCCTCCATTTTACCCTCTCTGCCCTCTCACATGCATTCTAACCACCTTCCCATTCCCCCACCCCAATTCCATATGTAGGGGAATGCCATGCAATTGGGATCATGTAGATCTGACAGGTCATGTGAAGTAGGGACTAGGGCTACTCTCCTGTCTCTAGATTAAGGCAGTTATCCCTCCATGGGGGATGTGTTCACAAAGTCCTTTTATGCACCAGGGATACATTCTGGCTCCACTGTCTAAGGTCCCTTAGACTGCTCAGTCCTTCTGGCTGAGACCCATATTCAGGGGGGCCTGAGTCAGTCCCATGCTGGCTTCCTAGCTATCAGTCTAGTGGCCATTATCTCCTCCTTGTTCAGGTGAGCTGTCTGTATGTGTTTCTGCCACCTGGTCTTGTCCTCTCTATCTACATCTTGGTTCTAGTTCGACTCGGTGTTTATGTATGGGTGTTTGCTCCTATTTCCAACAGGCATTTGTTGAGGGCTCCATGGATAAGTTAGTTGTTGATCTCACTCTCCGGGAAGGGCATTTATGATAGCCTTTCCATGGAAGCTCAAATTGTTAGTTGGGAGCAGTCTTGTAGTTCTCTAGACCTTTCTTTGTGTTCAATTTTATCTTCAAACCAATATTGGCTCCCTCTTTTATGTTCTCTCTCTCTCTCTCTCAGTCTCTGTCTCTCTCTCTCTTTCCTGTCTTCTATTCCTAACCAGGCTCAATCTTCCTGGTTGCACATGTTTTCCTTTCCCCCCCACCTCGCTTTCTCCTACTTCTCTCTCCTTTTGATGCCCCCCCCCACTTCCCCTGAGCTCTGGGGGGGACTTGTCCATTCCCGGATCTGTGAGGGGCTTTATATGAATCTTTTAGAATACACCTTGTATCCTAGTTCCTCTGGTGGTGTGAATTATAGGCTGGGGATTCTTTGATCTAGGTCTAAAATCCATATATGAGTGAGTACATACTGTGTTCCTCTTTTTGTGACTGGGTTACCTTATTCAGGATGGTTTCTTCAAGTGCCATCCACTTGCCTTCTAATTTCAAGATACCATTATTTTTTTTCTGCAGAGTAGTATTCCATTGTGTAAATGTGCCACATCTTCATTAACCATTCTTCAATTGAGGGGCATCTAGGTTGCTTCCAGGTTCTTGCTATTACAAATAGTGTTGCTATGAACATAGTTGAACAGATGTCTTTGTTGCATGGATGTGAATCCTTTGGGTATATGCCTAAGAGGGGGATTGCCGGGTCCTGTGGTAAACTAATTCCCATTTTCCTGAGGAACCACCATACTGATCTCCAAAATGGCTGTATGAGTTTGCACTCCCACCAGCAGTGGAGGAGTGTTCCACTTTCTCCACATCCTCTCCAACATGAGTCATCATTTGGTGTTTCTAATTTTGGACATTCTGGCAGGAGTAAGATGGTATCTCAAAGTTGTTTTGATTTGCATTTCCCTGATAGATATGGATGTGGAGCATTTTCTTAAGTGTCTTTCAGCCTTTTTGATTTACTCTATTGAGAATTCTTTCTTCAGTTCTGTACCCCATTTTTTTTTAACAGAGTTATTTGGTGTTTTGTTGACTAGTTTCCCGAGTTCTTTGTATATTTTGGAGATCAGCCCTTTGTCGGATATAGGATTGGTGAAAATCTTTTCCCAGTCTGTGGGCTGCCATTTGGTCTTGTCAACTGTGTCCTTTGCCTTACAAAAGCTTCTAAGTTTGAAGAGGTCCCATTTATTAATTGTTTCTTTCAGTGTCTTTGCCCCTGGAATTATGTTCAAGAAGCGGTCTCCTATACCAATTTGTTCAAGGGTACCTCCTACTTTCTCTTCTAAGAGGTTCAATGTGGCTGGATTGATGTTGAGGTCTTTGATCCATTTGGACTTGAGTTTTGTGCAAGGCGACAGACATGGGTCTATCTGCAGTCTTCTACACACCCTCATCCAATTGTGCCAGCACCATTTTTTGAAGATGCTGTCCTCGCCCCATTGTATAATTTTAGCTGTTTTTGTCAAAAATCAGGTGTTCATAGGTGTGTGGATTAATATCAGGATTTTCAATTCGATTCCATTGTTCTACATGTCTATTTTTATGCCAATACCAGGCTGTTTTCAGAACTATAGCTCTGTAGTAGAGCTTAAAGTCAGGAATGGTGATGCCTCCTGAAGTTCTTTTATTGTATAGGGTTGTTTTGGCTATCCTGGATCTTTTGTTTTTCCATATAAAGTTGATTATTATCCTTTCAAGACCAGTGAAGAATTGTGCTGGGGTTTTAATGGGGATTGCATTGAATCTGTAGATTGCTTTTGGTAAGATTGCATTTTTACTATGTTAATCCTACCTAACCAAGAGCATGGGAGATCTTTCCATTTTCTGGTATCTTCTTTAATTTCTTTCTTTAGAGTCACAAAGTTCTTATTATATAGGTCTTTTACTTGTTTGGTAAGCGTTACACCAAGATACTTTTTGTTGCTTGTGGCTATTGTAAAGGACGATGTTTCTCTGATTTCTTTCTCTGCCTCTTTGTCATCTGAAAAAAGTAGGGCTAATGATTTATTTGAGTTTATCTTGTATCCCACTAGTTTGCTGAAGGTGTTTATCAGCTGTAGGAGTTCCCTGGTAGAGTTTATTGGGTCGCTTATGTAAACTATCATATCATCTACATATCATCTGCAAATAGAGACAGTTTGACTTCTTCCTTTCCAATTTGGATCCCCTTGATCTCCTTTTGTTGTCTTATAGCATTAGCTAGAACTTCTAGTATGATATTGAAGAGATATGGAGAGAGAGGACAGCCTTGTCTTGTTCCTGATTTTAGAGGAATTGGCTTAAGTTTCTCTCCATTCAGTTTGATGTTGGCAGTTGGTTTGCTATATATTGCTCTTATTATGTTTAGGTATGTTCCTGTTATCCCTGACTTCTCCAAGACCTTTATCATGAAATGGTGTTGAATTTTGTCGAAGGCTTTTTCTGCATCTAGGGAGATAATCATATGCTTTTTCTTTTTCTGTTTGTTTATATGGTGGATCACGTTGATAGATTTTCGTATGTTAAACCATCCCTGCATTCCAAGTATGAAGCCTACTTGTTCATGGTGGATGATTTCTCTGATGTATTCTTGAATTCGGTTTGCCAGTATTTTATTGAGTATTTTTGCATCGATGTTCATCAGGGATATAGGTCTGTAGTTTTCTTTCTTAGTTGTATCTTTGTGAGGTTTGGGTACTAAAGTTATTGTGGCCTCATAAAAAGAATTTGACAATGAACCTTCTGTTTCTATCTTGTGGAACAGTTTGAGGAGTAGTGGTATTAGTTCTTCCTTGAATATCTGGTAGAATTCTGCACTGAATCCATGTGGCCCTGGACTTTTTTTGGTTGGAAGGCTTTTGATGACTGCTTTTATTTCATTGCGGGTTATAGGTCTATTTAAGTTGTTTATCTGTTCTTGATTTAATTTTGGTAAGTGATAGTTATCCAGAAACTTGTCAATTTCCTTTGAATTTTCAATTTTTGTGGAATACAGATTTTCAGAGTATGACCTGAAAATTGTCTGGATTTCCTCTGTCTGTTGTTATGTTCCCCGTTTCGTTTCTGATTTTGTTAATTTGCATGTTCTGTCTCTGCTTTTTTGTTAATTTGGATAAAGGTTTGTCTATCTTGCTGATTTTCTCAAAAAACCAACTCTTCGTTGCATTGATTTTTTTTTTTTTTTGTATTGTTTTCCTGGTTTCTATTTTGTTGATTTCAGCCCTCAAGTTGATTATTTCCTGGTGTCTACTTCTGCGTGGTTAATTCACTTCTCTCTGTTCTAAGGTTTTCAGTTGAGCTGTTAATTCTCTTATGTGACTATCCTCTGTTTTCTTCATATGGGCACTTAGTGCAATGACCTTCCCTCGTAGCACTGCTTTCAAAGTGTCCCATAAGTTCAGGTATGTTGTATCCTCATTCTCGTTGAATATTAGAAAGTCTTTAATTTCTTTCTTTATTTCTTCTTTGACCCAGGAGTGGTGCAATTGCACATTGTTCAGTTTCCATGAGATTGCAGGTTTTCTGCTATTTTTGTCGTTGTTGAATTCCAATTTTAAAGCATGGTGGTCCGATAAGATACAGGGGACTATTCCTATTCTCTTGTATCTGTTGAGGTTTGTTATGTCACCTAGTCTGTGGTTGATTTTAGAGAAAGTTCCATGTGGAGCAGAGAAGAAGAAGGTGTATTCTTTTATCTTTGGATGGAATGTTCTATAGATGTCTGTTAACCCCAGTTGAGACATAACTTCTGTTAGTTCTTTTGTTTCTTTGTTGAGTTTCTGATCTGTGGTCCTGTCTAGTGTTGAGAGTGGTGTATTGAAGTCTCCCACTATAAGTGTGTGAGGTTTTATTTGAGCTTTGAGTTATAGTAGCGTTTCTTTTACAAATGTGGGTGACTTTGTATTTGGGGCATAGATGTTCAGAACTGAGACTTTGTGTTGATGGATTTCTCCTGCGATGAATACGAAATGACCGTCTTCATCTCTTTTGATTAATTTTGGTTTGAAGTCTAACTTGTTAGATATTAGGATAGCTACGTGTGCTTGCTTCCTATTTCCATTTGATTGGAAAGTCTTTTCCCAACTCTTTACCCTGAGGTAATGTCTATCTTTGAAGCTTAGATCTATTTCTTGTATGCAGCAGAAGGATGGATTCTGTCTTCGTATCCATTCTGTTAGCCGGTGTCTTTTTATAGGTGAGTTAAGACCATTAATATTGAGGGTAAGTAAGGACTATTGATTGTTGATGCTTGTTTGATTTAGGTTTGTTGTTGGCAGTGGTGGTATTGTGAATATATTTGTTCTGTTTCACCCTAGGTTTCTGGTGTAGTTGGATTATCTGTTGCCTACATTTTTGTGGGCATAGTTATCTTCCTTGGGTTGGAGTTTTCCTTCCAATACTTTCTGAAGGGCTGGATTTGTAGATACGTATTGGGAAAATCTGGTTTTATCATTAAATATCTTGTTCTCTCCATCTATATTGATTGAGAGTTTTGCTGGATATAGTAGCCTAGGCTGTCATCCGTGTTCTCTTAATACTTTTAGAACATCTATCCAGGACCTTCTGGCCTTGAGGGTTTCCATGGATAACTCACATGTAATTTTGATAGGTCTGCCCTTATATGTTACCTGTCCTTTTTCCTTTGCTGCTCTTAATATTCTTTCTTTATTCTGTATGCTAGGTGTTTTGATTATTATATGTCGAGGGGTCTTTTTTCTTTGGTCCAGCCTATTTGGGGTTTGGTATGCTTCTTGTACTTTCATGGGCATGTCCTTCTTCAGATTTGGAAAATTTTCCTCGATGGTTTTGTTGAATATGTTTTTTGGCACCTTTGAGCTGGGCTTCCTCACCTTCCTCTATGCCTATTATTCTTTTCATGGTGTCCCACATTTCCTGGATGTTTTGTGTTAAGGATTTGTTGGATTTATGATTTTCTTTGGTCGATGAATCTATTTCTTCTAGTTCATCTTCTGTGCCTGAGATTCTCTCTTCCATCTCTTGAATTCTGTTTGTTATGCTTGTGTCTATAGTTGCCGATTTTTTGCCCAGCTTTTCAATTTCCAGCATTCCTTCAGTTTGTTTTGCCTTTATTTTCTCTATTTCAGTTTTCAAGTCTTGAGCTGTTTCCTTCACCTGCTTAATTGTTTTTTCTTGGCTTTCTGTACTTTCCTTAAGGAATTTGTTCATTTCTTCCATTTTTTTGTTTTTTTCCTCCATTTCTTTAAGGGATTTTCTCACATCTTCTTTGAGGGCCTCTATCATTTTTATGATGGTAATTTTTAAGTCGTTTCCTTCTGCTTCCTCTGCTTTGTTGTTGTGTTCCGTTCTAGTTGGTGTAGATTCCCTAGATTCTGGTGGTATCATGCTTGTCTTTCTGTTGTTAGGTGTTTTCTTGTATTACCGTCTTCCCATAGCTTCTTGCAGTAGGTGTTGGTGGGGTCTCCCCCTCTCCCTATGGTACTTCCCCGGTGGGCTTATGTGGGTGTTAGATTCAATATCTGTAGCTCTGTGTGGTCCAAGCTCTCTAGGAGGTTTCTCCGCAGACAGGGACCCAGGGATGGTGTCAAGGATGAGGATCCAGTAGAAGATGCCAGCAGGTACTCACAGTGGTCCTGCAGAGATAGGTGGATCTCTAGGAGGGGCCCGGGACTCCAGCAGAGGACTGGAGGTAGGGTCAGAGACCAACCAGGTGGAAATTACAGGTGGTCCCGCGTGGATAGTCAGGTGTCCTTTGTTCAGAGTTGCTCTGAGAAGTCCCCGAAGTAGGGTGTACTGTTGGCTCCACCCTCTGTCCCAGTGCTCAACCAGAGCTGCAGGACGGTAGGTGGGGTAGGGCACAGGGTAGGGGGGGTAGGCTTGCGGTGGGTATGGGTGGGGGTGTATCAGAGCTCCAAGGGTGCTCTCGATGGGGACAGGAGACAGGAGCAGCAGGATCAGGGGCCAACCCAGGCAGTTCGTGCGGGGGCGGGGGGGAGGTTGTAGGGGACAGGCAGCCCTGATTGGGCCCAGACTTACCTGTGGCCAATAGCTGGCAGAAGAGGACAAGGGCTGAGCTAGAACTTGGGAAGGTTTTGCAGGATAGTTGGATCTCATTGGAAACTGGAACTCTCCAGCTGAGTCCTCTTTCTTTAGCAGAGGCCCAGATTTGGGGGCCCCATAATTTTGTTTACTTATTTTTTATCTAGCTTCAACTGTTCTTTTTGAAAAAAAATGAAAAACATAATAAAATATAATCCATGCACAAAGAATTATTCTTAAAATAGTAACTTTTAAAGTTTCCAGTCATTTAATGCAATTAGAATTCTAAAATATAGAGTCTAGGGCAAAAATAGGAGATGTAACTTCTTTCATCTTTTTTCCATCATAGATCTGTGAAATAACATCATTTCCCTCATTATAAAAAGTACTTTACATTTTTTTTCATAAAAAAACAAACAAATGAACAAAGTATTCTACCAGTCACCACGGATTACAGTGACTCTTCTCTTGGCAGTGGAACCTTCCATTATTCTTGATCTACAGTTCAACTGTACATATGTGTGTGTATATGCATAAATATATACAATGTCCAGTGTAGATAGCAACTTTCTGTCTCTCTACCAATAAAGTTTATCTCTATATGTAAGTAGGGTTGGAGAGATGGCTCAGCCATTAAAGGCTAAACTCATAACAAAAATAAAAGAACTAGAAATGTTTCTTTTTTATTGATTATTAGTTTAATTCGTATATGTAGCTTTACATTTTGATATATTTTGTGAACAACAGGTACAAAAATATAGCCACAGGTAATACTGCCTTTTATTTCATGCTTTCCTCCTGTTTAGAAGCACCTATTGCTTTAAAAAAAGACAATGTCCAGTAAAGAAATTCCAAAACAAAGGACTCAACAAGGAATCTCTCTTTATTTTCCAGGAGCCACATGAATGTCCCAAATGTAGAGCTTCTGTAGTCCATGGGATTTGTGTGCTAAGAATAGACACAACAATTGGACGGAAAGCTGAAATGCACTTGTGGGTTTGTCATTTTGGTAACCATGACGATGAAGAGCAGTATAGCATTTTAATAGCAATATAAGGGTATTTGGGAGAGGTTTTGTCTGGTTTGTTGTGAAGCTTGATTACATCATGATGCTGAACTGGGAATATCCACACCAAGATGCTAAGCACTTGGCTTTAACACATTGGCTATTTATTTTCTTTTTTTCACCTTATTTTTCAAGAAGTAAAAGCAGTTATGTGAAACATAGGTAAATAACTTTTAGAGAGTACAGCAGCTAAAAATAAACATTTAAAAACAAATGTTAGAGAAGAGATGTACTGACATCATTATACAGAATTAAATTAAAATTTGTTTCTGAACTTCTTGGTAATCAAGAATAAATGTAAAATTATTCTTTAATCTGAAATGACATGGAATGGCTGTGTTGGAGTGGGTGTGGCCTTGTGGGAGGAAGGCTGTCACTGTGGAGGTGAACTTTGAGGTCTCATAATGCTTAAGCCACATCCAGTATCTCAGTTCATTTCCTATTGCCTAATAAAGATGTAGGACATTCAGCTCCAGCACTAAGTCTGGCTGTACTCTGCCATGTTCTATCATGATGAAAATGGACTAAACCTCTCAAACTGTAAGGCACCTCTTTAAATATTTTCCTTTGTAAGAAAGAGTTGCCACGTTCATGGTGTTTCTTCACAGCAATTGAAACTCTAAAACAATCTATTTGCCTGCAAAATTCAGGTTGCTGTTGTTGTTTTAATAGCTGAGTAATTCTCCACTGTGAAAGTGTACCACATTTTCTTTATCCATTATTTGGTGGGCATCTAGGTTTCCAGTTTCTGACCAGTATAAATAAAGCTGCTGTGAATGCAGCTGGTAAGTGTCTTTGTGGAAGGGGTGGACATCTTTTATGTATATAATCAGGACTGATACAGCTGAGGTTTGAGGTAGATTAAGTCAGTTTTCTGAGAAATTGCTATATGATTTCTAAAATTGCTGTACAAGTTTGTTCTTCCATCAGTAATGGAGGAAAGTTCCCTTATTCCACATTCTCTCCAGCATAAGCTGTTACTTGTGTTATTGATCTGTGTTATTGATTCTGACAGGTGTAAGATAGAGTCTCAAAGTTGTGTTAATTTGCATTTCCCTGATGGTTAGGGATGCTGAACATTTCTTCCAAGTGCTTTATATCCATTTGGTAGTCTCTGGTTGAGAACTCTGTTTAGATTTGTACCTCATTTTAAAATTGGATTATTTGGTGTTTTGATGTCTAGATTCTTGAGTTCCTTATATATTTTGGAAATTAGCCCTCTATCAAATGTAGAGTTGGTAGATATCTTTTTCCAATTTTGTAAGCTGCTGTTTTGTTCTATTGATGATGTTTTGTTTGTTTGTTGCCTTACAGAAACTTTTAAGTTTCATGGGGTCCTATTTATTGTTGTTTGTAATATCTGTGCTATTGGTGTCCTGTTTAGGAAGTTGTCTCCTGCTCTTCCGCCAGCTATTGGCCAGAGGCAAGTGGATGGCACTTGAAGAAACCATCCTGAATGAGGTAACCCAGTCACAAAAAGAGGAACACAGTATGTACTCACTCATATATGGATTTTAGACCTAGATCAAATGATCACCAGCGTATAATTCACATCACCAGATGAACTAGGATACAAGGTGTATTCTAAGAGATTCATATAAAGTCCCTCACAGAACTGGAAAGGGACAAGTCCCCCAGAGCTCAGGTGAAGTGGGGGAGGACAGCGAAAGGAGAGAGAAATAGGAGAAAATGAGGGGGAGGAAAGGAAAACATGTGAGACCAGGAATATTGAGCCTGGTTAGGAATAGAAGATAGCAGAGAGAGAGAGAGGGAGAGGGAGAGAGAGCGAACATAAAAGAGTGAGCCATTATTGGTTTGAAGATAAAATTGAACACAAAGAAAGGTCGAGAGAACTATAGGACTGCTCCCAACTAACAAGTTGAGCTTACGTGGAAAGGCTATCATAAATGCCCTTCCCGGAGAGTGAGATCAACAACTAACTTCTCCATGGAGCCCTCAACTAATGCCTGTTGAAAACAGGATCAAACACCCATACATAAACACTGAGTCGAACTAGAACCCAGATGCAGATGGAGAGGACAATACCATGCTGCAGAAACACATAGAGACAGCTTACCTGAACAAGGAGGAGCTAAGGGCCACTAGACTGATAGCTGGGAAGCCAACAGGGGACTGACTCGGACCCCCCTGAATATGGGTCTCAGCCAGAAGGACTGAGCAGTCAAAGAGACCTCAGACAGTGGAGCCAGGATGTATCCCTGGTTCACAAAAGGACTTTGGGAACATATCCCCCATGGAGGGATAACTGCCTTAATCTAGAGACAGGAGAGAAGCCCTAGTCCCTACTTCACAGGACCTGTCAGATCTACATGACCCCAACTGGATGGCATTCCCCTACATATGGAATTGGGGTGGGGGGATGGGAGGGGAGGGTTTTTAGAGTGTATGTGAGAGGGCAGAGAGGGTAAAAAGGGAGGGAAGGAGAGAGGGAGGGCTGGGGGGAGGGAGCGAGGGAGGGAGGGAGAGGGAACTGGGATCGACATGTAAAATAATATATTAAACTAAAAAAAAAAAAAAAAAATGCTTTGACTCCAAAATTTAAGTTGAAGGACAAGTTACTGGGGAAATGGATTTCTATTTTTGTTTCCACAGAAAATGAAAAGATGTGGATTCCTTCCAGACTAATGTGGCTTGATCATGCCAGACCGCCTGAAACAGAGTACAAGCTGATCCTACATTCAAAACAGCTGGATAAAACAGCCCTACAGACTACAGCCAGGATATCTGAATCTTCTTCGAATCTCCCAAGACAGTGCCCCTTACCAGCAGGAAGTAGTTTGGAAAGAACGACGCCCAAATTCCCAAATATTGTGTATAAATGTTTGTTTTCATTTAATTGGACTGTTATATAAAATTAAATAAAATTAAAAAAAAGGAAGTTGTCTCCTGTGCCATTGTGTTCAAGGCTATTGCCCACTTTCTCTTCTATCAGGTTCAGTGTATCTGGTTTTATGTTGAGGTCTTTGATCCAGTTGGACTTGAGTTTTGTGCAGGGTGATATATATGGATCTCTTTGCATTCTTCTACCAGTCAGAAAAGCACCGTTTGTTGAAGATGCTTTCTTTTTCCATTGTATAATTCTGGCTTCTTCATTAAAAACTGGGATTCCATAGGTGTGTGAACACTTACATCTGAGTTTTGATTTGATTCCATCATCAACCTGTCATGGCAATATCAACCTATTTTTATTACTTTAGCTCTGTAGTAGAGGTTGAAATCAGGGATGGCTATTTCTGTAGTTCTTTTATTGTACAGGATTATTTTAGCTATTATGGCTTTCTTGTTTTTCCATATGAAGTTCAGTATTGCTTTTTCAAAGTCTGTAAAGAATTGTGTTGGAATTTTGATGGGTATTGTGTTTAATCTGTAGATTGATTTTGGTAAGATGACCATTTTTATCCTGTTAATTCTACTAGTACATGAGCATGGGGGATCTTTCAATCTTCTGACACCTTCTTTAATTTCCTTCTTCAGACATATGAAGTTCTTATCATACAGGTATTTCATTTGTTTTGTTAGAGTTTCCTTGAGATATTTTATATTTTTGTGGCTTTTATATTTTACATTATTATAAAGTGTGTTGTTTCCTTGAATTCTTTCTCAGCCCATTTATCCATTGTATATAGGAGGACTATTGGTTGTTTTAAGTTGAATTTGTATCTAGTCACTTTGCTAAAGGTGTTTATCAGCTATAGGAGTTCCCTGGTAGAATATTTTGGGTTGATTATGTGTCCTGTCTGCAAATAAAGATGCTTTTACTCATTTCTTTCTAATTTGTATCCCCTGATCTCCTTCAGTTGTCTTATAGCTCTTGTTAGTACCTCAAGTGCTCTATTAAATAAATATGGGGAGACTACTTGTTTCTGATTTTAGTGGAAATGCTTTGAGTTTTTTTCTATTTAATTTGATTTTGACTATATGCTTGCTGTATATTGCCTTTATTTTGTTTGGGTATGTTTTTTTTTTTTTTTATGTCTGATTGCTCCAAGACTTTTTATCATAAAAGGGGTATTGGATTTTGCTGAAGGGTTTTCTAGCATCTGGGATGATCATGTGTTTCCTTTATTTCAGTTTGCTTATATGATGGATTGACTGATTTTCATATTTTGAACCATATCTGCAACTGTAGGATGAAGCCTACCTGATCATGGTGGATGATGTTTTTGGTGTGTTCTTGGATTCTGTTTGTGAGCATTTTATTGAGTATTTTTGCATTAATGTTCAAGAGGGAAATTGGTCTGTAATTATCTCTCTCTCTCCCTTCCTCCCTCCTTCCTTCTCTCCCTCTATCCCCCCTTCCTTCCCTCCCTTCCTCCCCTCTCCCTCCCTCCCTCCTTCCCTCCCCCTCTCTCTTTCTCTCTCTTTTAAGACAGGGTTTCTTTGTGTAATAGCTCTGTCTGATCTGGAACTTGCTTTGTAGATTAGGCTGGTCTCGAACTCACAGAGATTCACCTGCCTCTGACTCCAAAGTGTTGTGATTAAAGGCATGTGCCACCACAGCCGGGCTTAATTCTCCTTTGTTAAGTCTTTGGGTGGTTTGGGATATCAGGGTGACTGTGACTTAATGAAATAAATTTAGCAATAATGCCTCTGTTTCTATTTTGTGAAATAATTTGAGGAATATTGGTATTAGCTCTTCTTTGAAAGCCTGGTAACTCTTTTTTTTTTTTTTTTTTTTTTGCTGAGAGACTTTTAATCACTGTTTCTATATCCTTAGGCATTGCAGATCTATTTAAATTGTTTATTTGGTCTTGGTATAATTTGGTACATTACATCTATCAAGAAAATTGTTCTTTTCTTTTAGATTTTCCAATTTTGTGAAGTACAGGATTTTGAAGTGTGACCTGATGATTGTTTGGATTTCGTCAGTTCTGTTGTTGTGTCCCCCTTTTCATTTCTGATTTTATTAATTTGGATATGCTTTCTCTGCTTTTTAGTTGGTTTGGGTAAGGATTTATCTGTCTTGTTGATTTTTGAAAAGACTCTCTTTGTTACATTGATTCTTTATATTTTTCTGTTTCTATTCTGTTGATTATTTCCTGCCATCTACTCTTCTTGGGTGCATTTGCTCTTTTTGTTGTTGTTGTTCTAGAGTTTCAGGTATGCTGTTAAATTGCTAGTATGAAATTTCCTCTAAGCATTATTTTCATTGTGTTCCTTAAGTTTGGGTACGTTGTCTTTGAATTCTAGGAAGTCTTTAATTTCTTTCCTTATTTCTGCCTCAATCCAGTAGAGAGTTGTTCAGTTTCCATGAGTTTGTAGGCTTTCTGTTGTTTCTGTTGTTGGTGAATACCAACTGTAATCTGGGGTGGTCTGATATAATACCGGGGGGTTTTCAGTTTTCTTGTATCTGTTGAGACTTGCATTATGAGCGAGTATGTTACAATTTTGGAGAAATTTGGTGAGGTGCTGAGAAGAAGGTATTATTCATTTGTGTTTGGGTGAAATGTTCTGTCGGTATCTGTTGGGTCTTCTTGAGTCATGTCTTTAACTTCTTTATTTCTCTGTTTAGTTTTTGTTTGGATGACCTGTCCTTTGGTGAGAGTGGGGTATTATGAAGTTGCCCACTACTAATGTATGGGATTCAATGTATATTTAAGTTTTAGTAATGTTTCCTTTGAAAATGTGAATTCCCTTGCATTTGGGTCATAGATGTTCAGAATTGAAACATCTTGGTGAAATTTTCCTTTGATCAGTATGAAGTGTCTTTCCCTATCTCTTTTGATTAATTTTAGTTGGAAGTCTATTTTGTTAGATTTTAGAATGGCTATACCATCTTGCTTCTTGGGTTTATTTGCTTGGAATATCTTTTTTCAACCCTTAACAAGGAGGCAATGTCTGTTTTTGATGTTGAGGTATGTTTCTTGTATGCAGTAGAATGGATCTTGTTTTCACAACCATTCTGTTAGTGTGTCTTTTTATTGGTGAACTGAGTTCATTGATATTGAGAGATATCAATGACCATTATTGTTGTTTTCTGTTATTTTGTTGTTATTGGTGGTGGTGGTGGTGGTGGTGTGTGTGTGTGTGTGTGTGTGTGTGTGTGTGTGTGTCTTCTCATGGTTTTGCTGGTATGAGATTATTTATTTCCTGTGTTTTCATGGGTGCAGTTTAACTTCTTGGGATGGAGTTTTTTTTTTTTCCTGTTATCTTTTCTAGTCCTAGAGGAATATCTTGTTTTCTCTTTCTATGGTGATTGGAAGTTTTTTTATGGTATAGTAGTCTGGGCTGGAATCTATGGTGTCAGTCTCCAGGGCATCTGTTGAGGCCCCTTTAGCTTTTGAAATATCCATTGAGAAGTAGGGTGTAATTCTAACAGTTTTGCTTTTATGTGTTACTGCTTTTTTTTTATTGTAGCTTTTAGTTTTCTTTCTTTTGCCTCAATATTTAGTGTTTTGATTATTATGTGATGATGGGTGGGGTGGTCGGGGAACTTCCTTTTTCTAGGTCCAATCTTTTTGGTGTTCTATAAGCTTGTACCATTATAGGTATCTCCTTTAGGCTTGGAAATTTTTCTTCTACAGTTTTCTTAAAAATATTTTCTGGGTCTTTGAGCTTGGAATCTTCTCCTTCTATTCCTTTTTATTTCTTAATTTGGTCTTTTCATAAATTTTTCAGATATCCTGGATATTTTGTGTTCAAACTTTTTATTTTTAACATTTTCTTTGACTAATGTTTCTATTTCTTCCATCCTATCTTCAATGCCTGATATTCTTTATTCCATCTCTTGTACTCTGTTGGTGATGCTTATGTCCATGATTCATTTTCACATATCTAGATTTTTCATTCCCAGAATTCCTTCAGATTGTGTTTTCTTTGTTGCTTCTATTAAAGTTTCCAGAGCATGAACAGTTTTATTCATTTCCTACAACTGTTTGTTTTTTCTTGGCTTTCTTAGGATTTTGTCATTTCCTTTAATTATTTCTTTGTGCTTTCCCAAATCTCCTTAAGGAATTTATTCATTTCCTACTTAAGGACCTCAATCACCTTTATAATTTTAAGGTCTTTTTCTTGTACTTACGTTGTGTTGGAATATTCGGAGTTTGTTGTAGTAGGATAGCTGGGTTCTGGTGGTGACATATTGCCCTGGCTGTTGTTTCTTCTGTTCTTATGCTGGCCCCTAGGCATCTGGGTTTGGGGTAATCAAAGGTCTAGTTATTGATTTCTGAGTTTGTTTTTGTTCAATGGGTGTTTTGTCCCTTTGTTTCTGTTTCCTCTCTGGTGTTCTGGTCTGTGTGGCCTGGGCTTTTCCCAGTCTGTTTGGTTTTTGGTAGAGCAGGAAATCGCTGACTTAGAGGTTAGGGAAAGGCACCTAATAGGTGTATACCTGGTGATAGAGTGAAATAGTGAGGAAGTGGGGAAATTTAGTGGGCAAGCAACCTACTTAGTCTGTTCAGTCTCTTGTAGAGTACAGAGTCTCTGCCCCATAAGGAGGCTGGGGCAAAACAACTAGAAGGGCTTGGGACTGGGGATAGGGGTGGGACACTGATATAGTGATATAGTAGGGAAGTTTGGAGGGGGAGCAGGCAGCCTACCTGGACTTCTCCCTATCTGCAAGGTCTCTGGTAAAGTAGGGAGTCTCCTCCCATCCATATATTTTTATCAGTAACATTTTATAGGAAAGATAGCATCACTTTTGATAGGCAAATATGCACTTTTTCTGTAGGTTTCTGTGTATATTAAATATTTTTAATGCTACTATGAGATATTTTGAAAACAGTGAGTATACATCAGTCATATTTATTTATTCAAAATTCCATATTTGGATTTTTTTCTTTGTGTGTGTGTATGCATGCATGTGTATGTGTGTGCTGGCATGTATAAGTGAATTATGACGTTTTTCTGTTAATATATCAGGTCAATTTTCACCAAACAAGAGTTCAGTTTGTCCTTTATTAAGGATTCAAAGGATCATGGGCTTTGAGAATGTTAATCGTACAGTCACTAAACTGGTCATTCTTTCAATCTCCCTGTCACATTCAAGTTAAACTTTCTATTTAAATGATTGTAGGTTTATACATATGAGATTTGCATATATCTTTTCCAAGTCTGTAGCTTGGCTTTTCTCCCTCTATTTAAAAGAAAAAAAAAAAAAAAAAACAGTTTCAGTGTATTGTGGTGATACTAATTTTATGACAACTTGAACAATTAAGAGCTACCCAGGTACCTACCATTAGGTGTGTGCCCATGACAGTGTTTCCAGGAGAGAGTCTGTAGACATGTATGAAAATGTGCCCATAGCCATGCGATGGAAACCTCCATTCAGTCTGGATACAACAAAAAGGCAGACTTGCCGGAACTTACTCTCTGTTTTCTCTTGGGCATCCCTTTCCACTCTTGAACATACCAACTTGTAGTTCTTGGGTGTTGGACCTGAGACAGAGTTGTGGTATGGGCTTCCTGGTTTTTCAGTCTTCAACTTTGGGCTAGATAATCCTACTATCTTCTCTCGCTGGCTCTTCAGTTTATAGATATCACTCGTGGGAATCTCATGGGTAGGAATAGGGAGTAAAAACTGACCAGACAGTGTTAGGAAACCCCAGAGGTGAACAGTTTTTCATTGGCCAAAATCTAGAAATTTTCTTAGCCCAGGTGCCAGTTCAGTCCTTGATGACGGCCTGGGATGCCAAAAGGTAAGTCTGGTTTTTTTTTTTTTTTTTTTTTTGTCTCTCATCCCCTAAATAAATACCCATCCTTAGAGTCTATGTTTGAGGGCCTGGCTGAGTCTGCAAGGCGTCACCTGGACCTGCCTCCTCATCTGTCTCCCATGCCTGCCTTATTTTTTTTTTTTTTTTTTTTTTTTTTGCATAGTCAGCATGAAAAGGCACTCTTCTTTCTTCTGTTGTCAAATACACTTTAAGAAAACTGGTCTATTTTGAGAGACAGTGACATTATAGAGTAAGAACTACACTTTTAAAGTTATTCTTTTGAGATTCATTTACAAGACTGAACTGTACAGCAAAAAGAAAATAGTGTTGCTGGAGTTGGGATGTGTGGGAAAAGAGTCCATGCCGAGCTCTCTACTCAAGGCACAGTCTCCTACATCTGTGTTTAACTGCCTTCTTCCTTTTAATAATAGCAATTTGGAAAGTTAAACTACCAGCCAAATGCCTATTTTCTGCCCACTTCAAAAAACAAACAAACAAAAAATACCCCCACAAAAAAAATAAGTAGCACTCCTGTGCTAGAAATAGAAGCACACATCAACATTATAAAACATGCCCTGAAAGACACATTTTTTGGTGCCATGAACAAACACTTTTAAATGCAGAAAGTAACATCAAAGATAATTTTCAAGTTAGTATGTTTAGCCCAATTTACTACCCTTTGCCTCCATTGCTACTTTGAGATGTTTATGCCCTAGTTTTCCTTGTTAATGCCAGCTGCTTCTTGGGCTACCTCTCTTCCTCACCATTAATATTAATTATGGTGTGTAATATTTTCTGTAATACTCTTACCCAAAGCCAATGTGGGAGAGATAAAGTGTAATTGTGCTGAGAAATATTAATAAAGGGCTGAGGGTGTTAAGCCTGGTTTTCTTCATCTATGAGAAGGGGCATTGGATCACAGCTGAGCCTTGTTCTGATCCTAAGGACCAAGACTTATCTTAGGCAATAAGAAACAGAACTTCAGGTTCCTCCACAGGACTCCCTACACTGTGTCCAGGCTGTCATGGATTTGGTTGGTTATCTGATCTATGGCTTGTCTGTATCATATCCCCCCCACCCCCCAGAACTGATTCTACCTTTTGTGCCTAGCTTTCCTGATTACTGTGGAGGCAAAGTCTGTGCTAGTGTTTGGAGATATTATTGTATCAAGGGGGTTCTTGCTTAATTTACTGTCATGATCTGTACCCTTTGCATTCAAGTGCTTACACAACTATTATTGGTTACTGGCTAGTATATCTACATGAAGGTAGCAGCTACATTCTTTCCTAATGCCATTCCCCAAGAGTCAAGCTCCAGAGTCAGGCCATCTTCTACCTCATGTCTGCCTCAACGTTCTTCATGCACTAGGCTCTAGAGGGGCTCTGTTCAGGAAATACGCTATTTTCATTATTGTCTGTGCAAATTACCCAGTTTTTGTCTGTTATCTACTCAGATAATATACATTTTAATTTTTTCATAATTGTGCTATTGAAATCAATTTAGAGACTGTGCTGAATTGATTCATTTCTAATTTCTATACAGTTTGGTCTCCATTTCTCTTCTTCCTAGAAGGCATTGCCTTCTAGGGTCAGGACACTTACTTTGGACTTTGGGTGTGGAAGGGTATTTTCTTAGTTAAATTTTCTCTTGCAGTGAAGAGACACCATGATCATAGCAACACTTGGTTTTTAAGAACACACACACACACACACACACACACACACACACACACACACACACACACACACGGTTGTTGGGGATTGAACTCAGAACCTTTGAAACAGCAGCCAGTGCTCTTTTAACCTCTGAGCCATCTCTCCAGCCCCTGCCCCCCATAACAATTCTTATAAAGAAAACATCTAATTGTGGTGATCTACTTACATACTTACAGTTTCAGAGGTTCAGTCCATTATTTTCATTTCAGGGAGCATGGTGGCATCCAGAAAGATGTGGTTCTGGAGTAGTAGCTGAGAGCCCTATGTCCTGCAAGCAACAGGAGAGTGTGACACTGAGTAAAGCTTAAGCAAAAGACCTCAAAGGTCACCTCTACAGTGACATACTTCCTAAACACGGCCACACCTACTCCAACAGGAACATACCTCCCTTTGGGGGCTGTTTCCTTCCAAACCACAACATTCCACTCCCTTTCCCCCAAAGGCTTATAGTCATATCATAATGCAAAAATACATTCAGTCCAACTTCAAAATCTCCATAGTCTTTAACAGTCTCAAACTTGCTTCAAAGTCCAAAGTCTCTTCTGAGACTCATGTAATCTCTTAATTGTAATCCCCTGTAAAATTAAGATTAAAAAAAGCAGATCACACACTTCCAACATACAATGGCACAGGATATATATTACTGTTCCAGAATGCAGAAAATGGAGCATGGTGAGGAAATACTGGACCAAAGCAAGACAACAACCAGCTCGCCAGTCTCCAAACTATGCATTTCCACATCTGATGTCAACATGCTCTTCAGATCTCCAACTCTTTTCAGCTTTGTTGTCTGCAACACACTTTTGTCTAGTTGGCTGCTTCCATTCCCTGTTAGCAGTTCTCTGCAGCAGGTGTCCCATGGCTCTAGCATCTCTAACATCCTGGGTTCTCCAAGGCAATCCAGGCTTCAGTTTCACAGCTTTATGCAATGGCCTCTGAAGGCCTCCGTTCAGGGACACCCTTGACACATGCCTGGCCTTAGCATCTATACTCCATAAATCCTTTTTTTTTTTTTTTTTTTTCTATCCTTAACTCTAAAGTCTGAACTATGTGTCCAAAGCTGCCAAGTTCTGCTGCTTGCTGGGGCTAGAACATGGTTCCTTTGTAAAATTACATCTTCACCAAAATTTGGTCTTTCACTACCTAAACTTGGCTGTCCTGAAACTCACTATTTAGACCAGACTGACCTCAAACTCAGAGATCCTCCAGCCTCTGCCTCCCAAGTGCCAGGATTAAAGGTGCTCATCATCATACCCTGCTCTAAGCATCTCTTTAATTCCTTTTCATAAACTGGGAATTTAGCTGGGTGGGGGTCTTGCCCTAAAGTCATCATTCGCCTTATTCCATTTATTAATCTGTCTCCTCAAACATAGAACTTACCTCTATTCCATTTCTGGGTGCTCCTTTTCTCCTAAAACTTTACATTTTGGAATTTACCCTACTCAACTTGCTTCTTTTCATTATAAATATTCATTAGAGTTATCACTAATAAACTCATGACAGTCTATATTAAACTGTTTTAAGATTTCCTCTGCCAACGGAATTAGTCTAAACCTCTGCATTTTGGCCTCAGGCAGTCTCTTCAGACAAGGTAAAAAGCAGCCACATTCTTCACCAAAATATCACAAGAATAATCTCTAATCTACATATTAATATTCTCCTCTTATGTGTTTCTAACAAATTTAAAAGTAGATGCTCCCCAATGTGTGTGTGCTTACTTAAAACACCTCATTACCTTGGGGTATATTTCTAGTCACTCTTTTTAAATAAGAACACGTAGTACTCTTTACATTTCATAATTTTGGCTGAATTACTGAATTACTGACATTTGACTGAATTACTGTACATTGTGGTTTGTGGGTTTTCTTGTACAGTGTTCATTGTTTTCTAGTATTCGATTATGCATATCATTGGAGTTTAAATTAAACACTATGTATAGTCAGACAATTTAAATATTGCTATAAGGCAGGGAAGAATATATAACCCCAGTATATAACCTTGATTAAAAGGTTTGGTTTGGTACCTAAGGCCAGGTGGGTGTCTGAAGGTCATGCTGCAGCTGGGGCCATATAGATCTATATGGCCAGCACTGTCACAAGGTGCCATTGTGTCATCCAAGTCAGGCTGCTACCTAGGGACGTCTCTGGGACCATGGCTCTGCAATAGCCAGAGTCTGAGTGGATGTCCATAGCTCCTGTTACCACTGCTCAGATGCCTGGGGTCTGGGCAGCCAACTGAGATAATGCTAGTATTCAATGGCTATAGTGACCATCCAGACCTGAGCTATTTCAAAGGGCCATGTTTGGGTTCATGGTTCCATTGTAGCTGGGGTCTGTGTTGATGTCCATGGCCTGTGTTACCAAAGAGGGCTGTAGGAACCATGTATATTGAACTCAAAGGGGTGTGATGAGCTGGCCATATCCTTCACTGGCTCTGGAATAGCTTGCCAAGCCCCTCACTGGATAGTGCAGGAGGAGATGGTCCCACTCCTTATGGGAGATTTGGTGCACTCAGGAAAGATGGTCCCACCCCTCACCACATAGGCATGGAAGAGCTAGCCCAGATAGCATGGTCCTAGGAGAGCTTGCTCCATACCTCACTTAAGGAGGACAGTCCCAGTGGCTTAGACTGAGTAGCTCAGCTACCACCTAGACCCACATCCTGGGCCTTGGGTTGACTCATCCCAATATTTACTCTATCTATAACCTGTTGGAACATGTGAAGGGACTAGTCTGGTAGAATGATAGCCACAAGATCCCCATTACTCGGGGCAGCAGCAGATCTTCATCCATGCACTGCAGGCAATTTACAAACTAAGCCATCTCCTGAGATTTTTTCTGTATTTTCCATCCCCCTTTTTCTTTTCATGCTATGTGAATAGAACATGAATGTAATTTTCCTTTTGGTTAGATCTATAGTGTGTGTGTGTGTGTGTGTGTGTGTGTGTGTGTGTGTGTGTGTGTGTGTGGCTTTAGGAACTCCTTTCTTCATCTCAATTCATTTTGTATGATTCATGCCCAAATTCTTCAAAGTATATTGGCTCAAAATTTTAAAATATTTATTCTTCCTGGTGGTTAATGGTTTATATATGTTCTTTCTTCATCTGTCTCTATTGAGTGTTCCTTCTTTATGACTTTCAGATCTATCTCTTTACCAAAAATAATAATTTTAAATACATCTAGTAAAAATAGCCAAGTAAATGCTTTTTAAAATTCAAAATAATATTCTTATTACTAGAACCCTTGCATAGATTATAAGGCTTGACTAGATGCCATTAACCTACTGAAGAAATCATTCACTTCTCAATCTATATTTTCAAATCACATGCACACCTTACTTGAACAACTGTTTATAATAACATCAAATAAGAACAATAAGTAAATAAATAAGGTCAATATATAAAAGAGATAAATGTATATCATGGAGTTAGGACTCTAGAGCCTTCCTTTAGTTTTTGGGTCTGTGAAATTACCTGCCATTTGTAATTTCAACTAGAACACAATTCTTGGCAGATAGTTTTATATTATCTGCCATTTATTTTTTATTTACTTTCTTCCAAATTCAAGCTTAATACATCTGTAAATATTCTAAGTGGCTTAACTATTATTCTGCCCTTTTCCAGCCTTCGGTTTATATAGCATATATAGTCACAATTACAACTTATATTTTGATCATGCATATTCATAACACAACTGCTGGACTGTGATCTTTCAAAACTAACAATATTTCCTTTACAAGTTGTTCTTACCAAGAGTTCAAAATCAATTCTTCAATAAGGTCTTGCTTCATATTTCAGGGTCATGAAACATTGCTTGGGTTCAGTTGGAGTTTAAAAGAGTTCCTTTTATTTATAACCCAATTATCTTTTAGGTCAGCTGTCTTCATAAAGAAATAAAAGAAGTGATTTTCTTAACATTGGTAAGCTGTCAAAAAAAAACACACTATGCTGAGAAGCAAAACTGCACTGGAGATGCGAAACACGATCGCTAAACATTACACACCACTGGCTCATGTTATTCAGTGTGTAGTAAATGCCAGCGTCCTTTTAGATGTGTTCATTTTACCCTGGTTAATTTTAATATGCAGTATCCTGCAGGATGAAGTTATAAGTGCTAGTGTCATGGGAAGTTTTATAATGTTAAGAAAAGCACACCAACAGCAAATCAGCCAATATACAAGTTGTCCCTGTGAAATTAACCTTGAACCCCCATGCTGTTACCTTTCCTTGAAAAATAAAATTAGTATCAATTATAAGCAAACTGATCAGGAAAATTTACTAAACAATATGTTCTCTTCAAAAGACTGTAGCCAGTTTATTGCTTAGGATGCTCACAAAATTGTTCATTTAGGAAAAGTGGAAGGTGCCACGGAAAACAATAGATGAGCATTGACTGCTGGCTCCTCCTCTGTTGATCGCCTGTGCTGCAGTGGATTGCCATGAAGTGCAAGTGCTATCATGTGTTGGAAGAATGAATCAGGATTGCTGATGGTACATTGTTAACTTATTGCCTAACCTCCTTACTATTGCAAATTTCTTCTTTACCTTTGTCCCAATATAATTTTTTGAAGTACCTTTAATTCTTCTGAAGTTTACATCTTCAAAATATGATGTTAGTTGTATTTAACTACGGAGATAAACTTGAAGAAGCGACTGAAGGTTTTTATTTCTGTTGCTATTAGAAGCCTCCCTGTGTTCTTCTGTGATATTCCTATCACATCAGTTTAGGTGCTTTTTGCTTAAAGTACAAAAATCCCAACTTAGCTTTAACACTTGACACTTCACATCACAAAGGGAGGGGGCCTAATCACAGAACTAAACTCCCAAGCCTATTCCACTTTTGGGTTCTTAAATTCTTTCTTTACTGTACTTTCTTCTCAGAATTTAACCCTGACAATGAGACTGCAACAGCTGCAAGCTATAAATGTTCACATTAAAGAATGAGAGAGAGAGAGAGAGAGAGAGAGAGAGGCTGTTTTTTTTCCTAACATTTCATTTTGAAAATATGAACATTCACTAGAAGTTGCCTGTCCCACTTTCTGCGTATGGCAGCCCAGCCTCCTCTGTGTCCCCTTGGTTCTTATTTATCTCTTTGTAATTGTTTTGTATCTAAGATGATAAATAATTGTCTTCATGTGGTCAGTAGACTCTAGTTGTTAAGAAGTCAGAGGTCACATTTCTCCCCTAGATTCTGTTCCCCGGGCATCCTGTGAACTCATAATCCCTGCCTGTGGCACAGAAAGTTTTCCTTTCTTCATGTTTGATTTTTTTTCTTGGCTTCTGAGAGTGACAGTATACTTGCATCAATTTCCTTAACTTCTAGGTCCTGTCTCCAGCATACATCTGCCCATTTATTGTCAACTTCTTTCAGTGGTAACAGAATCAGAGGAAGATGAGACAAAAGGCAGAACACTTTTAATGTGTTCTAAATCAGCCCATGAGGCCAGCTGAATTAATACTGACAAGTCTTGAAGTCTCATTTAAGATTTTAAGTAAATGGATATACAAAAATTTACATAAAATATACAATACTAGCATAAAATCTTATGTTTTTGTATGTGTGTATAGAAGACAATGTTAAACTACATTAAGTATTTTTCATCCTCTCAAATCATTTATGTACAGTGAAAACTTTTGGAATTTTTCTTCACATTTTCAATCATACAGTACATTATTCTTACCTATAGCCACCCTAGTAAATAATAATATGTCAACTATTTTTTATAGATTATGTTCCATACATTTAGGAGAAAGTTACTGGAAATTTTTGACCAAGATTACTTTTTTCAAAATCTAACACATAAATCTACTGCCAATTTGCTGAATATCCAATTGAGATAAATAAAATTAATTATTTTTGACCTGTCTAAGCTGGCATTATTCCTGGCAATATTCTTTCAAATGTGTGTGTGTTTCTTTAAATAAGATCTTTAAAAATAAAATGAAATAAAGTATGTCAGCTTCTTTATGCCAGTGTGTTCTAGAAATCTGTTCAACATTGAAGGGAGTCAATTTTGTCTTTTTGGAAGTGTTATATTCAAATCTGAATTTTCATTTGAATCACTGGTGATTCATCTACAACTATAAGTGATAAGCATGCTTATTTGCATTGACAAATTGAGTTCATCACCTATTGAAATTCAGGAGCAGAGAAACAGTATAAAGTTGAAAAAAATCTTTGACACTATCTACTGTGTGGTTGTTTGTCATCAAATTTAAATTTGATTGCTGTTACTTAGAACCCTGTTGGCTGTAGTGGAGTTATTACTGGTTTTATTTCCATGAGAACTTCTCAGTGAGTGCAAAATGTAAGACATTCAGAATTTTAGTGTGTGTGTGTGTGTGTTTAATAAAACCAGGTTAATCTGGCAGTAAAAATCCATGTATTACTTCCCTCATATAAAAATAATAAAATCTTATAACAACAAACTTAAATGGATGTTTTACTACAATGTGCATAACAAACGAATATGCTATAGAATTTCTTGTTTTTTCATATTTTTGATAGGGGGAAGGTTAAATGGGTTTTTCTGTGTAGCTCTGGCTGTCCTAGAACTCACTCTATAGACTGGGCTGGTATTGAACTCATAGAGATCCATGTGTTTCTGCCTCCTTAGAGCTGGGATTAAATCCTTGTCAAACTGCCAAGTTGGGAGGTGAGAACTGACTGCACAAAGTTGTCCTTTGACATCCACATGTGTGGGGCATGCTTCACACCCCCCCACACACAATGAATCTGAGGATAAGTAGGAGGGGCATGGGGGGAATTAGAGAGAGGGGAAGGAAGGAGGGAAATACATAAATATAGCACACATGTATGAAATTCTTAAAAATAAATAAAAATTTTAAAAAATCCATGAGGAGTTATAGAGCAGGAGTGGGGAGGCGAGCATGATCAAAATGCATCGTGTGTACAAAATTCTTCAAATACAGATTTACAAGAAAATATAAAACAAAACAAACTCTCCCCAAAACCTTCCACTGGGAGGAATATTTGAAGTTTATTTGAAAGGAAAATAGAGGTTTTATGAGTGTGTGTTTTAATTTTTCATGAGGGAAAACATACCAGTTTTAGAATTTATAGATTGAAAGCATTTTCAGAAAGAGTACAAGTGATCATATCTGAGCATATACTGAATAATCTTGGACACTGTCTAACCAGGTGATCTTAGGATCTCTCATGACACATGTTTGTGTTTGAAAACTCTTGACCTGTAGCTTCTTTCGCCAGACACCAAAGCAGGACCTTCCTCTTTGTCTTCATTTATTCAATTGTCAGTCCTTATCAAGATGGCTTTCAACTGGAGATCCAGAGTGAATCCAATCTGTGTTTTTGGTTTTTCCACTTACAGCGGCGAGTCTTTGCAGACCTCCATCCTCTTTTTGATTATCAAATTTCAAATTATTTTTCTTCTAATATGCTTAGCATAGGGCTGTAGTTTATGTCTTGAGAGAAAGTGATGGATGGGTGGATGGACAGATGAGGGGGCGGGTGAAGGAGAGATGTGGGTTTTGCTCAGAAACTCCTGTAGTCAGACAATATAAAGCTCTCTTAAAGTCTCATTTCCCTTCACAATCTGATGTCTGATTTCTCCTTAGGTCATGCAGACCCCTGAACACTCGTAGGAGACACCATTACCAACCATGCACTTTCACCGTTATCAACAGTCACACCATGCTGCACTGTGCCCTGTCATGTCTCCCTGCTTAACAATTTCTGATTTTTTTCCACCTCAAATATTCATTCCTAAAATATTATCTATTAACATTTCTTTCATTTATCAGCTTCACTTATTTGTGATCCTTCTATAATTTCTCAAGTTGAATATAAACTCCTTTACATGTATGTTTACAAAAGATGTTATGGGGGGCTGGAGAGATGGCTCAGTGGTTAAGAGCACTGCAGGCTCTTCCAGAGGTCCTGAGTTCAATTCCCAGGACCCACATGGCAGCTCACAAAAGATGTTATGGAAATTATGATAGTAATTATCAATAATTACATTTTTACAGTTAGCTTAGGATATATGTATTACACTTACTCTGTCACATCATCGCAACTAAAAGTTCTTTTATTGGCATTTTCTTTTTTTTCGCCACAGAATGTTTTTATAACTTCTTTATTGACTCTGGGAATTTCACATCATGCACCCCAATTTCATTCCCCTTCTGGTTTCCTTCCATCCTCTCCTTATCTGTGTCACAGCCCCCCCCCCCACACACACATAAGGAAACAAATTAAAGTAGACAAACAAGTGAACAAAAGCAAAACAAAGACAAAACCAAAAACCTTAACAACAGAAAAATCTCTTTGCTTCTCCTTCTTTCTGGCCTCTACAATAACTCTTCATTTGCCCTGGTGGCGTTGGAGGCCTTGGTGTGACATACAGTACACTACATTGTCCCATCAGTTTTATTGGTACGTGTCTATCGCAATGAGTCACTGGTTCAAGCCCTCTAATTTCTGGTACACCAACCATTCTCTTTAGATTCACACCAGAACTCCTGTGGGATATTCTGTGGCTGCCACTAGTGGTGGAGATCTTGTGGGTTTCGTCCCAAAGGTCCAGTCCCTTCGCCAGCTCCAGCAGGTCATAGATGGGGTAGATGCTAGGGTGGGTCAACCTAGGGCTTGGTTGTGGGCCTGGAAAATTGCCAAGCTCGTCTGTCCTGGCCATTGGGACCACCCACTTTGAGTGAGTGGGTGGAGTCAACTCTTCTACATACATGTCCTCAGAGTCCGTTCACCCTGGCCTTTCTGCACAGAATTTTATTGGAGAATTTCATACATACAGGTAAGCGCTTTTTATTATTTATTTTTTGACATTATTGCATAATTATATTTTCCATTTATTTTTCACCTTCCAAATCTTCCCATATAGCCTTCCTTGCTCTATTTCAAATCCATGGCCTCTTTGTTATTATTGCATACATTTGTGTATATGTTTATGTATTTGTATATGAAGATATATTCCAAATGTAACCTGCTCATTCTGTATAATGTTACTTGGATGTATGTTTGCAGGGACGATGGTTTGGTATTGGATAACCAGTTAATGTGTTCCTCCCCAAGGAAGGCCATTTCTCTCGCTCTCAGCATTCCTTAGTTGCCTTCTTTCTTTATAAAGTTTTGATGCCCCATGGATTTCTGCTTCCACTTGGGCATGTCTATTGTTGTCATCTTTGTTCGGCTTATGTTTGGGCAGTCAAGTTGGTGAGACTGTATGGGAGTCACTTTTGATATCACTAGGAGACACAATCTTACACCTGACTTGCTTGTCTTCTGGCTCTTTCTAGTATTGTTGCTCCCCTTTCCATAATGTTCTACAATCCTCAGGGTTGTGGGTCCAGGATCATTCAAAGATTTCTCCAGTCTGACTATTAATAAATTTTAACAAAAAAAAGAGGCATTACTTAAGATACTGTCACCAGGTCTACACCTGTGACCTGGGATGTCTGAATGAAGCACCCAGTCAGTCACCTAGGTTGGGGGTTTATAAAGGCAAAGAATATAGTTACAGTCTGTTCTTCTACAAGCAGAAGGTCCTTTCAGAAAAGCAAACATTTGTTCACAGAAGCAAAAAGAGCTGTAAAATTTAACCCTTAATATTCCTTAACATTTGGAGGTATAATTTTGTTTTATGATTCTTAAGCATAGCGATTTTTAACTTTTAAACATAGAGTTAGTCATTAACATAATGCTAGCAATCAAATTAGGTACAGAAGCATTTCTGTATGTATATCCAATAGGAGTGGATTTGCTTAACATTAGGGAAACAATGTCAGGTACTGGAAATCTAGATAATTACTCAGTGCTAGTGAAATCATAGATCTTGGAGGAGAACCTACAGTCACTTTACTAAAACAACATAATCCAAACCCTAACAACAATCTAAACATTTTCTATTACACCCATGTACAAGTGTAGTCTTCATTTCTCATCAAGGAAACACCCCTTTGCATGTAAATATTTTGATCCAATCTATTTCTGTTTTTTTCCCTTCCAATTCTTCCCAAATTGCATCCACCCCAACACTTTTCCTTCTCAGTTTCATGTACTTTCTCTTCACTCCTTAGCACGTGTCCAAATGACTTAACAAACTTCTCCATAGATATTTGCTCAACTGTTAATTGTCACCTTATTCGCAGTAGCCAGTAAATGGAAGCAGCTTAAGCATCCTTCAATAGATGAATGATCATAATAAGAAATATATATATATATATATACATATATATATATATATGAATGAATACTATTCAATTGTAAATAAAAATGAAATCAGGAAAATTTTAGGAAAATAGATTGATCTAGAAAAGATTATACAGAATGAGGTAACCCAGACCCAGAAAGATAAACCTCACATGTTCTCCCTCATGGTGATTTGTAGCTCCAAATCTTCAAGTAGGAGTATACAACATGGAGTAAGTGCAGAAACTAGGAAATTGTAAAGAACTCACAGGTAGGGTTTTTGCTTGAGTGGATAATAGCTTTAGTTGCCCCTCATGAAAGAAGCTTCCTTTTATAGAAAATGGAGATCATCGCAGAAAACCATAACTGGGCAAAGCAGGGATCAATGGTTGGAAGGGGGCCCAATCACAATGGATCGATCCACACCACAGCTCCTACTTTTTTGGTTCAGGGAGCATTATGGAAGAAGGAGGAGAAAAATAAGATGCAAAATACTGGGAAATTTTCTGTGAAACAGTCTCTTCTACAAATTGACCAAACAAGCAAGCCTGAAACAACAGCTATACCAATAGACATGCTGATGTCAAAGGGGGAAATTTCATAGATTCCACCCACAGACAAAGAACTGCAGGTGAATAGTGATGGCTGGAGGAGGGAGAATTAACCTGTTCCAGAGATGAGCTCCCTTGCTGGGTATTCAATACAAGGTGGTCAGCCCTGAAATACAAACAATACACACAAACAATAAAAACAAACCCAGCAGCTTGTATTTATAAAGTTGTGTGTAGTAGTAGCAATACTTACCAAAGAAAAAGAGGATAATAATTTGAGAGTTGACACAGCACAGCAAAAGCTTAAGGGAGAAAAGGGAAGGGGGGGGGAAGTGATACAATTCCATTTTAATTAAAATTTATCAGAAAACAAAACCACTCAGTCCACTGAGTAAGGCCCTCTATAGGAGCATGGGGAGCCTTCCAGAGGCCACATTCCTGAAGAAAACTTACTCTTCATCCCCAACAGCCATCTGTTCTCAATAGTTGCTTATTAGGATGGGGCTACATAAACCCCTACCTCATCTATGCTGGGATTTTGGGTTGGCTTGATCTTGTGCAGGTCTTGTGCATGTAATCTCAGCCACTGTGAGTTCATGTGAACAGTGGTCCTATCATGTCTAGTAAATATTATTTCTCTGCAGCCTGTCACTACTTCTGTCTCCTAAAATAGACCTACCCAATTCTTTCATAATACTTCTTGAGTCCTGGTGGGAGGGTATGATATATTTGTCTCATTTAGATGAGTGGTTCACACTTTTATTCTCTGTACAGACCAGTCATAGGTCTCTGTATTAAATAGCATTTACTGTACAGAAGCTTGTCTTATGAGGCTGATCTATGGGTATAAAGATAAGAATGTAGAGGTACATAGTAGAGTATGTGCACATAGTAGAGTAAAGGTATCAGGGTCTCCTCTAAAGCCTATGACAAAGCCATTCTTGGGATTGTAGGCCAACTTCAGGAAGTTATACTTTCTTCCTAAATTGAGTCATTTTAGGAATTGAATAAAAATGTTGTGAAAAGATAAGTAATTGAACAGTGAATGGAAAGAGAGTAATGATTGAATATAAAAATATAGGATAAATGACTTCCAGAAGAAGAAAAACGCAAACTAGGGAGCCAGTATGAATCATATTCTGGGTGAGCTGCCCAACAGGTACAATGTCAAGTTTTAGATGTACAGAAAACAAGCATTCTGCAGGAATGGATCCAAACTTTTGCATGCTTCAGCCTCTATACGTTTCTTTCATGTGAGATATTCACCAATTACCAAGAGCAATCAAAGGATAAAAGGCTTTGGTAGTTGTGTTTCTAGAGATCCTATGAAGACAATTATTTCTAGAGTCTTTGAGGTCAAGAATGAATTTGTCTTATTTCTTTAGTAAGTAACTTTCCAAATAAATGAGTAAAAAGAAATTGGGCTAGAGCAGTAAAAATTCCGGGTAAGTAAATTATGTCAATTAAAGTATATTTCATTTTATAGACACCCATCCTTCCAGTTTCCACTGGTTACAAAACACATTCTATGAAGCTAAGGGACAATTAACTTCTTGATAGTTGAAAAATAATGGTGCCTATGGAAGACCTTGTTTTGATGATAAAGGGTTTGCATGATCTTTTAGCTGAGAGCAACTTGAAGTCAATGGCATTTACCCTCCAAAATAATTATGGTATAGGCCTGGTAAGATGGCTCAGCAGATGAAGGTGCTTGCTTCATTAACCTTGAGAGCTGAGTGTGATTCCCTGAACCCACAAATAAACGACAGAGAGAAGTGACTTCACAAAGTTGTCCTCTGAACTCTATAGACACATTCTGACATGTGTGTTTACAAATATGTGTCATTGGGGGAAGATATAGAATATTAGTATATTAGTAATAAGATAATCATGGATTATATACATACATACACATATATACACACATATGTAAATTTAGATATATATCTTAAGTTTTCTCTCCAAGTGATGTATTTGAATAAAAATTAACATATTGAGTGCTTGCTGGGTAAAGTAGATGTGTTCTATTCATTAAAAATGCTATAAGCAAATACTTATTTTTAATATGAAGAGACTAGAAAGATTTCATTTTCTTAATCACATTCTTAAAGATTTGAAGCAAGCAATGTGTTGAGACATGACCCCTTTTAATTTAAATGTACTTAAGTCTAGAGGCAATGAATTATAGAGATGATAATAAGTTCATAGAATGCAACAATAAGCTGGTATCCATGGTCCCTATATAAGAGGTATGTGATGAGAAAAAGGAAAAAAAAAAAAAGCTGTGTGGTGATGGTGCAGTCAGGTGGTGATGGCACATACATTTAATTTTTAATCCTAGCATTCAGGAGGCAGAGGCAGGCAGATCTGGTCTACAGAGTGAGTTCTAGGACAGCCAGGACTGTTACACAGAGAAACCCTGTCTCAAAGAAACAAAACCAAAAAGAACAACAAAAAAAAGAAGGATGTGATGTATTTTACAGAGAAATGTACATGAATTATAATGGATTTGTATAAACATGTGTTTGAATTATAAGGGCTTTGTTCAAACATATTCCAGTGAACACAAGTTCATTGTTAATTAATCCACAATACTTATAGCACCTTTAAACAGAAACACATGATTCTCAGCAATATAATATTTATAAACAAAGTTTATATATAACCCAACACCAAAGAGAAGTTCACAGATTGTAGTGTCAGGGTTAGAGTTCACACTGATCCTGTCTGATGTAAGCAATCTTCACACTTTCCATCTAGGGGCAGCTGAAACACCAATGTGTAGCTAACTACAGCTCCATGGGAATGTTGTGTTCTTCTCTCCCATAAGTGTTCTGGAATTCTGTTGTATCCTTCTCTTCTACCTTGAACTTTTATTTAGCCAAGTATTGTCACCTTCAGCTTATTTTTATGATCATGACTTATTGAATAGCTGCACAAATTTACTTATACATACTTATTTATGTATCTTAACAATACAAATTCTTTATTTGTTCTTTGGAAATTTGGCACCATGTACCCCAGTCCCACTGACGTTTCAGTCCCTCCATATTCAATTGTCATCCCTGCACCATCCCCCTAAAAATTAATTAAAAACAAAACAAAGAAACAAGCAAAAAGCACCTCTTTACCAATACCTCTTCATCTCAGTGGTATTGGGACCTGCGGTGTGTCACTCAGTTTACTTTTTTCTCCCATCAGCCCAACCTGTAAGATGTTCATTGTGATGAGCCATTTGTCTGGTTCAAGGCCTCTGGCACACTGGACCATCACTAAAACTCCTCTCAGATACCCTGCTGTTGTCTGAGTCATGGAGATCCTGTAGTTATCCCCTTCAGCAAGACCAGTCCCATCACATTCTCTAGGAGATCATAGATGAGGTAGGTGTTCCATTGGGCCAACCCAAGGCCCTGGATGTGAGAGAGATATAGATAGGCAAGGAAGTTGAAAGTCAGCCCCCTGCAATGTCATGGCTTTGTTCCCAGAAGCCATTGTGAGAAGAAATGGTAGAAAGGCACAGGGACCAAAAAAGCAAAGTGGAGGTCCCAAGGACCTTATAAAACACTTATATCAAGAGCAACTCCCAGCATAGGGCCCCTCCCATCCCAAAGAGATATTATGTTTGTTACTTTCACTTTCTGAGCTACTTCTGTCATTATCTGATGGAAGTTCACTTCTCTGTTCATTCCAGGAAGTATAGACAGCAATCCCTAGACAACTCCTAGCACATTTTTACATTTCTAGGTATCCCAAACTGAAAATTTTGTCTGAAAATTGTTATCATGTAGGTTAGAGAATTTGTCTGTTTGAGTTATACACATTAGATAAATGATATAAATTCCCATTTTTGTTTTTGTTTCTTGTGGATTACTGGGCATATAGTTTGTATAGCCACTTTCAGGAGTTGTCTAAGCAGTTATTAGCACTTACTAAACATCATCATTTTGAGTTTCCACCCTCTCCATTTCACTTCCCTGTCCTTCACTACAGTTGCATACTTTGCTCTAAGAAAGTGATAATGCACATACATGCTCATGCCTTAACCTACAGAACCCAGAATGAGGAATAAGGGTCCTGGTCTCAGTTTTATGTGTTTCAATCTACTGATATGGGATACCTGAACAAAGATTAGATTTGCAACTGGAAGATTAGCCATTCATTAAAGTTGAATTTGCAAAGGAAAATACCAGGGAGGCTTTTGGAAATATGTGTATTGTAGTACAGGAGACTGTAGGTCAGGACTGGATATAAAATATGATAGAGTCATATATGTATGTCTATAAACTGAAGTTATGATAGGGATGGATTGTCTAGAAAGAGACGGTAGATTAATAGGGTGGACATAGTTTGAACATGACATGTGAAATGTCACATGAGAAACTCTAGTGCACAATGGATTAGCACAAAGCACTTCTATGAAATAGCACATATATTACTTCAGATGAAGAAAATGAAATTGTGTACAAGCACCCAAGCAACTGAGGTCATGGAAGCCAAGAAGCAGTAGCAGTTCATATCCAAGGTCACTGGTGACACTATGAAATGTGTAAGGAATATAGTTTTTCCGCCCGCTGCCCGGTCTTGTCCTGCTGCTGCGCCAGCCCCAAATAACACACAGAGACTCTGTATATGATATAATTCTGTTGGCCAGTTACTAGTTTCTTATCGGGTAGCTCTGTGTTAATTATTAACCCATTTCTATGTATTTCCATGTGGTCTTACCAGCCAGAGGCAGCTGGTGGTTCTAGTCTCTCCAGACTCTCCATGTTGACCCCTCCTTCCTCCATTTTATTTTTTCCTTGTCTCCTAGTCCCTCCTATCTTTCTTTCCTATTGGCCAACAGTGTTTTATTTATTAACCAGTATGAGAAACATATACAGAATGACATCTCCCATCATCTCCTCTTTTTTGTCTAAATAAAAAGAAGGGTTTTAAGCTTAACATAGCAAAATATATAACACAACAGTTATCAAATAAGAATCACAGTTAACAATATTTAGTTCATTAACATTTGCAAGATTAAAAAATTATTTTATCATCTATCCCATATTTGTGAGTCTAAAGTCCTATATGTAACTTATCTTTAAGCTTAATTAAGGAAAATTATAACCATTACTATCTGTCTTCAACTCCTTCAAAGACCACAGAAGGATAATATATAAACTCTAGAAATGACAGAGACAACTCATTGCCTCGTCACCCGAAGTTTTTTTGTAATCTTCCATCTTTAACCCATAGGCCATAGTGTGTCTGGCAGACTCTTCAACAAAGCAGGAAACTTTAAACTGTCTTCTTTTATTGGCAGACTCTTTCATGAAGCAAGAACTCTGTAGCAATGTCCATCTTGAATCAGCAGTCACTTTTCTGTGGGTCCTGCATGTCCAGTTTATACAGCATAAAGTCAAACAGTCCAGACAAGAGCAGTATCTTGTCCAAATGGCTAGTCTTGCTATATTGAAAGCAAACTTCATAACATGCTTTTTCTATGTCCATCTTCCTTTCTGGTGCAGGTGGTATTGCCAGGAGCGATTATGCCTCACTGTCAAGGAAAACCCTAAGCCATTTTAAATGCCATATTCTGTAGGTCTTTGAAAGGTTTGAAGAATTCCTATCTATTTCAAATACATCTCTGTGTATCTTGAAAAACTTAACTAACTTAACTCTAAGCTTTGACTATCATAGGTAATTATCTATAATCTGTACTATATTATACATTACATTTCTCTTATATTTATGGTTGTGAGCCTAGCCTTTAATGGCTGAGCTATCCCTCCAGCCTTATACATTACATTTCTAAATGAGCTATAAAAACAAAGTACCTAAACGAGGAGAAATATACACATCATAAAATTAACCTTAAATTGTATCTATAAATGAAAATCCATTCCAAAGCAAAGCAATAATATCTATACCATAATCCCCTTTTTACCATTAAAAACATTGGTTGTGATCATTAACCATTTATGACCAACCCAATTAAAATGTAAACAAACATTTATAAACAATATTTGGGAATTTTTTTTTAGATGTAATTCTGTTGGCCCTGTACTAGTTTCTTATCGGCTAGCTCTATGTTAATTATTAACCCATTTCTATGTATTTCCACGTGGTCTTACCAGCGAGAGGTGGCTGGTGGTTCTAGTCTCTCCAGACTCTCCATGTTGACTCCTTCCTCCTTTTTATTTTTTCCTTGTCTTCTAGTCCCTCCTATCTTTCTTTCCTATTGGCCAACAGTGCTTTATTTAACCAGTATGAGAAACATATGCAGAATGACATCTCCCATCAGAAATGCTACTATATGTCAATTAAAATTAAGACAAAAATGTCTATTAGACTTAGGGCTGTGAAGATAATTGGCTGTACTGCCATGAAGGGTTGTGGAGAAGCCAGTTTCTTCAAATAAGGAGTAATGAGTAGATGGCGCATTGAGCATTAGGGAAACATATAGAAGTAACAGGAGATGTGGGGTGTTGTATAGAATTCCTGTCATTTGGTGATTTAAATATAGAACACAGGATGGAATTGTTTAAGACACTTCACATCATTATAAAGCTTAGATTTGTTTTCTCTAACCTGGGTAACATCTAGACCAATAGTTTTTCAGATAGTCAGTAGCCCTCAGAAAATGAGGAAAGATTTCAAGGAATATTTGCACCCCTTACATTTGTTTGACAATGTGCATGGTGTGTGTGTGTGTGTGTGTGTGTGTGTGTGTGTGTGTGTGTGTATGTATGTATGTATGTATGTGAGTGTGTCTGTGTTATACTAGGAAAAGAAAAAACAACCCACCAAACAACCAAACATAGGTATTTATTCATTTCTGAAAGAGGGCTCAAGATTCCAGAAGACAAATAGGCACTTATGCAGGGTATATTTTAGCAGCTCTGTTTGTAGAAGATTGATTGCTTTAAGGATTTTTTAAATTGCTGAACAAAAATGCAAGACTGTAATTATGATCTCAAGTATGTTCCTGCAGATCCGAAGTGTGGGAAGTCATACAGTCTCTCTCAGCAGTAAGATAATTACAACCAGCATGCAGAATATAATCGCGGGTGTGAATGCCAGGAGCTAAGCAAAGCACGAACAAATAAGGAATGGGAAAAGGAAATTAATTTAAAGGAATCAAGAACCTTGAAATAGCACGTAGATAGGAGCATGTTCCCCAGGGGTATTTTCTTAGTGGAATCCAGTTGAGTTATTGATTGTATTTGAAAATGTTGTATTAAAATATTGATAAAATTCAAGCAATTTCCTTGGATTGAAGCAATCTGTATCTCTCAACTCATTCCTTGAGGTTAACATTGGTAGTAGCAAAATATTCACATAATTGTTATCAGAAATATAACAGTATACAATTTATATTGCAGGCCAACAACTAATCTATAACAACTATCATTAGTTAATAGATTCAAAAATATTATTACCAATTTAAAAACTTGTCTGTATTGGATAAGGTATTTCCCCTTTTATTCACCACCCTCTTTTGTTGTGTGTACTGAAGACTGAACTTAGTATCTTGCACTTGTAAGACAAGTACTTTACTAATTTGATGTGCCATTGTTCACATCCCAGAATTTTCCATTTATTCTCCTCCCCTAATCTCCCTTGACTTCTCCTTCCCCATCCTACCCTTCCTCACTCTTCTTCCCCAACTCTGTCTCCTTCTTTTCCTTTCTCCCTCTACCCCTCCTTTCCTTTCTTTTCTCTTCTCTTCTTTCTTTCTTTCTTTCTTTCTTCTTTTCATCCTCCCTCCCTTCCTCTTTTCTTTCTGTAGGCTTTTCTAAACTCCAGATGGCACAGATTTAGAGTGGTAAATAGGTAAGCAAGGCTGGAAAGAATTAACCACGGCAAAGCTGGAGTACAGGGTTTTGATGGGGGATGTCGTTCTGTATATATATTTCTCTTATTGGTTGATGAATAAAACACTGGCCAATAGAGGCAGGAAGACAGGCAGGACTAGGAGATGAGGAGAATTCTGGGAAAGGTAGGCAGAAAGAGACGATATAGCAGAGGAATAAGTAACAGGTCTGGATCCTTCTCCAGTAAAATAAGACCACGTGGAAATGCTTAGATTAATAGAAATGAGTTAATAATTAAAACAGAGCTAGCCAGTGGGAAGCCCTAGCCATCAGCTAACAGTTTAAATATTAATCTAGCATCTCTTTGTGTTCATTTGGGGCTGAAGCAGCAGAACCTGGTGGAACAAGAAAACTCCAGCAACAGGGCTTTGTAGTATAATAACTTCCTTCTCATCACATTATTTTTCTTGAGCTCTTAGCCTCATGTTGACAAATAACTTACTTCTCTTTCCAAAGGCTTACATGCCAAAAGGCCGAAAACTTCTGATGAAGTGGACATAGACATTGTGAGGGTCACCTGATTGTAGCGCCTCTACTCTGAATATCGTGCTGGCCTCTCCTCTACACTGTGAGTTGCTCAGTGGATCTTGACTTAGTGGTTGCAGTTCTGTTGGGATCACCAGTCTGTAGCACATTTGTCAACAGGCTAACAGAAAGGAAGATTAATTTTTCTGAAACATCCAGGGCATAGCACTGTGTCTGATACCTAGAGAGAAAAGGATTTTTTCAGCTGGTAGGTCATGTGCACACATATGCTGAGAGTTGGACCAAATCCTACAGTGCCTCTGACCATCTTTATAATCTCAGCAAGTGAGTAGAATATACAATGACATTGAGAGATGATGATGAAAAAGGTATCGTTACTGGTACTCATCCCTGGATTTTGGACAAGAAGTCCTATAATTTTATTTATTTATTTATTTATTTATTTATTTATTTATTAAATTTATTTATACATTTGTAAATCAGAGAACAATTTTGTGGAGTCAGTTATCTCTACCTTTATGTGGGTCCTGGGGATCATATTCAGGTAGTCAGACTTGCATAGCAAGCACCTTTACCCACCAAGCCACCTACCTGACCTTCTGGTTTCACTTTTTTCTTTCTTCTTTTTTTTTTTCCTTTCCTTTTCTTTTTTTTTTTTTTTATTTATTTTATATAACCAAGTCCATTTAAATGAAAACAAACATTTATAGACAATATTTGACAATATTTGGGAATTTGGGCATCATTCTTTCCAAACTACTTCCAGCTGGTAAGGGGCGCTGTCTTGGGAGATTTGAAGAAGATTCAGAAATCCTGGCTGTAGTCTGTAAGGCTGCTTTGTCCAGCTGTTTTGAATGTAGGACCACCTGGTACTCTGTTTCATGTGGTCTAGCTTGATCAAACCACATTAGTCTGGAAAGAATCCACATCTTTTCATTTTCTGTGGAAACAAAAAAAGAAATCCTTTTCCCCATTAACTTGTCCTTGAACTTAAATTTTGGAGTCAAAGCATTTTTTTTATTTAATTTATTATTTTACATGTCGATCCCAGTTCCCTCTCCCTCCCACCTTCCCTCCCTTTTACCCTCTCTGCCCTCTCACATGCACTTTAACCACCCTCCCCTCCCATCCCCCCACCCCAATTCCATATGTAGGGCAATGCCATCCAGTTGGGGTCATGTAGATCTGACAGGTCATGTGAAGTAGGGACTAGGGCTTCTCTCCTGTCTCTAGATTAAGGCTGTTATCCCTCCATGGGGTTGTGTTCGCAAAGTCCTTTTGTACACCAGGGATACATCCTGGTTCCACTGTCTGAGGTCCCTTAGACTGCTCAGTTCTTCTGGCTGAGACCCATATTCAGGGAGGCCTAAGTCAGTCCCATGCTGGATTCCCAGCTATCAGTCTGGTGGCCTGTTAGCTCCTCCTTGTTCAGGTAAGCTGTCTCTATGTGTTTCTGCTGCCTGGTCTTGTCCTCTCCATCTGCATCTGGGTTCTACTTTGACTCAGTGTTTATGTATGGGTGTTTGCTCCTGTTTCCAACAGGCATTAGATGAGGGCTCCATGGATAAGTTAGTTGTTGATCTCACTCTCCGGGAAGGGCATTTATGGTAGCCTTTCCACAGAAGCTCAAATTGTTAGTTGGCAGCAGTCTTGTAGTTCTCTAGACCTTTCTTTGTGTTCAATTTTATCTTCAAACCAATATTGGCTCCCTCTTTTATGCTCTCTCTCTCTCTCTCTCTCTCTCTCTCTCTCTCTCTCTCTCTCTCTCTCTCTCTCTTTTTCCTGTCTTCTATTCCTAACCAGGCTCAATCTTCCTGGTCGCACATGTTTTCCTTCCTATATTTTTATTTTGTACTTGGAGTCACAAATTATGTAACTGGCATTGGGCATGAGTGGTAAGTTTCAAGCATGGTTCTTTAGTGATCATATTTTCTTGTTATTTCTGACTCAATTTAAAGTCTATAAAAGAGTTGTGAGGCACGGAAGAAGACCAGAGAATCAAATTGAATGGAGGATCACTGCATGATACCAAGTGAGGAGGCAGCTGTAACTGGGCAAACATACAGTTTACATTTTTATAGCATTGATCAATGAAATTATAAAGCTGGTTACAAATTCTCCTAGTAGATAATTCACAATTATCTCTCATATATAACTTTGGACTTTCCTAAGGTAGGTTGTTCCTTGGATAAAAAGTATTCACCAAAGGATAAGGAGAGTTAGTTTCCCGAGGAGGAAACCTTAGCATCAAAACAACAGATTGCATAAATATGTGGTATTCTCAAAAGAAATGCATTGCAAAAGTCTGCTGCTGGACAAAAGGATCATCATCTTTTTGGCTAGTGATGGTTTTGAATTTTGGTGAGTCATCATTGAGGTGAGATTTCGTATTTGCTGTGACAAAGAATTATAGAAACAATACACCAGTTGACAGCTGGGTTGCATTATTAGTTAGACTTGTAGACTGGGCCACTTTAAAATCCTTGAGACTTTTTAGTTTATTTAATTTCCTTTTAAAATGATGGTTGTAATGGGTCGTTTGAAAGGGAAGAAATTATGTTAGATTCTTTACCAGGCTGTGCAACAGAAATTCAGAGGAACTGCTGTTAAAATCCAGTAATAATTGAATGGTCCCCATGGCACTAACGGTTTTATTCACTTCTTTTAAGGGACGAGATAGTCCTCTACTCTTGGCCTGCCCTCAACTTATTTGTACCCTGATTGTATTGTTCTCCATCTTTCTGCCCTGAGTGTCTTCTTATTTAACCAGTATTTGAATCATTTTGTTTTTTAAAAGCACTTCATGTTCATTTTTAAATAATACATGTTTTAGACTATAAAATGTGAGCAATTATAGTATTTAAGGATAAACAAATAATTCCTTAAAATACTAAATTTAAGGGTGCACAAAACTCCATATTGTTAAACCAAACAGCATAGAAGCCAAATTTTGTATTCTAAGAAAATAAGATGATAATTTAAAAAATGCACTTAGAATATAGGATGTTGAATAGATTTCATCAGAGACAGACATTAATTTTTAACAAGCTTAAGAGACAAAAGGGAGCTGGTTTGTACAATTGACACATTAAGACTTAACCACACTAAAAATTATATAGAATAGCTTTCTAGAATCAATATGAGATTTACAGAGTGTTTGGCAGGACTTGTTTTAGAAGAAGGGACCACCTGTTTCATAAATGTTCCTTTGAATGCTCTTTAAGCTTAAACCCTTAATATTTGTAAGACAATAGTCACTTTAATTCCACAACTGCTCTTTTTACATTGAACAGTGGATTCTGAAAAATGTATACATTATTTGAGTTCGTGCCCTCTCAATACAGCTGACACATTTTGGCAGGAAAAAATAAACAAACAATATTTGACTCAGAAGGGAGAGGAGAAAGAGACTCTGAAGGTGACAGAGGACAAGTTGCCTACTTCAAAATTCCCCACTGACTCCTAAACTCTGAAAGTCAAGTATCAGGGCTTTAGTGGAGTAATCATTTTTATCCTTACAAGAGAAAGTATTATAACCCATCAGGGGTGTTCTTAATGACTGTCTGATATACTTTATGAAGCAAATCCTCTAATCTCTCTCAAAAGGGCAAGAAGAAATAAAACAAACCACCAAGTCCACTTTGAGATTGGCAGTATATTTTTTTAATTAAAAATGTCTTGTGGAGTGAGATTATTAGGAACCTCCTTGTCAATTAAAATGTACAAATATTGCCTTATTGGGTTATGAATGACTTTAATATCCCATGGGCCACTGATATATTAGAATCCATGAACCCTCTGACTTTCCAGTTTAATAACAGCACTCCCAGAACATGTCTTCGAGTAACTGACAACCCCTCAGAGTGACGGGCTGTAATATCAAAGCCAGTTCAGATCAAGTCTTCAAGACCTATTGCTTTCTTCCTGCAGATTTCAGTTTTTCACTTGGTGTTCTATGACTGCGCTTTCCTTCACAAATCAGGAAACACTGGGAAAGGGTGTGCAATATTTGCATGCATGGTGAATGCATTTGAGTGGCTGTGAAGATTTCAGCCCTGTGACCTTTGAGAGTACTTCAACAGAGTTGCTCAACCTGGTACCCCTGGCATTGTGGCCAGAAAGCCTTTCATAGTAGGAGCTGTCCTGTGGACTCTAAAGCACCTAAAAGAAAAAGAGAAAAAAGAAAAGAAAATGTCTAGATAGATGATCAGAGGTCACAAGACATGACCAGATGTCTCCCAGGGAAATCCCTGGAGAACTGATATTATATATAAAGTAAGAAATTTTATTCTATTCTTACAACATGCTGCCACATGTGATGCCAATGTGCTGCTGTATTTACCTCCAAAATAGTAAATGGGCAACTTTTTTTTTTATCATCTTCTGTCTTAGAGTAGACGAAAAGGGGCATCCAGTCACATGTCCTGAATAGGCAAGTTTTGAAAATAGTCAACTGAGAAGTAAAGATCCAGATTTTAGCAATAGTTTCATTATTAAAACATACATGATGTTTAAAGGGAGTCAGTATCCTGGCTTATGAGTGGGTGATAGGTATGAATAAGCCCATCTCATAGGGTTTTTTTTTGTGGGTAAATATGACTGATATGAAAATGATCTGCAAACTGTAGTGCACATCTGAAATGTAGGCAGAGTTATAGAGCTACTATGGATAATGTCAGGTGGAGTGAACTGTGTGGTGATATGTGATTTATGATTTATTAAAGCTTACGTGAACATCAGGAAAGCAAAGCAGCCAGCTACTAGCTCTTACCTCTACTTCAGACTAAAAGGTGATCCAGGCTCTACTAAAGCTCAAACTGGAATCCCAGACTTCCATGTTCTCCTCAACATGGCTGGAGATTCCTGAGACTGAATGCCAGCTCTGAGACCTTGCCCCTGTCTTATATACTTCCCTAATGCTGGGATTAAAGGTATGACTCTGTTATTCTTCACTCTTGTGTACACCATGGTAGCCTTGAGCAAACAGACTTCCATTTGCCTTTATCTTCCAGGTACTGGGATTAAAGCTTGTGCTGACTTTGCTTTCTGAATCCTCAGGCAAACTTTAATAAATTGCAAACAATACATCACCACAGAACTGTATTCTCCTTTGATAAACAAATGGCAATCCAAAGTGAAGTATTTCTTCTCACCCACAACTAAATTTATTTATTGGATCCTTTAAAATTCTCCTTTGTCTATGTTTTTGATGCTAATTTTTCATTGTTAGTGAATGACTCCTATATAACTTATAATAAGACAAATACCATATTAGTGGCATATGACTAATTGTGTATTAACATTAGGAATATAAGAAACAATTTTGGAGACTTTCATCTGGAAAGCAGTGCTCTATAGAACCATGGCAGCTTGTGGTTTAGGGGAACTCTTTTAAAGAAATGATTACATGTTATTGCATTAGTTGATAAGGAATTAACAAGGGGTTCCCAGTCTGGCTGGGTACCACAATTACCCAAGGAAGAATTTGAACCTTGGCTGTTGAAGCATAGCATAGTCCCATCCCAGATGTGTTTAGTTGGAATTTTCAGGGTCTCCACACCGCTGAGCATTCATGGCAGATTCTGACATGCTCACGTGCTGACAACTGGTTTAAACTTCCAATGCTAATAAACTAGCTAGCAATTCATATGGTTATGACCTTAGCAAAATAAGCAAGGATATATAAAAATTTTCCAAAGAAAGGAGATACAAATAGGATTATGAAAATAAGTAAAAAGGAGAAAATGTTTGTGTCTCTTACAACTTCTGCAGTACAAGATCTGACTTCTGCAGCTGTAATTTCAAACTCTGTGGTAAGGTTTCTTGAATATTGAAGAGTCAGAGAATGCTGTGACTCATATACTTTAGACTTCACTATTTATTGTAGCCTAGAACTGTTTTCCAGATGCTATGGAGATTTTATGACTTGTTATAGTTTTTACGGTATTAAAAACCAAGTTTAACAAAACAAAAGTAGATAGTGAAACCAGGAAATCCACAGAAAACATGTTGTTTAACATTTGCCAAAAAAGGATTTAAAAAGTCTTTGTGCCAAGTGTGGTAGCACACAAGCAGACATGCAGCTGTGAACTCAAGAACCAGCCTGATTAACATAGCCAATTCTAGGATAGCCAGGGGTACAAACAAAAATCCCTGTCAGAACCCAGTCCCCACTGATGAATGTTTTTCAGACTTCCAACCTCAATTCAGTGTGAAATTATGTATTTGTGTTGTTTAAGTCACACAGTATGTAGTCCTAAAACACATCCTGGAAGATTTAGGCTCCAAATGCTCTTGTATTGTCCAGGATGGATGAGTCAGGTTTAAGGCAGAGGTTCCTGTGATCCATCCGCTTTCTCTTACATTTCATAGTGTTTACGACTGATTAAAGAAGTTGTGGTGCAACCCACCAATGTGCAGAGAACAAGAGACTGTGACATGCTCAGCCACAAATGGGACATCTATAACACACCCTCCCTCAGAGGGTCAGGGATTATTGTAAAAGAGGGGGCAGAAAGATTTATAAGAGCCAGAGGTAGTGTCTGCAGTGTAAGGGCTGTTGCATACTGAATTTACAGCAACCATGATTGCATGCACAAGATCTGCATAAGATCTAGCCCACCCTACCCACTGCCCAAATCCCAGTGTGCTTAGGGAGAGGTTCATAAAGTTTCATAGCAAGAGGGAAGGGAAAATCAGTTTTCCTCAGGTACATGGCCTCCCAGAGGCTATCTATCCTTGCTCTAGTAGATGGTCTTAAAACAAGTGGTGAGTTTAAAAATAAGAGCCACATGGAAGTTGAAATGGAAAAGTAAACAGAGGATAAGGAATGAGTTGGAGGAAAAATAAAACATGTGAATTTGATCAAAATGGATCATATTCATGTATGAAACTCTCAGACAATAAAAAAGAGAAAGAAAAATGCAAGTGAATCCATGGCAACTACAAACAGAGCAGCATTTGGTTGGGGCAGCGGTAGTAAGAAGCAGCAGGAGGGACATAAAGGTTTCCATGGCAATTTGGGGAATAATGGCTATGTCTTGATAGTGAGGATAGTGTCATCAGCGTGCGTGTATAAATTATGAAATGTGTTAATCATTAATCAGTACTATGGTCCCTTAAAATTGTGGGATTCAAACATTTCAATTGAGTCCATGTTAGTTTTGTGAATCTTATTTGTTCCCCACAGGCTTCAACTTTGAGCATCATGGCCTTTAGCATTGTACTTGTCCTAGGTTCTGGTATGGTCTCTTTGCTTGATGGATCATTGCCAAATTGGTATCTTCTACTACTTGCTTACCATGCCGTGCCTCTACAGAATGAGGCATTCAATCATGCTTTTCCCATAGTGATTGACTGAAGTCCCTCTGAAACTATGAAACAGAGCAAAAACTCCTCTGTTAGGCTGATTCTGGTAAGTATTTAGTCACAGAGACCTGAAAGGTAAGCAATGAGCCAGTGAGAGCCTCTGTTCCACACCTACCATAGGTAGTATTCCTGGAGGCTGTCCATCACATTATGTGGTTTCAGACATACAAAGTCTTTGGGCGTTCAACTTTATCTCTTCGTTATTCCTCAGAAAAATGAATTCTGAAAACTGCTCATTCCTCAGGCATTACACTGGCCTGCTCTGTCACCTGGCAGAAAGCACTCAAAACAGTACTCTGGTCAGCCCTTGTCTATGAGTCTGCAGGCAGGTGTAAAGGATCCCTTTAAAAGTCAGACCCCTGCCCACTTAGTGCTCTCTTTTGCTTTCTCTGCTCTTTTGCTCTTGCTCTTCTCCTCACACCCCCTCTCTCTCCTCTCTTCTTTTCTGTTCCTGGTGTCTCTGTATCTCTTCACTTCCCCCTCACTCCCCTTTCTAAATAAACCCCTCACTCAAGCACTGTCTGCCTGGTGTGTTATTCCCTCTGCCTTGGTCACCCTCACCTGCTATGGAACCTGCTATGTTCTCCCACGTGGTCCCTTACCTTGGGATCCCCTTCTCCAGCTTTATTTCTATAACTGTAACAAAAGAACACCTCCTGCTACTCAAATGTGTTCTAACAGAAAATGTATTTAAGGCCTTTTAAAGGGGGTTCCTTTGGAAACATAAGCATCATCTACTTAGTGTAAGAGAGTCTTGATGTTGTTGACGGTGTACTTAGCATTTTACATAGTCATTGTTCTTTCCGGACTGTGATTTTATTTAATAAATAATTGAACGGTGTCTATGCATTTTAATTTACAGACTGTAAAAGTCACTGTACATGTTGGTAAAATATTTTTAGCAAACTTGGTTTTTATCTGTATTACAGAGATTTTAAACAAAATCTTAAAATGTAATTACAAGGAAGCTCCAAAGTCCTTACAGAGGAACCTATGAAGTGTTGTGCTTTTGCATATATCGAGTCAGCCCTTCCTGGGATGAAGCTCAGGACTTCTGAAGCCTCTGGGCTAGGTTTGAAGACAGTTCTTTGTTATGGCTGCATATCTCCTGTGGGGGCTTTCACTTGTGTTTGCTTCATTCTTCTTTTAACTGCTTTCAGATGCTAAGAGGACTATCATTTGCTGCTTGGCTTACTATTTTCCATTGGGACTCTGTTGAGGCAGAGGTCAAATTAACTCCAAAGCTTTCCATCCTAGCCATTTATTTCTCTACTGTTTATTTCTTTCGCTCTGAGTAGGAATTTAGCATTTAAACATAGTATTTCAGAAAAGGATGATGGAACCCAGCATCCTGAGTGCTGATCAACCTGAGTACAACTAAATAGCACAAGACTAAGCCTGCCCTCCCCCAGTGATAAACAGCTCAGCATCTCAAAAATAAAGTAGTCATAGATCATTCATTTTTTAGACAGTTTTTGTTTGGACTTCAGGATACTGAGACATGACCTTAGAGCCCAGCCATTTCCACAAGTTAATATGCAAATCAGCAGGTAGCACTTAAGCCATGGAACTCTGGCCTTTGCCATACACATGAACAGAAGCCAAATACTTAATCCTGAAATCCCATGGTCTCCCTCCTCCAATGAAAGTCACAGGAACAGCTACCTACTGGAATATGGTAAAGTTTAAATGAATAACACATGGAAAGTTCTTAGTACAATGTCAGGCATGCTGTAAGGGCTCTTTATACTATACCTGAAAGTTGTTAATATTTAATACTCAATAACATTTTATCTTCTTATGCAAGGAACCTGGGTTAGGAAGATGTCAAATACTGATCTATGTAAAGAGGTTCTCAATAATACAGTCAAGGATAAAAAAACAAAACAAAACAAAAGGAGTACTAAGATAAAGGCTCACACAGGGTAGGTACATTGTCAGGAAAGAAGAGCAACACTCATATCAGTTTGAAATCAGGGATGACATCAATCATAAAAACCCAAAGAAACATCATCAGGGGTCAAAAAGGAGACACCTTGAGAAATGCCAAAGAGCCAAAATGGCAGAATTCCAGAGTAAATGCTGTACTTGAGTAGGAAACATCCTCCAAAGGCTTGCGATAAAGATTTCAGTATCCATTGATAGAACATTGGGGAAGTTACTGCATCACAAGGGCAGTAACTTCATCAGCAGACTTATCTGATGATGGATTTATACTTTGATGACGTTACTGGGAAATGATAGGAACCAAAAGATGGGGTCTGAGACTAAGAATCACCAAGCAAAATTCCAATTTCAGTGATAGTGAGAAGAGTCTGTGGTTGCGTATTGATGCGAGCATTTTTTTTTTTTTATGAGATATCCAGGGCACATAAAGTTGTAAGGATGAGAATGGCACACAGAGGGCCACTACAGAAAAGACCTCATCTCATAACAATACTTCATACTATTTACATGAGGCCAGTGAACCCATGTATTTCTAATTCAGTTTGGGAAAATATGTTCCATAGAAAAAAAAATGCTATCCTGTATGAATGACCTGTTGGTGTTAAACTCTGTTGCAAACCATGTTCATTTCTTTATAGATCTTTCATTTTAGCCATAAGAGTTACTCACGTTGTCTCAAGATTATTTTATTTGCTCTTAGTTTTGTCTATGAATTTCTCACTTTTATCCTGCTGTATGGAGAGCTCAATTTAATCTAACCACTTCCTTTAAAATGATTATACAGTAAATTAAATTCAACATATTTCACATGTTATGCCCAGATCAAGGACTCCCAAAAAGATCGCTATAGAGGAGACAACTCACTGAATGCAAGAACAAAGGTTTCTTTATTGAATCGAGATACAGCAAGGACCCCACTCATTCAAGAACAAGTGAAGTGCCACTTTTTGTCTGAGGGTGTTTTTAAAGGGGGAAGTTCAAAAGACTGGATGTCTTGATATTATAAAGTTTTTATGGTTACATAGGATGAAACAAAAAAAAAATGTATGTTTAGGCAGAACGCAACTAAGCAGGAAGAGTGGAGGAGTTAAGTTTGTTAATTATCTCCTAGGCGAGGGCTTTTACAACTACGAATTGACAACTACCTGATCTTCTTTAGGACAGAGAAATGTTGACACAGCTGAGGGTTGTTATCTGATCCCAGGCCTCTGTACCCAGTTCTTTGTTTAGCTTTATATGTTGGGCTGCCTTTTTTGGGAACTCAGGCTTGAATTTTTTTTTTCCTATATAGGCTTTGGAGTCTAAGTTTTAGACTTTTATTAATTTTTCCCTTGCTGGAAGAAATATGCAATGAAATACAAACAGTCAAAACATCAGTGCTTATTAAATTAAATGTCTCTTTCTTTCCAGCATTCTGTCTACCTTCATGAACAGTTCAAACTGGTTAATCAGAGAAGGATTGGGTTTTACAGAACTTGGCAAGTGAAAATAGTGGTGTGTGTTGTTTTCCTTTTTCTTTATCAGATTCTTACTCCCTGGAGTTTGAGATACAAGGGAGAGGATTGGGATGCAGGGGTTACCCAACCTAGCTGGTTTCTATTTCATAAACTCTGTGCATTTGTCTCAGTCTGACTGTATGTCCATCTTCTATTAGGTTCTGTTAACATGGTATGTGCTGTGACTCTTGGAGGACATTACCCCCGGCCTCTGTACAATCTCTGATTAGGCCCTCTGTTTCCAAGAACATATATATATATATATATATATATATATATATATATATATATATATGTCCAATACCAAGCCTATGTGTATATGCATCTGCAAATGAAAGGGAGCCCCTGACAGAGCTCCCAGTAACACTCTTGCTGCTGTTGGCTTTGTTCTTCATGCCAGCAGAGTGATGAGAAGAGAAAGTTTACAGCTTGCAGGACAACCAGCCAGAGTAAAAGAACACTCTTCCATTTTTTGCAGCCACTGACCCACTTCTGATGCCTGTCTCAGAACAGGCTGTCAGTTTGACTTTATTGGGAAATGATACCATAGCTACTATAATGTAAATGTGGCAGTATGTTCAGGTCGCTGCTGTCTCACCTTGCCTCAAAGTTTGTGTAGATTTTCTGTTTAATCCTTATACTCTGATAGCAATGGTGGTGATTAATGGTCTTCAATGTAATCTTAAAAGGTCCCCGGTGCCACCGCTGACTGCCTCCTTCAGCCTGGAGGGCATTCTCTCCAAAAGGAATACTTCTTTTTAAGATCTTAAATTTTGAATATCCACAAGTCTAGGATAATAGGACATGCTGCACTGTGCTCCGTGTTACCAAATTTGGCCACAAAGAAAGCAGTATGATCTGAAGCAAAAACCTTTGGAAGACTCCTCCACAGAAGACACACTCCAGTGATGTGAAAGTGTCTTCTTTGCCCTGGGGACACTGCATCTCTAGGAAAAGACCTGAGCTGCTGACAGGAAGCCCTGCCAATGAACAACCCCAGACCAGCCAGTCTTAGACACAGTGCAGACAGAAGAAAGATGAATAGCCTGGTTGTTATCTAGCATATTAATCTTGGTCCATTACTTAGTTGTCTTGTAAGCAAGTTTCTTTGATTCTGGATTTGTGGTCTTCCTCTGAAGAAGGGTAACCTTGAGGTGATCTTAAAATACTGTAATTCCATGTATAGTAGGAAGAATGAGGAAAGACTTTATGACAGTCTACTCAGTGGTCATATGAGATTATTTCTCTAATACCCTTTCACAGCTAGATTTTATTCATTCTTAGAAGTCACAGAGATGTTACATAAGTAGTCACTGTCAACATGATTAAAGCAGAGGCAGCAGCGAGAGACAGCCAGTGTATACACACAGGGGTGGACTAAATACTAAGGAAATCCAGATAAATAGCAGGTAACATGTCTGTTCCTAAAAATACAGCAGTATCAGAGTGACACCAATTTATCACATCCATGTCCAAATGCATATGTATAGCAGTCTGTCCTCACCTTTCCCCATTCCTTCTACCTTCACCCATTCTTTGCCAAACTCAAGGTCTAATCCTATTATTAATTTTATTGTCTTCACTAATATTATCTTTGAAACATAAAACATATACACTCGTCAATAAAACACATAGCAGATCATCTGCCACCAGAATGGTTTAAATTACTAAAATTTTATATTACTACATGTGATGACTAATCTTGATTGTGCCCCTGACACACCTGGGAAGAGCGACCTAAGAATTGCCTTCATCAGTTGTCCTGTGGGTATGGCTATAGAACATTTTCTTGACTGATAATAGGTTTGGAAGGTCCATCCCACTTGTGTAGTACCATCTGTAGACAGGTAGGTCAGGGCCATAAGGAAAACAGTTGAATATGGCTGGGAGCAAGCCAGTAAGCTGCTTTCCTCCATGGTTTCTGCTTTAAGTTCCTGCCTTGAGTTCCTGCTTTGGTGTCCCTCTATAAAGGACTATCATCAGTAAAGTGAAATAAACCAATCCCTCCCCCAGTTGCTTTTGGTCAAAATATTTTATTACAGCAGCAGAAAGCAACACAGTACACTAACTATAAGAAGGAAATTTCAGCACAGAATTATCTATGTGTCTGTGTAGACAGGCTTTCAAGCCTCTATTCTGAGTCTACCTTCTCCTGTGTCAGGGTTACATGGGATCCACCATACCAGGCTGGGATGATTCTTTTTTATTTCAAAGTGGAAGTTTTATTTGGAAAAAGGAAAGGGAGTGGGTAGAGAGAAGAGAGAGGAAGGAGACAAAGAAAGGGAAGAAGAGATAGGAAAAATCCTATCTACCCCCTCAGAGCAAGAAAGGAAGAGATGGATGACTCTTATAATGCAGAATATTTAGTTAATAAGATACTTAGTAACAATACTTTTTAACTGGGTGAAAGTTAAAGAGTTTTCACTGTGTTAAAAAACAAAAGAAAAACAAACAAGCAAACAAAAAAGTAGAAAATTGTTACATTTTAAAAGAAGAAAATGGAACAATATTAGACAAAAGTCAGATCTACTAATGTAAGACATGGGACTATTTTCATTTTTATTCTTTGAAATGTGTTTCCTAAGAGTTGTAGAATGAGAATATGTAAAGTTTTAAAAGAAGCACAGATGATTTGTTTATTGCAGTTACATTTTATGACTGTCGGAATTTAAGATTGTAATTGAAAATAAGCAATCTATCTTATAATAGCAAGAAAAAGCTAGAAATTCATTATCTGTTACTGTTGAAATTGAAAGTGAAAGTGTCAGTGTCATTTACTCACATCACCACACTTTATACTCATGTAGCATGGCATCATTTTATTTATTCTTTATTAGTATGTCAATGTCACATAATCCAATATAAGTTAAGCCTTATCCATACTCTAACTCCATGTAATTGGAGCTTCTGCTGAATATTTAATTCAAAACTCAGGACTGAACTTTCCAGTTCACATGGTCTTGGATGATTTACTATGCAGAAAAGGAATTATCTTTTCTTCTGTCATTTTGAAATAAGGCCAAGGTCACTACTTACACTTTAAATTTTTATGTATTTATTTCATGTTGTCAGCCTCTAGTTTAGAAGTAGAAGAAAAAATATGCTTGCACTGATGCTCATTCAGGCCTTAAGTTGGCAGTACATTGAGTACCATGCTACTGGTTGTGATGTGGAGAATAGTAGTGACTTCATGGGCTGTGAAATGCATAGAACATAGAAAGGGTCTGTAAGTATCATTACCACATTATACTGACTGAATACTTAATGAGTATTGAAATCTTCTTAAAAGTTCATTTTAAGACTTGAGAGCATTTCCTATTTCCAAATAGATATAATTTGGAAAAAAAAAACTAGCCTTCTAAGCACTATCTGAAATATTGTACTATCTAAATGGTGACAGCCTTGAAGGTATCAGGGCAACTCCGGTGTATAACTCCAAGAAACTTACTATTGATTTGATGATAACAACTTTTCCAGAAGACATGAGTAAATGCTTTATAAAATAGCCAAAGATGTGCTTGCCTGTGTCTAATAATTTTAAACAGCAGTAAAGAAATATCAACATTTTAAATACAAAGTGGCATCTAGTAGGTTTGCAGTCAATTTTATTCATCATTGCTATAGTCAGAGTTCATTTACTCTGCTCACGCCAACAGATATTTCTAAAGGTATCAATGGCTCTATAGATGGAGCAGCTGGTGAAGGAGTCTACACTGGCAGCGAGCCCTCCCTTAAAGTACTTGATGAGAGGAAGAAAAAAATCTTTTCATTGCAGCCACTTGCGTCCTTTTCTTTTATAATCATTTTTCCTTTGCTCGGCAGAAGTCCTTTGGTTTGATGTCCTCTCACCTGCCTCCTTCTTGTTTTAGTCACATATGCTTCCAGTGTCATATTCATGAAATCATTCTCTAAAGCAGCATCACAGAGCTTGACATCCATGCTTTTTCCTCGGAATTCACGGCCAGTGTGGTTGGCTTTAATTCACTTTGAGTTGATGTTCATGTGCTGTATAGGTTTCATTCTTCTGCATGTAGATACCTGTATTCCCAGTGTCATTTACTGAAAAGACTCTCCTTTCCCCAACTGCATATTCCTAGCACACTTGCAAAGAGCACTTGACTGTTTATGATCATATTTATTTCAGGTCTATTTTTCTGCTTCATCAACCTGCTTATCTATATGAAAGCAACATTCTATTTTGGTTACAATAGGTTTATAATATATTTTGTGGTCTCTTTTCCCCTCAAAGTTGGTTTGGGTATTTATGGCCCTTTGTGGTTCCATATATTGGACAATATTGTCTATTCCCACAAAAAAAAATGTCATTGTGATGGTATCCAGGGTTGCAGTGAAACCACAGATTGTTCTGAGTACTATTAGGTTGCATATGAAATACCAGCCCCCCACCCCCCAAAAAAAGACAGGATCGTATATTCCCTAGCTGTGGTTAATTTGGGAAATAATATGAATTTTAGGAGGTGGAGCCAAGTTGAAGGAAATAGGTCACCAGATGCTTGTGTTTTATGTTTATACTTAGTCTCTAGTCCCTTTTTAAATAGCTTTTGACACATGCCCCTGCCTCTCTGGTGTTCTTTGTTATGATAGACTCAGAATCAATGGAACTAAAGACTCTGGACTGAATCATCTGAAACCACTGGCCAAGATCCATCTTCCTTTCCTTTAAGTTGTCCTCAGGCATTTAGCCATATCCACATTAAAATTATAATATGAAAGTTTTAATACTATTTCTTCCAATATATCAGTGCAAAGTGCTTTTCCATTTGTGCATTCTTTGATTTCCTTAATCAGTTTTATAGTTTTCAGTATAAAAAAATTTTGGATTTCTTACTTATGTTTATTAATTAATTAATTAATATTTTTTGGTGTTAAACATTTCCTATGTAATATTCCTCAGAATAAAGAGAACAGCTGATTTTAAACAAGAAGTTTATTTAAACAACAAGATGCTTGACTTGAAGGGAATACTATCTAGGATCATTTTGTTCAAGAGTAATTTACCCCTACTTAAAGACAGATTGCCGTACATGTAACAGCTATGTACAAGAAAGTTATAAAAATTGTCCTTGGTTTTACAATGATAAATGAAAAACATTAAAATTCTCCAATCGAACAAGGTATGCAAGGATTTTGTTGTTGGGTTATTTTGTTAAAACACTGAGAGCAAAATAACTTACCAGAATATAAAGATAAGAGCTGAGTGAGCATGCCACTATGGAGAAAGGGGGATATTTTCACAGAAGCAGTACTCCCCCCCCATACCCCAGACCATCTCCATCTGATGTCAATCAAAACACAACATTGGCCATTTAGTTTAAAAAAGAAAAAAAAAAGTGCAATATGCTTGTGCACATACACCAGTTACTTTATGTACAATAAAGAAATGGGGACAGGGAAATGAAAGAATAGAGAAAACTATACTGTAGTAGTCAGGATGTGGCGGAACCAAATTGCGGCTTTCTAATTGCGAATGTATTCTTGGTCTATAACAAATTCTGGAGTAAAGTAGCAGATTCCCTTTTTAGTAGACACCTCCTGTTTGCTGCTGGAACACATCAATCGTATCTTCATCCTCCATTCCCAACTGTGCAGGTGTGTCTGTTTCATTGATTGGTTGTCCATCAAACCGGAATCTGATCAGCCTCATTGACAATCCCTGTCGTTCACAATAGGCTTTCATTAATTTACTAAGTGGTGTATGCCTCTTAATCTTAAACTGCACCACAGAACCATTCTGCCCCGCCACCTTCAAATTAATATATGATCATTGTTCTCGGTCTTGACTCCTTCCTTGGGTTTCTCTTCGGCCATGGCGAGTGCAGTGGTCTCCTGAGCTGCCGCTTCACAAAAGAAGATTTTTTTACAGTGTTGAATATTATATTGCAATAGCAGTAAAATATTAATATGAATGAGGCTGTCTATTATGAGTTCCTCTATAAGGAACTGCAACTTTACTTATATGTCCACAATTTTAAGCCTTTATATTTTCATGTATTCATTACTTTTCTTTTGTTGTAATAAAACACCATGAGTAAATGCAACTTTGAAGATAAAGTTTGTTTTGGCTTATGGTTCATCATGCAGAATAGAGGTATGTAGCATGAAGCTGAGAAATCCTATGTTAAAACTGTAAGCACAAAGTAGAGAGGGACCTGGAAGAGGGTCAGTACTTTCACTTCTCAAAGCCTGTTCTCAGTGACACACCTTGTCCACTAAGGCCACACCCCTCCATGACCTCTCTAACAGTGCCACTGAGAACCACGTATAAAATGCCTGAATCTATGGGGGATTGCTTCACATACAAATCAGCAATATAGTATAAGTGGCAACTGACCATCTGTTGGTGGTTGTTTTCCATTCTTGACTCTTTGATCTTTGGGGGCCTGCCACTCAGCTCCCAAAGAAATCATACAGAGGCACATTATTTCTCATGAATGCCCAGCCTTCACTTGTTTCTAGCTAGCTTTCCTTAACTTAAATTATCTCATTTATGTTTTGCCTCTAGGACTTCATCTTTCTCTATTTCTTTGCACCTTTCTTTACTTCTTTGCTTACTGTGTAGTTGGGTGGCTGACCCCCAATGTCCTCCTGTCTGCCTCTTTTTCTTGCTCCTGATCTCTTTCTCCCAAGATTTCTCATATTTATCCTTTCTGCCTGCCAGGCCCTCTTACCCTTTCTCTAGCTTTGCTATTGGCCATTCAATTTTTTTATTGTGCCAATCTGGTATTTTTGATAGGCAAAGCAACATAGCTTCAGAGAGCTAAACAAATGCAATGTAGAAGAATGCAACACATCTTTGCATTATTAAAACAAATGTTCCACAGCATAAACAAATGTAACAAATCCTAAAATATTATTCTATGACAACTATCACCAGCTATAAGCAGTTATAATTCAGTTAATAGCAGACAACTGACTCTACAGCATGTCAAGTAAGACAAATACGTTTTCATACCATGCTCCAGGAGGGTAGACTGGTAACTATAGCCAGTCACATGATATCTCTACTTTACTTACCTGTCTAACCTATAGAAGTTTGCTGTTCCTAATGTTGGATGGGGTTTTCAAAACTTCTGTTTCTGAGTGCTGAGTCATGAATCCTTTTCTTTTCTTTTCTTTTCCTTTCCTTTCCTTTTTGATTAAATAAACTGTTAAATTTAGTTGTTTAAAGTTTTATCTAACAACTATAGGTGATGGTCTTCTAATTTCCCTTTCAACCTTCACCTTGTCACTGTCTAGAAATGCCTGAATTTTTAAGTTGATGTTGTTATGCTGCGATTTTACTGGATTCTCAGAAAGACTGGGTCTAGGAAGAATAGAGGAGAGCAAGAAAAGAGATATCTTAATAGAGGGAGCCATTATAGGTTTAAAGAGAAATCTGACACTAGGGAAATGTCCAGAGATCTACAAGGATGACCCCAACTAACAATCTAAGCAATAGTGGAGAGGCTACCTAAATGCCCTTCCCTTATAATGACATTGTTAACTACCTTATATGCCACCCCAGAGCCTTCATCCAGTAGCTAATGTAAGCAGAAGCAGGAACAGACACCCACAGCTAAGCACTGAGCCATACTCCTGGAATCCAGTTGTAGAGAGGGAGGAATGATGAGCAAAGGCGTTAAGACCATACTGGAGAAACCCACAGAAACAGCAGACCTGACCAAGTGAGAGCACATGGATCCCAGTCATAAAGCTGGGGAACTAGCATTGGACCAAACCAAGCCCTCTGCATGTAGGTGCCAGTTAGGAGGCCTGGGCAGTCTAGGGGACCTCTGACAGCAAAACCAGTGTTTATTCCTAGTGCACAAAGGCTTTGGGAGCCCATTCCCCAAGGAGGATACTCTCTCCACCCAGATACAAGGGGGAGAGCCTAGGCCTAACCCCAAACCATGTGACAAACTTTGATGATCCCCCATGAAGGCCTCACCTTCCTTGGTGATTGGATGGAGGGTTGGTGGGATGGGGGTCGGGGGCATGGGAGGATGAGAGGGAGAGGGAACTGGGATTGATATGTAAAGTATAATTGTTTCTAAAAATAAATAAAAAAGAATGATATAGGGGTTCTATATATAAAAGATCATTCCTTCTCCAACCAGTACAGTCTCATGTCTTGCATTCAGATTTGAATTTTTTTAAATCTCTACTTTGTTAGGAGGCAGAGGCAGGAGGATCTCCATGAGTTTAAGACAAGACTGGTCTACAAGAGCTAGATTCTGGACAGAGAAAACCTGTCTCGAAAAAACAAAAACAAAAACAAAATCTCTACTTTGTGAGTGTTACTATGACTCATGCCATGAGTACAGTGTGGCACATAAGTGAAGAGAATGGGTCACCTGGTAGCTGATGCCTGAGAAAGCACTAGCTGTAGGCTACACATTTGGCTTTGAGGTGAGGACTGGTTCCAGTCTCTTGAGAACATGTATTGAGTTTTGACAAATAATTTCTGCACACCAACTGAGGTAACGGTGTGATTTTAAAATCTAGATAACATTAATGAAGTGATCCACACTACTTAGTTTATTAACTTATTTAATTTTTAGGTGGGGGTCTTGTTCTGTAGCTTAGGCTGGCCTTAAGTTTACAGTGTCCCTGCCTTATGTGGTGCTCCTGCCTTACTTAAAGCATTTCCATATACATTTTGCTTTGGTTGACCCACCTCTGGTGCTTCCCTTCCCATCTCTCTGTCCCTGCTCTCTGCTTGCACCCATCTGTCCCCTATATTCTACCTGCAATCTCATGTGCTCTATTAGCTTCCCCACACTCCTTTATTGAAACCCTTTCTCCCTTCTCAGATTTCTAAGTCCATGACATCTATCACCGCCGTGTAACTACATTTACTAAGAAGTTATTTAAGTAGTAAAGAGAATAAATTGGTGAGAGGATGTCAACTAGAGAGAACATACATTTAAAAGGAATACAGTGTAAGCCATGGCATGACATAATCAAAAGAAGAAAGTTTAAAACCCTTTCTTACCAAGGGTTTATTGAATGTCAACTCTCTGAGGTATTTTGTGGTAAGCTACCAAGAGGCACACAGTTCTTTTAGTTTACATTTCAACTCCTTAGAAACAATACTTCTTTATTAGATTTTATGGTTGTTGAAGGCTTTTGAAGTGGCCAAAAAATGAACTTAAAGAGAAAGTCATTAATAATTAAATGAATGAATATTTAGCTGGCTCAATGAGAAATTATTTTCTCAAACCAAGGCTAGAATGCTTTAGCATGGTTTGGAGCCCAGCAATGGAGATAGAGTTGGGAGTCTCTATCCCTCAAATTGTTTCCATTTGTAACCAGGTGTGCAGCTTGGCTGCTGAAGAGACAGGCTAAGGTGTGTATGTGATTAGTGTAATAGTTGGGAACCATAATGGTGTGCATCATATAAATTGGAAAATGTTTTATTTGTTAATTAAAAAATTATTTAATTCCATGTTATTAGGAAGTTGTATTCACAGTGTTAAGCTGAAAGTTCAACTGTGTACTATAATATCTTTTTTTTTTTTTTTGTCAAAACTCTTCTGTCTTAAATGCATCATTGTGACTCCTTAGGAACTAAAACTTAAAACAAACGAAGAAAAACAACAGCAACAACAAAAAAGACTTTAGTATGCTTCTTTACCTGTCTCATTAATTGACAGTTACGTTTGTGCCATGCAACTGGGAAGAATGTTTGGTAGGTACTCAGAGGGGTTGGGAGGTACCTGGATGTACATTTTGGTGAAAGTCCGTTGCAGAATTTTTTTGTGTGTTCTGTTTCCGGTCTTGATTTTGAAAAATGTAGTTAATTTCTGCTTTTTTGTGTGCACGTTATAAACAAATTATATTGTTTCTAACATTATTTATAAGTAAGGAAAATAATTACCACAATTTTAATGATTCTTCTAAAATGGTGCAATCAAAGCTGTTCTTAAATATTTGTTTAAGAAAAATCTACCCAGTTGTCACATTTTTTCTCTTGGTTTAATTTTTAATATTTTCAATTATTTTTTTGTATATGTATGGGAGTGAGTGTATGGATGTGGGTATAATTACCATAGTGCTCAGTTGGAGGTGAGAGGACAACCCATGAGAGTTGCCTCTCTCCTTCTACCGCATAGATCCTGCTAATAAGATCGAGTTGTCTGACTTGGAAGCATGTGCTTTCATTCTCTGAGCCATCTCTGGCATTTCCATTGGCCTTTACATCTTTACATACATACATACATACATACATACATACATATATATACACACACACACATAACACACACACACACACACATATATATACATATATATGTATATATATGTATATATAATGTCCTGACCTTTCTCTAATCTCTAGACTTTTATACCCAACTAGACATTCCTGTAAGAGGACCTAATAAGCATCTCAAAATTAACAGATTCAAAAATAAGCTCCTTGTATTCCTCTTGTCTTAATCTTCTTGTTTCATCTTGATAGGCCCAAACTCTATTGTAGTCATTGTTCATGTAGACAAAATAATCATCCTGACATCACTGATTATTTTAGCTCACAAATTCAACCCACCTTTAGTCCAACAACACTACATATCAACTTTAATCATAGCATGGGACTGATGACATGTTTATCACTTCTTCTGTGCCATTGATGTAGTAAGGCAAAGTCTGTGCCTTTATCTGTATCTTCTGACTCCTAATGCAGTGCTCATACTAAGCATTGGAAGATGAAAGCCAATTTACGTATCAATCACATCATCCTGTGGGTTCTTTTGGGAAGGGTGAGAGTACAGACAGAGGCTTTAAACACTGCTTTACAGACTATGATGCCCTTGTTTTCAAAATTCTACCTGAGATTATGATATTTGCCAATATTGCAGTCTCATGGTATTGGAAAGAGGTTGGAAGTTGTGGAATTTATATTAAGTACCATTCTTGGCATCTATTTCTATAATTATAACCTACTTTAATTGTCATAGATGAGAAGTAAATGTCACAACTCTCAGTTCATTGTTGAAGAAATTAGTTCCCTGACAATCTGTGGGTTTACAGCTGACAAGTGACAGATGCCAAATTCTTCTGCTGATCCATTGCTCGGGGGATGAGAAATGTGGAGATATCTGGGGAGCTGAAAGATTATAAGTCCTTATTTGCCAACTTATCTTTCAGGGGAAATCTTAAGTATTCCGTTTGATAGTTTTTATAGGCAAGCTTGCAAAAGTGAAACAGAGGTCTAATATTAGGAAGGAGGAAGCATGTTTTCCAGTTGTATTTATCTATGTATTGCTTTTCATACACTACACACATTCCACAAATCTCAGATATTTACTTTGTCATAATACATATGAATTTAGTTTCATCAGTCACATGAGTCTAAACTGTGTCTATTTATCTCTAGATTCTTCAATCATATAGTGCTGTCAGAGTATTATACTTTGTGTTCTACATTACAACTTTTAGTTTAACATCTCTTTTTAGTTAATATTTATTGAAGATGAGCTGCATCTATTTTATAAATTACAACGGGTACAATGTAAAGAGACTCCTTCCTATGCATATAATCAGCTATAACACCTGTTGGAATATTTCTTGGCTAAAGGTACCAAGGATGTGATTCTAGGTGGTGGGAATATGGCAGCATCAGCTGTTCTGGTTTTCAGCTCTATAGCCCAAATGCTACCCTCTACTGGCACACTGTGGTATGTCGCAGGGCAGTTCAGAGACTTGAGCAATCAGTCTTGTGGAGGGAATATCAGAAAGTAAAATTAGAAAAAAAAAAATCATACATTTTTCTGCTTTTTTATTCCTCCAGGAAAATGTGTACTGGCTTTTTCCATAAAATAATAGGATGTGACATGAGTTTGTCTTTAGTCAAGCAGTTTTTACTAAGAAAGCAGAATTTTCCAACAGTTACATGGAACTGCTAAAAGACAAATATAGAAAATAATCATTATTAAAACAGAATAAAGAAAACATGGCTTATTAGAACTTTAATTTCCTAAATCTTGGCATGAAATGTTTTCCAAATCCATGGATTTATTCTCAAGGGTGCATTTATTTTCAATTGAATATGGAGGTATAAAAAATAAATGTGAACTTGCAATCATTTTAAATAGAAGGCTAGATTTGAAACATTTCCCAATGTGACAGAGAATTAAATCTGCTTCTCAGAAACTGGAGCACAAAATGGAAACCAGCTGATTCTTTGAAACCCAACAGAAAGAAATAGGAGGCATTTAGTCTCTGCTGCATGGTGCAGTTCTCAGCTGCAAGGGTGACAGTTGTTGGGAAATGAGAAGAAAGGTTTGTGTTCATAGAAGTGCTGATATTATCTAGATGCTTTTCCGGAGAAAGAATACTTGTCATGGGAAACACATATTCTTGCAATCAGATGACTCACACTTGTCATCACAAGTCACATCAGATATGCAAAGAATATTTCATAAGAATACTTTTCAATATTTAAAAGGGGTTTTCAGGTATTTTATGTTGCCTATAAATATGGTTTCAGTATGGGATACAATCTTGTACTTTGAAATTAATAATTTATAGTATGATAGGAAAAGCTTGCACACACAACTAACTAAGCATCACTTTCCAAAGATGTCAGAATGAAGTTTCTAAAGAATATGTTTGTTGGCTCCAGACATCCAGACATCTCAAAAATGATGACATGACTAACTAAACATCTGTCTGGGAAATTTATTCCTTTAGGTATATTACTTTTTCTTTTTATTTATGATTTAGTTTTTATTTTTATTTTACATATTGATCACAGTTCCCTCACCCTCCCTCCCTCTTTCCCTCTTTCCCACCCTCTTATGCCCCTGACCACCCTACCCTCCCAACCACCCACACTGCACATGAAGGGTGATGCCTTCCAGGAGGAGTCATCTAAATCTGTCAAGTCACTTGGAGTAGGGACTAGGCCTTCTTTCCTGTCTCTAGGTTAAGGGAGTTTCCCTCCATGGGGGATGTGCACCCAAAGTCTTTTTGTGCACCAGGAATACATCCTGGTACCACTGTCTGAGGGCCCTTTGACTGCTGTGGCTTTCTAGCTGAGACCCAAGTTCATCAGGTCTGAGTCAGTCCCATGCTGGTTTCCCAGCTATCAGTCTGGGGGCCCATTAGCTCCTCCTTGTTCAGGTCAGTTGTCTCTATGTGTTCCTGTAGCCTAGTCTTGTCCTCCCTCTCTGTATCTGGATTCCAGTTCAACTCAATGTTTAGTTGTGGGTGTTTGCTTCTGCTTCCATCAGCTATTAGATTAGGGCTCCATGATGGTGGATAAGTTAGTTGTCTATCCCATTATCAGGGAAGAACATTTATGGTAGCCTTTCCACTGTTGCTCAAATTGTTAGTTGGGGTCAGTCTTATAGGTCTCTGGACATTTCTCTAGGATCAGTTTTCTCTTCAATCCTATAATGGCTCCCTCCTTTATGGTCTCTCTCTCTCTCTCTCTCTCTCTCTCTCTCTCTCTCTCTCTCTCTCTCTCTCACACACACACACACACACCTCTTTTCTCTTGTCTATTCCTCCCCTAACTCAATCTTCCTAGTCCCTCGTGCTTTCCTCTCCTCCCCTGTTCTTTCTCCTAGTTCCCTATCCCCTCACTGGCCCCCTCACTTCCCATATGCTGTGGAGATCTTGTCCCTTTCCCCTTCTGTGAGGGACCTTATATGAATCTCTTATATTCCTCCTTGTATCCTAGTTTCTCTGGTGGTGTGAATTATAGGCTGGTGATCTTTGCTCTATGTCTAAAATCCATACATAAGCAAGTAATACCGTGTTCCTCTTTTTGTGACTGAGTTACCTCATTCAGGATGGTTTCTTCAAGTTCCATCCACTTGCCTGTGAATTTCAAGATTCCATTGATTTTTTTCCTCAGAATAGTATTTCATTGTGTAAATGTGCCACATCTTCTTTATTCATTCTTCAGTTAAGGAGCATCTAGGTTGCTTCCAGGTTCTTGCTATTACAAATAATGCTGCTATGAACATAGTTGAACATATGTCTTTGTTGCATGGATGTGGATAATTTGGGTATATGCCTAAGAGGGAGATTGCTGGATCCTGTGGTAAACTAATTCCCATTTTCCTGAGGAACCGCCATACTGATCTCCAAAATGGATGTACAAGTTTGCACTCCCACCAGCAGTGGAGGAGTGTTTCCCTTGCTCTATATCCTCTCCAGCGTAAGTTGTCATTGGTGTTTCTAATTTTAGCCATTCTAGCAGGAGTAAGATGGTATCTCAAAGTTGTTTTGATTTGCATTTCCCTGATATGTAAGGATGTTGAGCACTTCCTTAAGTGTCTTTCAGCCTTTTTGATTTCCTCTATTGAGAGTTCTCTATTCAGTTCTATACCCCATTTTTAAATAGGGTTATTTGGTGTTTTGTTGACTAGTTCCTTGAGTTCTTTGTATATTTTGGAGATCAGCCCTCTGTCAGATGTAGGATTGGTGAAGGTCTTTTCCCAGTCTGTGGGCTGATGTTTGGTCTTGACAGCCGTGCCCTTTGCCTTACAGAAGCGTCTCAGTTTGAGGAGGTCCTATTTATTAATTGTCGATCTTAGTGTCTGTGCTAATGGAGTTGTGTTCAGGAAGGGGTCTCCTGTACCAATTTTTTCAAGGGTACCTCCCACTTTCCCTGTTAAGAGGTTCAGAGTGGCTGGATTTATGTTGAGGTCATTGATCCATTTGGACCTCAGTTTTGTACATGGAAATAGACATGGTCCCACCATCATTCAGTTATGCCAACACCTTTTGTTGAAGATGCTTTCCTCCCCCACATTGTATACTTTTAGCTGTTTTGTCAAAAAGAAAGTGTTCGAAGGTGTGTGGGTTAATATCGGGATTTTCAATTCAAGTCCATTGGTCTACCTGTCTATTTTTGTGCCAATACCAGGCTGTTTTTAGTACTATAGTTCTATAGTATTACTTGAAGTCTGAGATGGTGATGCCTCCTAAAGTTCCTTTATTGTACAGGGTTGTTTTGGCTATCCTGCATCTTTTGTTTTTCCACATCAAGTTGATTATTATCATTTCAAGGTCAGTGAAGAATTGTGCTGGGATTTCAACGAGGATTGCATTCAATCTGTAGATTGCTTTTGTTGAGATTGCCCTTTTTACTATGTTTATCCTACCTATCCAAGGGCATGGGAGGTCTTTCCATTTTCTGGTATCTTCTTTAATTTCTTTCTTTAAAGACACAAAGTTTTTATTATATAGGTCTTTCACTTGTTTGGTTAAGTGTTACCCCAAGATATGGTGTTTGAGGCTATTGTAAAGGGTGATGTTTCTCTGATTTCTTTCTCAGCCCCTTTGTTGTCTGAATAAAGTAGGACTACTGATTTTTTTTTTTGGTTTGTCTTTTATCCTGCTAGTTTGCTGAAGGTGTTTATCAGGTGTAAGAGTTCCCTGGTAGAGTATTTTGGGTCACTTATGTAAAGTATCATATTATCTGCAAATAGAGAAAGTTTGACTTCTTCCTTTTCCAATTTGGATCCCCTCAATCTCCTTTTGTTGTCTTATTACTTTAGCTAGAACATCAAGTACAATATTGAAGAGTTATGGAGAGAGAGGGAAACCTTGGGTTGTTCCTGATTTTAGAAAAATCACCTTAAGCTCCTCTCCATCCCATTTGATGCTGGCTGTTGGTTTACTGTATATTGCTCTTATTATGTTTAGGTATGTTCCTGTTATCCCTGATCTCTCCAAGACCTTTATCATGAAATGGTGTTGAATTTTTTTGAAGGATTTTTCAGCATCCAGGGAGATGATCATATGATTTTTCTTTTTCAGTTTGTTTATATGGATGATCAGGTTGATAGATTTTAGTATGTTAAACCGTCCCTGCAATCCAGGGATGAAGCCAACTTGGTCATGACAAATGATTTCTCTGATGTATTCTTGGATTCGGCTTGCTAGTATTTTAATGAGTATTTTTGCATCAATGTTTATGATGGATATTGGTCTGTAGTTTTCTTTCTTAGTTGTATCTTTGTGTGGCTTGGTTACCAAGGTGATTATGGCCTTGTAAAAAGAGTTTGGTAATGAACCTTCTATTTCAATTGTGTGGAACAATTTGAGGAGTATTGGTATTAACTCTTCCTTAAATTTCTGGTAGAATTCTGCAAAGAAGCCATCTGGCCCTGGGCTTTTTTTTTTTTTTATTAATTTTGGTAAGTGATAGTTATCCAGAAGTTTGTCCATTTCCTTTGAATTTTCAAATTTTGTGGAGTACAGGTTTTCAAAGTATGACATGAAAATTGTCTGGATTTCTTCATTGTCCATTGTTATGTCCCTCTTTTCATTTCTGATTTTGTTAATTTGCATATTCTCTCTCTGCTTTTTGGTTACTTTGGATAAAGGTTTGTCTATCTTGTTGATTTTCTTGAAAAACCAACTCTTTGTTGCATTGATGTTTTGTATTGTTTTCCTAGTTTCTACTCTATTGATTTCAGCCCTCAAATTGATTATTTTCTTGGCATCTACCCCTCCAGGGTGAGTTTACTTCTTTTTGTTCTAAGGCTTTCATTTGTGCTGCTAATTCTCTAATGTGACTATCATCTGTTTTCTTCATATGGTCATTTAATGCAATGAGCTTCCTCATAGCACTCACTGCTTTCAAGGTGTCCCATAAGTTCGGGTATGTTGTGTCCTCATTCTCATTGAATTTTAGGAAGTCCTTAATTTCTTTCTTTATTGCTTCTTTGACCCAGGTATGGTGCAATTGCCCATTATTTACTTTCTATGAGTTTGTAGGGTTTCTGTGATTTGTTTTGTTGAATTCCAACTTTAAAGCATGGTGGTCTGATAAGATGCAGGAGACTATACCTATTTTTTTTGTATCTGTTGAGGTTTGTTATGTCACCTATATTGTGAATATATTTGTGCTGCTTTATCCTGGGATTCTGGTGAAGTGGGATTATCTCTTCAGGCAGAGGCCCAGCGAAGGGGGTCAGAGATCCAGCAGGCAGGGACTCAGGATTGTCCTGCATGGATAGGCAGGCCTAATGTGTTCAGAGCAGCTCCAGGAAGTTCCCTGAATGTGGCAGGATCAACCAGAGCAGTGGGACAGTGGGCAGGGTATGGCACAGGGTGGGGGGAGGGCAGGCTCTTCATGGTGTGTGTGTGTGTGTGTGTGTGTGTGTGTGTGTGTGTGTGTGTGTACCAGAGGACCAGGAGTGCTCTGGCTGGGGTCAGTACACATGGGGGAGCAAGAATCAGAACCAATCCAGGGAGTTCTCAGGGAAGGGTATGGGGGAGATTCAACCTGAACTGGTCCCAGACTCACCTCTAGCAGAGGCCCAGCAATGGGGGTCAAAAATCCAGCAGGCAAGGACTCAAGAAGGTCCCTTGGGGATAGATGGATTTCAGGGAGGGGCCCAGAACTCCAGCAGAGGACCAGTGGTGGGGGTCAGAGATCAGGCAGGCAGAGATTCAGGGCAGTCCCATGTGGATAGGCAGGTCTAGTGTCTGCATTACTTTTCTTACCATCATTTCCCCCCCACAGATTCACTTGATAGGCCAAGAAAAACCAATTTCCCAGAATTTATAAGGTTAATGTATATTAAAACTCTTTTAAATGAATGGATCTTTAATTTTTTTTTCTGTAACAACACTAGCTTTTGCACTTTTAAATAAAAGAACTGAAGGTTTGAGAGACCGAGGTCTCTTCTATGCTCATGCTCTTGGACACTTGCTCTGTAGTTAGTGGTGCTGTTTAGAAAAAACATGGAACTTTTATGAGGATGGGCCTTGTAGAGGAAGTATGTAACTGAAAGTAGATTTTGAGCTTGTCAAAACTTGTCCCACTTTCTCCTCTCTCTGTGTCTTTCTGTCTGTATGCCTGTCTGTCTCTCTCTCCTCTTCCTCTCTTTCTGCTTCCTGTGTGCATATAGAATGTGACCATCCAGCTTTCTGTTCCTGCTCACATGCCTTCCTCACCATGATAGATTCTATTTGCCTAGAACTCCAAACTTAAACAAGCTCTTTCATCCTTAAGTTGCTGTTGGTCATTTTATGGTATCACAGCAGCACAGAAGGAACTAATACCGAAATTGTTACCGGAAGAGTGGGGTTGTTGCTACAAAAATCTTGTTTTTAATGCCATGGAAACACCAGTGGATGTCATTAACAGAGTTCAATGGGCTGTTCTTGTAAGAGTTTGAAAGACAGTAATGCCCATAACTGTGTAGCTAGTGGAGGTCCAATTCATGAGGAGTCAGAAGGGAATAAGGTCCCTATTAATAGTTTGGCCAGAGTCCATTCATTTGATGCTTTGGGAAGGAATCTAACTGCATTCTGTCCATGTCCTAAGAACTGGCCTGAGGCTAAATTAAAAAGTAATTATTTTATTAGGGGAAATTTCAAGGTAACACAACATTATGCCCATAGTTTAGTTATAGTGAATATTCTTATGTATGTCTATAATGAAAAGGAAAAAGTGACAATAAAGAAATGTAAGGTTTGAGGTTTGAAGGAAAAAAGAAGCATAAAGCAGTTAAGTCAAGTGTTGCAAAGAGGCTGTTCTTGTTTACAGGACTGGAAATATTACAGAGAAGTCTCCTAATTGACATTGGAAAGTCAGAAGAGGTTCAAGGAGACCCTGAGTGGCCATTGTGTGAGACTGTAAAGGTGAAGCATAAGTTGCTGTCGAGCTCTCAAGATGTTAGAGACTTCAAAGCCATGAGACATCTGCCAAGGAAAATTACACACAGAGAGTGAAACCAGCCTGAGAGATATGGATGCTGCAGGAGCAATGCTGGAGCATCTAAACCCTTTGAAAAGCCCAGATACTGGACATGGTGAGACAGGATTTGGTATTTGTACTTCTGGAGTCTTGCTTTGATCCAGTCTTTCTTCATTATGTTCTTATTCCTCTTTTTGGAATGAGAATGTATATTCTGGAATATGTTGCAAGTATTTTACAGGGCTCTACAGTTAAGAGATTAACTTTAGACTCAGGATTTTGGAGCAATATTGAGATTCTTAAAAACTACAGGAACTTGTAGATTACTTAAAGGACCGGCAGAAAGACAGAAGGAAGAAGGAGAGGCTTGTTGGGATCTTAGGTGGGGCCATGATTATTTACAAGAGGACATCTTTGTCTCACATGTGTGCAGATGACCAAATACCTATAGAAGATGGGATGTGGCCCTTTAAAAGGGTGGAAATGACTTCCGTAGACTGCAAGGGAAGCTGAGAAAGGTAGTCTTTCAGCAGGAAGCAGTCTTTCCTGAGAGGAAATTTTAAAAATGCAGGCAGAGGCATTTTAGCTGCTTTCTCCCGAGGAGGGTCTTTGTCAGAGGGCATAGTTTTGAGTCCACTGAAGAGGGGATCCTTTGGTCATGGAGAGGGAAGTCTTGGCTTGATCAGTCGCAATGAATTGGGCAATTTCTGCCTAGAATTCCTGAAGAAACTTAGAAAATAATTATTAGAGGCTTGTAAGCAGATTGTTTGGTTATAGAGATTTTTTTTTTCTGAGAAGGTTGGGAGAGGGGGAGGCACAGTTGCAGGAGAAACAGAGTGGGTCTGTGAGAGAAAGTGGGCATGGAGTTGATTCAGGGTGACTGGTCCCATTGCCAGAGCTGTCGCACCCAAGTGAGCTACAGAAGTTGCAGGGAGCTACAGAGCATCAAAGGAAAAGAACAGAAGATGGAGGACTGATATAAAGAATTGCATGTGGCTCTGGGTGAAAGGGTTTAGCCAGAGTTTTGCCACACCGTCTAAAAGGTCTTTTTACAGATGTATTGAGAACGAATAGAGTGGTTGTGTGGTGAAAGCTACTGGGAGAGCTTATGTGGAACATTTTGTTTGAGTCTAGGGTGAAGTTCAGTATGTAAAGCACTAAAAAGGGTGAAAACAGAGGAAAGAGGATAAGAAGGAGGAAAGAGTAAACAAGGGGAGGGAGTCGGTAGTCAGAAGAAATATTTATTTGGTCCTCATGTCTTTCAAGGCTATTTCAAAGCCATTGTGATCTGTTAGTCTGGAAGCAGCATTGTTGGATGCGGGCACAAATCCCGACCTTAAGTAGCGGCCGGATTCGGTCCCTTTAACTGTGGAGTCCAGCAGCAGTCTTCAGGAGCTGGTCTTGAAGAATGTCAAGCTGAGCTGAGCTGGTGAGAGAGAGGTTAATTGGTGCAGAGAAGTCTCAGTCCAGCTGCTTCAGTTCTGAGTCTGCCAAACCATGTACAGAGTGGCAAGAAGAGAAATGAGTTGAATGGCCCAAAGGACCATTAGTCCCCTTTTAGAGATCATCCAAACTGCTTTCAGGGGTCTTGGGATGCTGATCTCTTGGTAACTCTTCATGACTGACATAAGTATGATGAGGGGACCAGCAGTTAAAATTCCTCATGAGAAAATCCATCCAAGGGGTAATGGTAAGACTTAACAGTTTTCAAAGATCGAGCGCTTAAGTCAGGAAGCAGTAACTGTACAACATTGTGGGGAGCATTAAGTGACAAAGTTACTTGAGGAAAACTTTTGCATCAAGATTATCATGAGTTAAATTCAATTCTGTAGGATAAGGCAACAGTAGCAAGATTGTTACATTAGTCTCCTGAATAAGGAACAAACACCTGGTTAAAAGAAGTCAGTTAAAGTCAGCATCTAATGAATGCATCTGAACAGAAAATGTCTCCCTGATATTCCTTCCTTTTACATATGATGGACTTTGCACATTTGTTTTAAATATTAACCATATCAGCTGTTAATGAACAAAACAAGAGTATCTCAAGTAAAACATTATTATTAGTTAGAAACAATTTGATAAGGTAAAATTTTAAAAATTGGGGCTATTACCTTAAATGACCATAGCTAGTTTGTGAAAACATGAGTTCACACATATTTTTGTTAACATGGAATTTTATACATATTCCAAGATTAGGCAGTAAATATCAGGCTGCACAAAGACAAAATGTAATTCTAAATTATATTCCCCCAAAAGAAATGAATTTCACTTTCTAATTTAAAAAACTATACGTTAGAGACAGTGGCTGCCTTGTTAAGAATAAATGACGCATTTTACAAAGTTTTCTAAAATTAACTATATTAAAAGAACCTTTAAAGAATTCTCTACATTTTATTCTATACATTTCACCCACAGATGAAAGACTCAGTCATGTCAATTTTGTAACAAATTATTTACATTTAATGAGAATCAAATTAACAAAGAAGGCTAATGCCAACTCCTTATTCTTTTTGTCAATGGACAGATCTCTAGGTCACCACATACTGAGAGCATAAGCATATTTATTAACATCATTCTATTTTAAAATAGATTGGGTGTTTAGAGGCATTATTTGCAAAGCATGATAACCAAATTAACTGAGTTTCTTAGAAAACATCCAAAGGGTCTCTGTCAAATCCTATATACTTCTTGTAGGCTTCAAGGTGAGAGTGCAGGCACTGGCCTGGGAACTCTGCCTGAGACTAGAATATAGCTTCAGATCACTAGAGGTGAGCCCAGGTGAGAAAGAATTTCCTTCATTTAAGTTGTCCTTTCATGAAGAATCTGGAGGCTTGGGATATTACTTAAGAGAATCATTTACTGACTCTACAGACATCAAAGCCACTGCTTACATATCCTAAATAACTTTTCAAAGTTTTGCGTTTGATGACAGAATGTCTAGCATCCTCCTTAATGAGAGTACATGGGTGGTGTGGTGGTTGAATGTAATTGGCCTCCATAATCTCAAAGGGAGTGACATTATTAAAGGTGTGGCTTTGTTTGAGTATCTTTGGTCTTGCTGGAGGAAATTTGTCACTGTAGGTTGGGCTTTGAGCTTTAACTGTGCTCAAGCAACACTCAGTGTAGACTCAGTTCATTTCTCACTTCCTGTTGCCTGTGGATTAAGATGTAGACCTCTCAGCTCCTTCACCGGCACCATGTCTGCCTGCATGCTGCAATACTCTCTAATATGATGATAATGGATTAAACCTCTGAAACTGTAAGCCATTCCAATTAAATATTTTCCTTTATAAGAGCTGTCATGGCCATGGTGTCTCTTTATAGCAACAAATACCCTAACTAAGACAGGTGGTCAGAGTTTAGACCCTAAAATTACCTTTGCTAAGAGGAAGAATTGAATGTCAATTGAACTAACATACAGTTCCTATGCTAGCTAAAGTTTCCCCTGTTCACAGCATCCTCTTGAGAGACATTGAGTTCAGAATAATTGCTATTTGTCTCTCTGTTTGAGACATTTAGGACGTGGGTATTGACTCTGAGATCCTCCACTGGGCAAGAGAATCTAATACTCTGTCATGTGAGACTGTGAGTCATGAAGAGTGCTGTTTTTACATAGAGGATTTTTTTTATTTGTTTTGTTTTCTGTTTATGTTTTCTGCTTTGGCTTAAATGGCCCAAGCTGGTCAGGCTTATGTAGCCAGATGCAGAAGCCACAGACTTATGTCAGGTTTTATTCTCCATACATCCTTGTCCTGTTATGAGGCTAGCATGCAACTCACTCTGGTTGGATGGTGTTCCATCCAAGGGACTTTACCTGAGTCTGGGGATTTCCTATAGTGCAAGTATATTATAAATTTAACCCATTTCACTGAAGCCCTCAGTCTTTCATAAACAATTTTTATATGCTTGATTTTGAATATTATTTTACATTTAATCAACTTTAAGTTTATTTTAAAGTTTTTTTTTGACACATTTCACGCTTAACTTTGACAACATATACATCATAGTATATGATAGGAAATATCAGAAGCCTTTGTGATGGGAGATAAAGGGCCTCTCCTTACAAGCTTGCTTCTGTAATTAAATAACATTTTCATGATAAGATACAGAGGACTATTCCTATTATCTTGTTTCTGTTGAGGTTTGTTATGCCACCTAGTATCTGGTCAATTTTAGAGAAGGTTTCATGTGGAGCAGAGAAGAAGATATATTCTTTTGTCTTTGGATGGAATGTACTATAGATGTCTGTTAACCCCAGTTGAGACATAACTTCTGTTAGTTCTTTTGTTTCTTTTTGAGTTTCTGATTTGTGGTCCTGTCTAGTGTTGAGAGTGGTGTATTGAAGTCTCCCACTATAAGTGTGTGAGGTTTTATATGAGCTTTGAGTTTTAGCATCATTTCTTTTACCAATGTGGGTGCCTTTGTATTAGGGGCATAGATGTTCAGAACTGAGACTTTGTGTTGATGGATTTCACCTGCGATGAATATGAAATGACCGTCTTCATCTCTTTTGATTAATTTTGGTTTGAAGTCTAACTTGTTAGATATTAGGATGGCCATGCCTGCTTGCTTCTTGGTTCCATTTGATTGGAAAATCTTTTCCCAACCCTTTACCCTGAGGTAATGTCTATCTTTGAAGCTTAGATGTATTTCTTGTATGCAGCAGAAGGATGGATTCTGTCTTCGTATCCATTCTGTTAGCCTGTGTCTTTTATAGGTGAGTTAAGACCATTAATGTTGAGGGTGAGTAAGGACCATTGATTGTTGATGCTTGTTTGATTTAGGTTTGTTGTTGGCAGTGGTATTGTGAATATATTAGTTCTGCTTCACCCTAGGTTTCTGGTGTAGTTGGATTATCTGTTGCCTACATTTTTGTGGGCGTAGTTACCTTCCTTAAGTTGGAGTTTTCCTTCCAATACTTTCTGTAGGGCTGGATTTGTAGATACGTATTGGGAAAATCTGGTTTTGTCATTAAATATCTTGTTTTCTCCATCTATAGTGATTGAGAGTTTTTCTGGATATAGTAGCCTAGGCTGGCATCCGTGTTCTTTTAATACTTTTAGAGCATCTATCCAGGACCTTCTGGCCTTGAGGGTTTCCATGGAGAAGTCAGATGTAATTTTGATAGGTCTGCCTTTATATGTTACCTGTCCTTTTTCCTTTGCTGCTCTAAATATTCTTTCTTTATTCTGTATGCTAGGTGTTTTGATTATTATATGTCGAGGGGTCTTTTTTCTTTGGTCCAGCCTATTTGGGGTTCGGTATGCTTCTTGTGCTTTCATGGGCATATCCTTCTTCAGATTTGGAAAGTTTTTCTCGATGATTTTGTTGAATATGTTTTTGGCACCTTTGAGCTGGGCTTCCTCACCTTCCTCTATGCCTATTATTCTTAGGTTTGGCCTTTCATGGTGTCCCACATTTCCTGGATGTTTTTGTGTTAAGGATTTGTTGGATTTATGATTTTCTTTGGTCGATGAATCTATTTCTTCTAGTTTATCTTCTGTGCCTGAGATTCTCTCTTCCATCTCTTAAATTCTGGTGGTTATGCTTGCGTCTGTAGTTCCTGATATTTTGCCCAGTTTTTCTATTTCCAGCATTCCTTCGGTTTGTGTTGCCTTTATTTTCTCTTTTTCAGTTTTCAAGTCTTGAGCCGTTTCCTTCACCTGTTTAATTGTTTTTTCTTGGCTTTCTGTACTTTCCTTAAGGAATTTGTTCATTTCTTCCACTTTTTTGTTTTTCCTCCATTTCTTTAAGGGATTTTCTCACATCTTCTTTGAGGGCCTCTATCATTTTTATGAAGGTAATTTTTAAGTTGTTTCCTTCTGCTTCCTCTGCTTTGTTGTTGTGTTCCGTTCTAGTTGGTGTAGATTCCCTAGATTCTGATGGTATCATTCTTGTCTTTCTGTTGTTAAGTGTTCTCTTGTATTGCCATCTTCCCATAGCTTCTTCCAGTAGGTGTTGGTGGGGTATCCCCTCTCTCTATGGTACTTCCCAGGTGGGCTTATGTGGGTCAGAGATTCAATATCTGTAGCTCTGGGTGGTCCAAGATCTACAGGATGTCTCTGTAGACAGGGACCCAGGGATGGGGTCAGGACTGAGGATCCAGTAGAAGATGCCACTAGCCAATGGCTCTAGCTAATGGCTGGCGGAAGAGGACAAAGGCTGAGCTGAAACTTGGGAAGTTTCTGCAGGATAGTCTGATCTCACTGGAAACTGACACTCTCCAGCTGAGGCCTCTTTCGTTAGCAGTGGCCCTGCTTTGGGGGTCAAGGTTCTTGCTGGCAGGAACTCAGAGTGGACCCGCAGAGATAGGCGGATCTCTGGGAGGGGCATGGGACTCCAGCAGAGGACTGGAGGTGGGGTCAGAGACCAAGCAGGTGGAAATTATGGGTGGTCCTGCGTGGATAGGCAGGTCTCCTTTGTTCAGAGTTGCTCAGAGAAGTCTCCCAAGTAGGGTGGACTGTTGGCTCCACCCTCTGTCCCAGTGCTCACCTAGAGAGGCGGGACAGTGGGCAGGGAAGAATAATGTAAATAAATCCATACTTATTACCTTAGCACAAAACTCAACTCCAAATAGATCAAAGACCTCAGACTAAAACCAGATACACTAAACCTGGCAGAAGAGAAAGTGGATAAGTGTTCTTGAACTCACTGGCATAGGAAAAGTAAACAAGAATAAAGGAAGGAAGGGAAGAAGTAACTTTTTAAAGTATATAAAGACCTCAAAAAACTGAATATCAAGAACACAAATAAACCAATTTAAAAATGGGGTACAGGTCAAACAAAGAATTAAAAAGAAGAAGATGAAGGAGAAGGAGAAGAAGGAGAAGAGAAGGAAGAGGAAGAAGAAGAAGAAGAAGAAGAAGAAGAAGAAGAAGAAGAAGAAGAAGAAGAAGAAGAAGAAGAAGAAGAAGAAGAAAAGAATTAAAAAAGGAAATCAAATGGCTGAGAAGCACTTAAAAAGTCTTCAGTATCCTTAGCAATCAGGGAAATGCAAAGCAAACCCACTTTGAGAGTTTATCTTACACAAATCAAAATGCCCAAGATCAATGAAACAGAAGCCAGCTCATGCTGATGATGATATGGTGTAAGGGGAACACTCATGCATTGTTCATGGAAGTGCAAATTTATAAAGGTAATGTGGAAATAAGTGTGGCTTTTCCTCAGCAAGAGGAACTCAAGATTCAGTTATACTACTTTTGGGCATATACCCAATGGATATTTCATCCTAATCCAGAGACACTTGCTCCAACATGTTCATTGCTGCTCTATTCATAATACCCAGAAATTAGAAATAAGCAGGATGCCTGTCAGCGGGTGAATGGATAAAGAAAATGTGCTCATTTACACAATGAAATATTATCTATAAAATCATGACTGTCAGATAAATGAATAAACTAGAAAAAAAAACATTCTATGTCAGTTAACTCAGGCCAAGAAAGACAAATATTGTATATAGTCATTGGTAAACATGCTGAAGTCTGTATAACCACAGAGTTTATGTAGCGAGTAAGGGACTAGAAAATTGGATGGTTCTCTATAGGAACATTAAGTACAATAAATAGTTATGAAAGATTGAAGCTAGGGGGTCCTGAATGGGAGCATTAAATGGGGGACAAGGAGAGAAGAAGGCAAGGCAGGGAATATGGGGTAGGACAGTTAAACCTAAAATCTATGTAAGAGGTCATATTGAAACCTAATACAGTAGAAGCTCCCCACAATATATGCATGTTTTAGACAAAGCTAAAAATCTCTTATCGCCAAATGAAACTTCTAGTATTAGGGATAGTTACATCTAATTGAATTCTTGGCAAAGGTGTCCCATGGGAACCTCCTAACAACTAAGGCTGTTGCCAAGGGTATTGGTGGCTCTCCATAAACAGACAGTAAGATGCTGAAGACATCTACACAACTCATTGAACATGGAGATATTGAGTTGGTGCCCCTCTAGATCCCCATCCATATAGACTAATTCTTCATGGTTTTGGAAGGTACTCTGCATGCTACCAAAAGAGAAAGGTAAACACAAATCTAGCTACAAACCCTTTGATCTACAAGAATAACTTACTTGCAGTATATATTGGTGCAATGCTGGCACAAATCTTGTGGGAGTAACTAACCAACATCTGATTTGGGTTAAGGTCCACTCCATGAGTTGAATTCCATAATCAATGTTGCTTGGGTGTTCAAGAACCGAAGCGTAGATAGGTCAAGGATTTAGGGGAAAGCCAAATGCTACCGTTCTGATAAAGTTAGCAATAAAATGACTCCAGCTGGCATTCTACTATATACACAGATCAGTGCCTTGCTCAGCCAGCATCATAGAAGCTTCTACATACAGAATATAGAAGCAAATACAGAGACCCACAGCCAGACAATAGGCAGATATTGAGAAAACTTAGAGCAGTCAGATGTAAAAGAGATGTCTCTATTAAACCACTCTCAAGGGTAGATCCCATGCTCAGCAGTAGATGGCCAATACAAAACAAAATCAATGGCAATTTTGTAGGTTCTTTGTCTCATAATGTTGTCATGGATTAAAATGTTTTTCTACCTCATAAGTCCTATATATATATTTATATTTATTATGGCTTCTAGTTTTGTGTCTTTTATGGGTCTGAGTCTGTTTCTGTATCTGTCTGTGGAGGTTTTTTTTTTGTGCTTTCTGTCATTATATATATATATATATATATATATATATATATATATATATATTATTTTTTTCCTGTCTGTGTATCTATAGCTGTCCTGGAACTCACCCTGTAGACCAGACTGACCTTGATCCATAGAGATCCACCTGCCTCTGCCTCCCAAGTGGCAATTTGTTTTTCTTTTTATTAATCTTATTTTATTATTATTTCTTAGATGCCTATTTCTAGTCAGGTAAAAAGGGCATGGAACCAGATGGAAGGAGAAGTGGGAAGAACTGCAAAATTAGGCAGAGAAGAAACAATAATCCAAATATATTGTATGAAAATATCTATTTTCAAATAAAGGGGGTATGAAGCTGTATTAGCAGATGACAATTTCACTGTCTTAATTGTGGTAACATGTCATAGAATTCACGTTAAAGTAACAACATGTAAAATTTTAATATGTGTGATTCATTTCATTCTTTCACATTAATAAAACTGACAAATGTCAAAATGCTTATTGTGTTTTCAAATTTCTTGATTTTTCTAAATAAGATTAACAAATATGAGAGAAAACTCCAATTGAATTGAAAATTTTGGAATTCATCTTGAGCAAAGACAGAAAAAAATGTTGCTGCATGTTAAGTAATTACACTCATTTGTCCAGGAATACTTTACTACTAAATGCATGTATGTGTAAATAAGGTCACAAGATCAGTCCTTTAACCACTGGGGAAGATTTTGAAATGCATGTCCTCTTCTTCCAGTAAAATAGAATTAAAATATCACAACAGATAATAAAAAAATATTGACAATATTGAGATGTTAGGACCTGTTTCTGGATATTAGAAAAGTATATTTGTAATAGTGACTAAAAGGGTCAAATTAACACAAAGAAGATACCAGAAGACATTATACCATGTTTTTGAGATAATCTTGTTCTCAATGACTTCATACATTGCTTTCTTCAATATTTACCAATTTCACTCATTTGATTATAACAGTTTGTGGCAGAATAGAAGAGTACAGCATTAGAGATGAGTTCATGTGAACTTGAGTTGTTGAGAAGTTCACATCGCAGAATTTTATTTCTTCACCTACAAAATTAGTGGGCCACAGGGGTCAGGAAATCTCATTCACAAAAATCCAAATTGTCAAGTTGAAATTTTAAATCATGGCATGAGATTACATAGATTGTGTGTGCACACTCACAAATACATATTTCTGCAGCATTTTGTAGAAGATATCCCCTGAAGCAAGTAACATTCAGCTTAAAATAAAAATGAAATAATGATTATAGGAAACATTTTCTGCTCCTATTTCATGCTATAAGATTCATACTTCACAAAATTCATTTTATATAACGAAGAGAAGATGCACTTACATTTTATTCACTATCAAAACTGAGCAATACTTATAACTGAAAACAACATTGATCCTGTCTATTTTATGGTTCATGGACTTCAGTATTTTAAAAACATTGAAACAGACTAAAAATAGAACCAAGTTCTTATTGCTCTCATTTTCAAATGTTATTTCCTTTCTCAAAAGAAAATCATAGTTTTTTTTTTTTTTTTTTTTTTGAGAAAACTGTGTTTCAATAGCTGAAGGGTAATGTGTGGGTTGGTGCTTCCTGTTAAAGGGCTGTATCCATCAGCCAGTGCTGCACTCCCAGCATGGGGCCACATCAGCACATTGTGATCCCACTCTACAATAACAGCCTTGCAGGAGCTCCCTCCCATTTGTTCCAAACCACTTCTCCAACACAGTGATTTTGGAAGCAACGTGAAGTGATTTCCTTTGCATCGAGGTTTAGTCTGGACTTGTATAGTGTGGTTTCTGCTCTTATTTCCATTGTATATTTTAATTTTTCCACTTTAAGGGTTTCTAAATTGATTTAATTTACTTTCTCAAATGATCTTTAATTGGTATACAATTACTCTGAAATGTCTGTCAAAACTATTCACTCTTCATATTGACAGGATTGTCTTTGTTTTGGGACTGTGGTAACAGGCAAGAACAGTGATTTTCAAGTGTTTTAATTAATGTATTCTCACACTTAAAATTAGACATTCTGTTCTCCATACTTGCTGTTAGTTATAACAGTACTTCCACACAATAAAAATACACATGTATCTTCATGTATAAATACATAAACGTGGATACGCATAGATCTTTCATAGTATGCGATCAGATAAAAAAAAGAACACGAGACTGGTAAATCTGACACAGTGTTTATTTGCTCTGCTGTTGGGCTAAGTTCCTAGCAAAACCTGGCCTCCTTGTCTTAATGAAGCACATACATAATAGAAAAATGCAGCACAGAAGAAAATCAAATTTAGAATATGGTCATAGTAGCATAGATTGAATTAGGTAGCTGAGTTACTAAAGCCAAGTTCGTACAATGATTGTTGATTGCTGATTATTTTTCCTGTTTGCATCCCTTCTCCATTTTAATAGTTCTCTAGGATGGTAGAGCTAGAGATGCATCTTCATGAAATACAGGGAGGAAATACTTTGAGGTATGTTTATCTCATGAAAATATTTTCCTGGATGTATAAAAACAAGCAGCAATGCAAATAAATATAAGAAACAAAGCTTAAGGTTGAGGTGCAGAACTACAGAGATGTCACTGTAATGTTCTGTAGTAAATACTTCCACAGAGGCTACTGCTCATTCTTGTGTTTTATATATTCAGGCTCATAACCACCAAGAGGTTATTTGCAGTATAGTTTTACTCTCCAGCAAATTCCATGAGATTTTTACACCTGATGCTAGCATTTCAAGAAGCTATTGTCCCCGGACAATACTAACAGCTTCCCACAAACTGAATTTTCCAGGTGAAATTTTTATAACACAAAAAATTTTACCCATGTAACTATAATATAAAATGAAAAGATATTTATTTTCATCCACAGAGACCCTTGCTTTCCTTTCTTCCAACACTTTCCATTTCCATCACCATCCTCACTTTTATTTTTTCTTATTTATTTTATATAACCAAGTCATTTAAATGAAAACAAACATTTATAGACAATATCTGGGAATTTGGGCATTGTTCTTTCCAAACTACTTCCTGCTGGTAAGGGGCACTGTCATGGGGGATTTGAAGAAGTTTCAGAAATCCTGGCTGTAGTCTGCAAGGCTGCTTTGTCCAGCTGTTTTGAATGTAGGATCGGCTGGTACTCTGTTTCACGTGGTCTGACTTGATCAAACCACATTAGTCTGGAAGGAATCCACATCTTTTCATTTTCTGTGGAAACAAAAATAGAAATCCTTTTCCCCAGTAACTTGTCCTTGAACTTAAATTTTGGAGTCAAAGCATTTTTTTAAAATTTAATTTATTATTTTACATGTCAATCCCAGTTCCCTCTCCCTCCCTCCCTCCCTTGTTCCCTCCCTTACTCCCTCCTTCCTTCCCTCCATTTTACCCTCTTTGCCCTCTCACATGCACTCTAACCACCCTCCCCTCCCATCCCCCCACCCCAATTCCATATGTAGGGCAATGCCATCCAGTTGGGGTCATGTAGATCTGACAGGTCATGTGAAGTAGGGACTAGGGCTTCTCTCCTGTCTCTAGATTAAGGCAGTTATCCCTACATAGGGGATGTGTTCCCAAAGTCCTTTTATGCACCAGGGATACATCCTGGCTCCACTGTCTGACTCCTGCCAGAATGGCTAAAATTAGAAACACCAATGATGACTCATGGTGGAGAGGATGTGGAGAAAGGGGGACACTCCTCCACTGCTGGTGGGAGTGCAAACTCATACAGCCATTTTGGAGATCAGTATGGCTGTTCTTCAGGAAAATGGGAATTAGTTTACCACAGGACCCGGCAAACCCCTCATAGGCATATACCCAAAGGATTCACATCCATGCAACAAAGACATCTGTTCAACTATGTTCATAGCAGCACTATTTGTAATAGCAAGAACCTGGAAGCAACCTAGATGCCCCTCAATTGAAGAATGGTTAATGAAGATGTGGCACATCTACACAATGGAATACTACTCTACAGAAAAAAATAATGGTATCTTGAAATTCGCAGGCAAGTGGATGCCACTTGAAGAAACCATCCTGAATGAGGTAACCCAGTCACAAAAAGAGGAACACAGTATGTACTCACTCATATATGGATTTTAGAGCTAGAGCAAAGGATCACCAGCCTATAATTCACACCACAAGAGGAACTAGGATACAAGTTGTATTCTAAGAGATTCATATAAAGTCCCTCACAGAACTGGGAAGGGACAAGTCCCCCAGAGCTCAGGTAAAGTGGGGGAGGACAGCGAATGGAGAGAGAAGTAGGAGAAAACAAGGGGGAGGAAAGGAAAACATGTGCAACCAGGAAGATTGAGCCTGGTTAGGAATAGAAGACAGGAAAGAGAGAGGGGGGGGACATAAAAGAGGGAGCCAATATTGGTTTGAAGATAAAATTGAACACAAGGAAAGGTCTAGAGAACTACAAGACTGCCGCCAACTAACAATTTGAGCTTCTGTGGAAAGGCTACCATAAATGCCCTTCCCTGAGAGTGAGATCAACAACTAACTTATCCATGGAGCCCTCAACTAATGCCTGTTGGAAACAGGAGCAAACACCCATACATAAACACTGAGTCGAACTAGAACCCAGATGCAGATGGAGAGGACAAGACCAGGTTGCAGAAACACATAGAGACAGCTTACCTGAACAAGGAGGAGCTAACGGGCCACCAGACTGATAGCTGGGAATCCAGCATGGGACTGACTCAGGCCCCCCTGAATATGGGTCTGAGCCAGAAGGACTGAGCAGCCTAAGGGACCTCAGACAGTGGAACGATCCTCACTTTTAGAGAAGATTAAGTTTGCACATCATTTTTTAAAAAGATCAAGTTTCAGGAAAAGTGCCCTCTTGCTTGATGAAGGCTCACAATTCTTAGAAGCTGTTTAAATCACAGCTACACCTTACAGCAGCAAGCAGCTAAGGAGTAAAATCTGTCAGAGCAGATGGAGAAAAGTTTATGAGAAATGAGGGACAATATTCCAGGTTCCTCTGGTATAGGATGTGCTTAATTCTTCTAGCAGTGATGAGTGACAACGTACACAAAAGTTTGCCAGCCATGTAATCACATGTCAGCTTTAGATTTTATTGGGTCAACACTACCAGAACGACAGACATCAGTGACTTAGAAAAATGTTACTTTTGTGATCATACTAGAGCATCATGGTCCATGGCTTCAGGTCTATACAGAGTCCTCTCTGGCAGAATGTTCCAAAGGCTCAAACCTTAATTCCCAGGTGGTGGACAAACATCACTCTCCTTTGGATAAGAGCACAATCTATGGATGTGGAGTTTCACCATCCTGAGTGTTGTGTTCAGGTCTTCATTTCATGTGTCTGGTCTGTTTTATTATATATATATTTGAAACAAGCTTTTACATATTTATCCCAGTTCCCACACCAAACCCACTTCCTCCCCTGTTTCCCCACTAATCCGCATCCCACCCCCTTTCTGCTCCCCAGGAAGGGTGGAGCCTTTCATGGGAGTCTTCAACATTTGTCATATCATTTGGAGCAGAGCCCAGGCCCTTCCCCATTTCCCCATGTGTCTAGGCTGAGGGAGTATCTCTCTATGTGTAATAGGCTCATAAATTCTATTCATATACTAGGAAACAAGGAGGGCCCTAAGTGAGACACACTTGGTCCCCTGGAGAAGGGGAAAGGGACAAGATCTACTATGCAAATTGGGAGCATAGTGGGAGGGGAGAGGGAGTTAGGAGGAAAAGGAATGGAGAGGGGGCATGACAGAGCAGGAAGATTAAGTCACTGAAAGAATAGAGGAGAGCAAGAAAAGAGATACCATAATAGAGGGAGCCATTATAGGTTTAAAGAGAAAAATCTGGCACTAGGAAAATGTTCAGCGATCTACAAGGATGACCCCAACTAACAATCTAAGCAATAGTGGAGAGGCTACCTTAAATGCCCTTCCCAGATAATGAGGTTGATGATTACCTTATATGCCATCCTAGGGCCTTCATCTAGTAGCTGATGGAAGCAGAAGCAGACACTCACAATTAAACACTGAGCTGAACTCTTGAAATCCAGTTGCAGACAGGGAGGAGTGTTGAGTAAAGGGGACAAGACCAGGCTGGAGAAACCCATAGAAACTGCTGACCTGAACAAGGGGGAGTTCGTGGACTCCAGTCAATAGCTGGGAAACCAGCATAGGACCAATCCATATGTGGTATGTTAGTTGGGAGGACTGGGCAGTCTGTGGGGCCTCTGGTAGTGGATCAACATTCAAGTTTATTTTTTTATGAGATTTATATTTATCGTGAGGTCTCTATTCTTAGTTTATCTACCACTTGAGTATATTACAAGTTGATTCATTTAGTTTTCATGGATATTTGTTGCTAGGTTTTATTTTTTATGAATCATATTGATGTAGATTTTCTAATATGGGAGCTTTTAAAAATTTTCATTTTTGGGTGTAAAATATTCTTTGAAGTTGTTTGACAAATTTTCTACAACTTTTCTCTTTGTAGTGGTTTGCACGAATTTTAAAAATATGTTCTAAAGATGGAGAAGGGAATATATGTATTGCAAATACCCCCTCAAACTGAATTTTCTCAGGTCTCTGAACAGTGATAATTAATGAATAGAAGTTTATGGGAGAATGCTGGGTGGACAGTAGTCCACACCTGTAATCACAGTCTTGGAAGGCACGGAAATCTTGAGTTCCAGATTAACCTGGTATACCTTTGTGAGACCCTTCTCAAAGCAATAACAACAATAAAAACAAATAAAAATTTATGATTCATGTTGTTCACTGCATCATAATGCTTTATGGATTAGCATCATAACATGTAACAAAAAACGTTTTGTTAGTCTAAGGACACAAATTTATCTGAATTCAATTTTGATCTACAAGATTGCATTCTTTTCCTTTCAGATTTAAAATTACCATCAATTTAGAAATAATTTTATATAGTAAATTACAGGACTCAGGGTCATTTTTTCTTGACTATAATTTATTTAAAAGATTATATTAATGATTTCTATGATAGAATATGGACATTATATTAAGTCATGAGATTAAATATATGTGGTCTAAATTTTCTAAATTTTATTGGTGAGCTTGTCTGCTTCTCTTTTCCTTTACTTCTTTATAAAAATAATATGACATTATGGTATTTATTGGAGTTTTATAATCAATCTTGATATCTTTTATGTGGAACCTGTAGATCTCTAGTTTGAACTTTAGTCTATCTATTCACTTTGGAGTGAATTTATACCTTTTAAAATATTGGGTTTTCAATCTTTGTATGAATATACTTTTCCTCTTATTGAAACCTTGATTTTGATACTTGAAAATTTCTCATACATATCTTTAGGTTTACAGTCAGCTTTAAGAAATTTGTGTTTCTATAAATATCTTTAAAATTTTTTCTATTCCTTAGATTGCAAATTAATTTTTGCATATAACCATTGATTTTTGACAATTTACTTACTTACTCAAAGAGTATATATTCAGAATCATTGGAAATTCAACAAATAAAATTATGTCATGTGTAGATAAAGAATGATATATTTTTCTTTTCTTATCTAAAATTTGTATTTCTTTCTTGTGAAGCAGGCTTGAGCTGTCATTATAATATAGACTATAACAGTTTTAACATCCTTGTTTTTAATTTCTTGGAAATTTTTTAAAGAATTTAATCACACATGTTCACTGGAGAATTTTAAGATATTCTTTCACAGATCAAGCAAGATCCTTCTATATCTAGTTGACTACAATTTTAAACCATAAACTTTAAAAAGAGATAAACAATAAACTTTGTCAGGAGCTATTTGTGCATCTAAAAGATGACTATATATTGCATATATCTTTTCTCTAGGATGTACATTTTGTCTAAAATGAAAAATAATTTTCCCTTATCTACATTAAGCCACATTCTGTTGTGGTGGATTCCCTTTTATATTTTCTTGCATTTATTTTGAACATTTTTGGCAAGTACTTCTTACTTATGTTTATAATAAATATTCATTTTTGTTTTTCTGTCTTTGGGTGTTTACAAGTGTGAGAGTGAGAAGGTTATAGTGACCTTGGGCGAAAAGGACTACAAGAAGAGGACATGTTAATGCAGGAGACAGAGTGGGAGATGGAGGGGGAAGGGAGTGGGTCTGATGAAAATACATTTTACTTGAAGAGCAAAATGCATAGAAAAAACAATCAAACAGTCACATATCTTCATTACAAAAGGAGGAACACTGTTTGGAAAAGGTGCCGCTAAGCATTTTTTTCCTGAGCTTCCAGTGTAAGATTCAAACCTTGAGGTTAGATGTACTGTGTACTTTCTCATTTGGAGTTTTGTGACATGTGAGATTAAATATACTAAGTGATCTGTTAACTAAATTTTCATCATATTTCATAAAAAGAAAAGAAAATGCATTTTACTCATGTATGAGATTGTCAAAAACAAAACAAAATCCCCTAAAAGAGTATATATAATTTATATGTTTACTACTTTTATATGAAAGTGTGCAGAAATGATGTATCTTCCTCAAATATTTTGAAGAAATTCATCAATACTGGTACCTGGGATTGGTATTTAGTAATGGATATAATTTCTTTGATAGATAATCTGTTACTTAGAGTGAGAATTGAATTTCTTTTGTTTATGTTAGACATTCTATATTATTCTGGCATAACAACTCAAACTGATTGAAGTATTAGGTTACCTATTTTTCTGTCACTTCCAATGACTTTCTGTTAATATTCATTCAGAGGAATATGCAATGGTATCTGATGCCAACAGGAAAGACACATGAGAAACAAGAATAAGAGAAACTAACACCAGGAAATCTCTATTGAGGGAGATTCTACAAACAAAAGCTATTGATTCTCCCAAAGCATTTCTTAATTGAACAGAAGGTAGCAGAAACCTTCTCTGAATTGAAATTTTTACCTCTAGGATGTAACCTGAATGATGACAACCTGAGAGCAGGGGTCTATGTTTAAAAATAAAATAATCCTAAGTGCCAAGGCACTAAACACACACCAGCATTAAAATTCATCAATAGGTCCCTTAGACTACCAAGGCCTTCTAACTGAGAACCATGCTCAAGAGGTCTGAGTCAGTACAATGTTGGTTTCCCAGATATCAGTCTGGGGAATCCATGAGCTCCCCCTTGTTCAGGACTCTGTGGGTTTCCGTAGCTTGGTCTTGACCCCCCCCTTTTTTTTTTATCACTCCAAAGCCTGGGCAGTCTAAGGGACCTCTGACAGTGGAACCAGGATGTATTCCCCTTGATAGTATCTCTAAATATGATCAAAGTTACTCTCTTCTATGATGCTAATGGTGATGTAAGGTTATGTTTATAAACATCCAAAAGTTGCACAGCCATCCAGTCTTTTCAAAGAATTTATCCAAAAGCAGGATCTCACATAGAAATATATGCAGTAAAATGATGTTTTACACACAGTGTTTTTTCTTAAGTAAAGCAGAATCAATGTAAACTCCATGTTTGAATGGCCAGTGGCTACACATGTATGGCATGTAGGTACGTAAGAAATGAAGAATTTTGATTTGAAATTTAAAAAAATGGGCCGATATTTAAAGTTGATGTGATTTGTATGTATCTGTGCACACACACATACATACAGTTATACACACAATGTGTCTATACACCTACACATACATACACACACACATACATACAGTTATACACACAATGTGTCTGTTTATGTGTAGCACTGTGTACATAAGTACATTTACAGTCTTCCTAGAAGTTTTCAGTTATTTCTTAAATTTAAAGTATAAAATTTGCATCAAACCATAGATATATTTGCAAGCATAATGATGCTCACTGAAAAATTAACCACCATAAGATTTTGTTCACTGACATCTCTTATAAACTTCATAATCATAATCTTGAAAATATACTAAAATGTTAATATTGTTAATCATCTCCAAATGAATTATAGGTCTGTTTAGTTTTTCTTTTTAGTTTTTTTTCTGTATCACATATCTTTTTGCTTTTTATATATCTTTATTATTTTTTCTTATTTTACATATCGATCCCAGTTCCCTCTCTCTCCTCCTGCCCCATCCTCTCCCCCCCATTCCTCAGGGAGGGTGATACCTTCCAGGATGGATCATCAAAATCTGTCAAGTCATTTGGAGTAGAGTCTAGGCTCTTCCTCCTGCCTCTAGGCTAAGGGAGTTTCCCTGCATGGGGAATGTGCTCCCAAAGTCCTTTTTTGCACCATAGATACATCCTGGTTCCATTTTCAGAGGTCCCTTAGATTGCCCAGGCCTTCTGACCTGGCATACTCAGGGGGTCTGAGTTGGTACAATGCTGGTTTCTCAGCTATCAATCTGGGGGGTCCATGTATCTTTTATGTCAAAGACAAAAGTATTTATTTTCATTTTTTGTTTATTTTTTGAGATAACTTAATTACAATGTTTTCCCCTTCCCTTTCATCATTGCATACCTTCCTACACTGTACTCCTTGCTTTTGTTCAAATTCATGGCCCTTTTTCCCCCAGTAATTGTTATTGCATGCATATATGCATTTGTAGATACATATTTATTCTGATATATAAGCTGTTTAGTCAATATAATGTTACTTGTATGTAAGTTTTCAGGGCTGACAGTTTGGTACTGGGCAACCAATTGGTGTGCTCTTCCATGGGGAGGAACACCTCTCCCACTCCCAGCTTTACTTAGTTGCATATACTTCTGTGTAGGCTTGAAGTCACACAGACTTTTCTTAAAATCTAGTTTGGTGTACTAGCTGATGTCATCCTTGTTCAGCTCATGTTTGGGCAGTCATGTTGGTGAGACTTTATGAGTATATCTTCTGATGTTATTAGGAGACATAATTTCACAACAGTCTCCCTGATCCTCTGTCCCTTTGTATCCCCTCTTCTGCAATGTTCCTTGAGCCTTAGTTGCATGCAGGGCAACTTTATAGATGTATCCATTGGGATAGAGATCCACAATTGCATTTTGATTGGTTATGGTTTTCTGTGGTCGTTTCTATTTGTTGCAAAGAGAAATTTTCTTGATGAAGGGTGAAGGCTACACTTATCTGTGGGTAAAAGAATAAGTGTTTATAGATTGTTGTTAGAGATGATGTTGGTTTAGTAAACTAGTAATTAGAGATTCTCCTTTGATAATCATGATTTCACAAGCACAGAGTAGTTAGTAAGATTTTCAGTACTAGGTATGGTTTCCCTTTTTTTTGAACAGGCCTTAAATCCAATTAGTTATTGGTTACTGCTAAGGTATGTATGCCATTACTGCCCCCCAAAAGTTATTGAAACATGCTGGTTGAAGATATGGTTCATAGGCATCATAGCTAGGTAGGATTTTTTTCTTTATCCTTTGCAAACTTGTGTTGTGAATTTTGGTACCATGAATGTTATTCCTCATAGAGGGGAAATTCATGTTAGTTCTAGCTCATGGGTTTCTGGGTCCTATTTCAAGTGTCTGGTGTCTTCAGCAATAGGGATTTTCCTCTACTGGGCAGATGTTTCCTTTGACTAAGAAGCCCTTAAAAGTTTCTAGGTATATGTGGGTTGTGACACAAGAATAGACTTTGATGGAGGTGGGGGTGTGTTCTGACCCTGTGAATTCCATAGCACTGGGTACTGTCACCCATAACTGTCATCTTCATTAGTTCCATAATTAGCAATATCAGTTTGCAGATCCCTTTCAGATTTAGATTTAAAATGCTAGTAAACCCATCCACACCTAGTGTCCATCATTGTTTTGTGAAAGAATATAAGAGAAACCTCAATTCTGTATTAATATTTTTATTGGAATTTATGCCTAATTCACATAATTTAGTGAATGTAGTGAAATGTTATGCCTGAACCCTTGCTGTTTTAAGTAATTACCCTGCTAGCTTAACAGCTAGTGAAGAGGATGCCTGAACAGGCCTATTTCTGTAATCAGATTGGTGAATATCCCAAATATCATCATAGAGTCTTCACCCAGTAATTGATGGAACCAGATGCAGAGATCCACAATCAAATAGGAGGCCAAGTTCCAGGAATCTAGTCAAAGAAAGGGAGGAGGAAATGCATGAGCAAGGGAGGTCAAGATCATGACGGAAAATTTTACAGAGACAGCTGAACCAAACTCATAGAAACTCATGAACTCTAGACTGACAACTGTGGAGACTCCAAGAGACCAAACTCAAATTAGGCCCTCCATATGTGGGAAACAATTGTAAAGTTTGCACTAGTAGAGGGGCCCCTAGCAGGAGGATTATGAAACAAACCTGGTACATGAGCTAGCTTGTTGGAGACCATTCCTTATAGTGGGGAGCCATGCTTATCCTTAATGCATGGGAAAGGGGTTTGGTCCTGCCTCAACCTATTGTGCCAGACTTTGTTGACTCCTCATAGAAGCCCTATCCTTGAGGATGAGTGGTACTGGTGGTAGGCTTGGGTAGGTGAAGAGGAACAGGAGGAGGAGAGGGAGAACTGTGGTTGGAATGTAAAATGAAACTTAAAAGAGTAGAAAAAAATTGTAAAAGCCATTATATTTATTGCTTCTGCTGCATCTTCTAGCTAAGTAAGTAGAAGCCATTATGGACTAGAATAGCAATGCCAGTAGCCCTGGAATCTATGGGCTAATCAAATGGTGATGACAGAACAAATTAAATAATTTAAAATCATGTGTTAGATAGTTGCATATATCTGTACCAATGAACAATTAGGATCTTGTGATGTTAACAGTGTCACTAAATTACTTTGTTGCTGAATATAGACCTCAATGCTGAAAGTAATTTTCCACAAAATTATTGAGTATTTTGAAGAATATGTGATTATGTCACTAATTTAATTGGATGAAACTAGAGATTGGAAAGAAGTTTGAGGTTGATTTGGAATGATTTTAAGACAACTTTGGAGAGGACTTCCAACCATGATTAATAATACATTTTTAAAACTGAGCCTTTTAAAATCGTTCTACTTGATGACTTTTGAATAAAAATACCATTTTGAATAAGCTCAATGTGTTAAAACAATGGAAAATTTAAAAAATGATTTTAAATATTACAAATGAAAATAAAAAGAAACTATAACGGAAGGGGAAAGAACGTAAAATAGTGGCTTTCTTTAATGTCAGGGATATTCTCATTTTCCAAGATATAAGAAAGAACAACACATGGGGGGCTATTATGCTTGTCGAAATTCTATACAGGAAAATTTTATTGAAGCAGTGATGGGAGATGTCATTCTGTAAAAATGTTTCTCTTATTGGTTAATGAATAAAGCATTGTTGGCCAATAGGAAAGCAAGATAGGTGGGATTAGGAGACACAGATGATGCAGGAAGTAGTAGGGAGGAGTTTCAAGATGTAGGACCAACAGGGGAGCACTCCGGGCCCTCTCTGTATTACGATAAGACCACATGGAAATGCTTAGATTAATAGGAATGGATTAATATTTAAGACAGAGCTAGCCAATAAGAAATTAGTAAGTGGCCAACAGCTATATATCTAATACAGTGTCTTTGTGTGTTATTTGGTGCTGGTACAGCTTTGGGATCAGGCCCTCAGGAAAACCTGCTCATAACAAAGCAGGACACACAAAAGGTCCACAAGGAACTCTGGCTCTGCAGGGTGTTAGAACCAAATAGAAGAGACAGGCTCTTGGCAGGTAGATAAACATTCATGGTTGACTTCCCTTCTACTTGAATTTCATTGCCAAGGTCAAAAAAAAAAAAAAATACCTAGGAACCTAGGAGCTGAGATGGAACAGCTCAACAGCTAAATAAAAGCAAAGACTGGAGATGAGTAAAGGGATATAGACACTTGGCTACTGTCATCTAAGAGGAAGAATGCATGCTAAAATAATGAGGAAAAGAAGACAAAATCTAGTTATGAACATGTGATTACTAACCTGTCTCAAACTCTCTATCCTAATCTGTTACATTCCTCTCAAGAATCTCAATAAGAGTGATGGCTTAATTCACTGAGATCTTTTCTGAAGATGAGAAAATACCTTGGAGACAATTTGACAGAATGGTTATCAGTCTTAGGTCTAATGAAAGACGACTTATAGGAGAGATTCAAGGCACAGCATTGTCACTCAACTAGATGTGTGACTCCTGCCTTGCCTTCTCTGGGTTCATTTCCTGAGTTTAGATAGAGTGTGTTTCTGATATTGCTTTAGATTGTAATTCAGTGAAACAGTGTATCTACTTCCCTGCATGGTTCAAAGCAAGCACTCAAACAGGCATTAGTGACTACTGGACAAATATGAAGCTCTTGCTAGTGGCTCAGTAATTGTAATAATGCATCTCTCAGAACATTATAATACTGACTTTAGGCATCAGTCAAGTTGAATTTCTTCTAGGAAATGTCTCTTCCCAAAGCTGTCACTGAAAAGATTGATTTATGTAGAAACCATTGCAACAGAACAAAGGGAATTTCTAGCTTGTTAATTATGCCCACAAATTTTCTAAATACTTAAGAGACAGCTCTTTTTAGTTAATGCAGTTAGGTCAGCACCAGTGCTTTTGAAAGGATCTTTTGCATGGCTTGTGGAAAGTTTCAAGGCTGTATTACCATTCTACAAATGGCTTAAAGAAAATTCTGGCAGATCCCCACTTCATATTAAACAGGAAGCCCCTGCTCCTTCACGCTTGTGTGTTGCCAAGAGCCAGGGTTCTATAGTTCAGGTATTTGGGGCTCTCAGTTACTTGTTTTATTTGGAATTAATAGCTACATTTTCTCAATTTTAAACACGATAACTATGAGAATAGATCTAATGTAATTGCTGGCATGCTTTAAAGTGATGAAAATTAAAAAAATTATCATTGTAAGTAGTGTTTATATATTGACTTTTCTAGAAGGTATTAGACAATATGTTGTCAATGTTGATGGCCTGTTTGAACTGATTTAGAAAATAATTCACTTTTGAAATATATATATATATATATATATATATATATATATATATAGAGAGAGAGAGAGAGAGAGAGAGAGCTCTGTGGTAGCTATAAAAACTGTGATGCTTCTGAGAGAATTTAATGCTGGCTACTCTTAATGAGAAGATAATGTCTCATACATTATACCTCACACAACTCAGTTGGTAAGTGTTCTGTATTGCTTGGGAAATGTCCATCAGTGATGAAGTTCTAAGAATACTTATACAGCTCCAGTTTTAAAACAAAAGAGTAAACTCATGCTGGAGATGGTTACAGTTTTCCCCTTTTTTATTATTACAGTTCTTTTTGCTTTTAAGTAAAGCCAAAAAATTATTGCTTTTCCATTTTGTTTTCTCACAGATTTCTGAAATAAAAAATAAATCATTTTATTGTGATGTGAACAAGCAGTTTATACTTCCAAGTACCAGAGGCTTACTTTTGTTTCCTGGCATCTAGGAGCCACAGAGAGTAGACTCCTGGGACTCAGGAGGAAAACACTCAAGAAGTTCTGGAATTTAATATTTATTTTTTTCTTAGTATTGAGAATGTTATACACGTATACCATGAAATATGATTTACCCCATTTTCCCTCATAACTTCCAAAAGCCCCTTCTTATTCTTCATCTTCCTCCTCTTCCTCCTCCTCTTCTTTCTTTTTCTCCTCCTCCTATTTCTTCCCCCTACTTCAATAACACACTAAGTCCAGTTAGTGTTGCCCACGTGCAGAAGTTGAGGCATTCACTGAAACATGGAAAACCTACCAGTGGCCACACCCTCACAAAGAACGTGTTTCCAGTATTTATAAACACAGAGTACAACACATTTTTTGTAATAAAGTTAATACAAAATACATGTTCATCATATGCTTCTAAGTGAGGATAATAGCTTACATTTATGGAGCAATTACTTTACTTACTGTGCCATTCCAAGCCCTCTTTAATTCTCCAATCCAAGAATGTCATAAAGTGGCAATTATGCATTATTCACAATTTAAACTTGAGAAATTGGAGTGCAGAATGAGTTGTATGTTCCCATGTGGTTACTCAGTTGGTGGTAATGCTGGATGGTGCACCCAGCTACTCATACTAAAAAGTAGATCGAGCACCTTGCCACCTCCTAGCTTCTGGCTGCTGGAATTAAAGATGTGTGCTTGGCTTCTATGGCTTGTGGCTGACTTTGCTTTCTGAATTCTCAGGCAAGCTTTGCTTTATTAAATCATAATATATCACTACAACTTTGCTGGCCACACCCATGATACTTTGACTGTCCCAGAATTCACCTTTCTAACAATATCCTAGAGACTGGCTAGCAGACTGAATTTGAGTAGGAGTTCCTTCAATGATGGTTTATTTGCATCCATTCAAGTGTAAAATTAAAGTTATTAGCAAAGAAAAATATTGACTGCCAAGTGTCTGTAGGTATTGTCTAACTCATTTAATCATGCTTTCAACTCACACAGCTTAGAAAATAGGAATGATTTTCAATTTTCATAAGTGAGTAAACCCTTTATGTTTTTAAGGGAAAATTTATCTTAGTATTTTAAGTTTCCTTAAGTTATGCAAAGAGTAGAAATACTTTCTTCAAATCTTTGAAAAAATTGTAATTTTGAATAACAATATATATTTTGTAGAATATGGGTTTTGTGTTCATCCACATTTTAAAAAGATTTTAGTTTTCCACAATAGCTATTACTGTAGGATACAGACATTGAAATATATGCAAAATAAAGAAAATAATTCAAATATAAAGGAAAGAATCACAAATATGTTACAATATTTGTAACTTACCTGAAATTATTTTACTTTAAATCAGTATGAATTTATTGAGGAAGGAAAAGTTTGCTTGAGAATCTCTTTGGTGGTTGCAATAAGAACAAATCTATCCTGGTTCTTGTTAGTTGCTTCAGAACATCTGAACATATGAGGTGCTCAGTAGAAACACTTCTGGCTCACCCAGTCTTGATCAACATTCCAAGAAATTGTTCATCACAGCTAGCACTGATAACCAGCAACTTTATCAGCAAAAATAAAGGGTGCTGAAGATATGTGGGTGATCTAAAAACATAAGCATGTACCTAGGCTTGGGGTAGCATTTTCAATACAGTGTCCATCAAGAATCTCAACACATCCTTGCTTGTTTAAACATTTCTTTTTGCCTGACTCTGATGGTCACAGAGTTCTGCTTCAGGAAGAGTGCTTTGTCTGTCTAAAGGTTTGTGGCCAGACTGGCTGTAAAATTATCATGAGAAGCTTGTTAGTGGATCCTTTGCAAATATATGTTAGCTTTGATTTTGTTATGTTCCTGTGGTCACATTGTAGGGCAATATTGCATTTTCCCACAAAACCTTTTTTGTCGTATAAATGAAAAGGCTTTAAGAAGTGTGAATGACCAAGATGATTTAAAAATAATGATAAAATTGATCAGTTTTAATAGGTACAAATGTCTCCCTGTTTCGTCATCTCTTTAGCCACCTCATTTGTGAAAATAGGATAAATTGTTTTTCTGTTTCTTATGGCTTCAACTACATAAAATCATAGCTGAGAAAATAAAATGTTTCTATATCATAACTAGACAAAATTAGTTAATTTTGTAAGCATATACAATTTTAGTAATTTTATAATTAATGGAATGTAAAAGTGTGATAACAGTGATAAGGAAAATATAATTTCTGCCAGTCTAGGGACAGAGGCTTAAACACTTGGCTAAAGTAGAGTTAACAAATAAACTAAGAGTGTGTAACTAGTACATTCACCAATCTTGAAATTTCACTGAAGATATTGAGTTTTAACCATATTTGTTTAATATCCAGGTATCTTCAGTAATTTGCTAACTTAAACACATGATTTTTATTTTCTACAATTTATTAAGCATTAGAACTATTGCAAGAATGGCCTACATGGACCCCAGGAAAAAGAACTCCTGTCTACTTGAGTATCCAAACCAGGTGCTGTGAGAGATGTTATTTAGAGTGAGGCTTTCTTGCTTTGCAGGACTGTTCCTTATCCTGGCTACTTTCTTCTCTAGTGACACAATGACATTCAATTCTAGGCTTGATTCCAAGCTCAGCAGCTCCTAAGAAAACTCTACAAATTGAGTGAGGTTTTTCTCATGTTCAGGAGTGAATGTTGGAGACAGATTCGATTTGGACATGGAAAAAACTGACTTATGTTTCAGAAATGTGGCCTGGTTTATACAGAAACACTTCAGTAGAGGAAAGGACAACTTAATTGCCTTTATATAGTGTCTGTTATTGTAAGTTTACAGAAGAACTCCAGAGAGCTTGAAAAATGAAAACGACAAATAGTAAGTCATTGTTTGTTATGAGAGCAAATTGTCCTTTTTCAGGGAGCTATTGGTCAGGTACCACTCCTTTATAATCAGGGAATTCCAGTCCAATGCCTGGTATTCTTACTTGTTTGGAAGAAAAAAAAAAAAAAAAAAAAAAAAACCAGAAAACAAAAGAAGAAAGCTTTGTTGCATTTTGATGCCTCTTCCTCACACACTTAAATCTTCCAGGCAGCAAGGCCATTATCAATATTATTATTTTAATTGTGATGGCTTTTGCATTACTTTTAGTTGTTGGTACCAGCTTGAGGTCTATACATTTTGTGCATGTTTACAATGACTTCTTGAGAATCCCAGCAAGCAGTATTTCATTCTTGAGAAAGCTCCAGTCTGGAAATATTTAAGGGCTGAGGTAAGCAAGCACTTTCCTGAACACTTTGAGTTTTACTTTCTACAATTGAAATCTGACATTTTGATCTGACTTTGCTTAGATTCTGATATTTTTGGTTTTCAAAATTGTGAGTTATACAAATTCTTCAACTGTGGCCATCTGATTTTTACTAAAATATAAGACATTATAGTATTTTATATGGGTGGGTGGGATAAATCCCAGAAACTTGCTAGAAGGAAATTGGAAGAACCAGGACCAGGGGCTGAGAAAATAATTGTCCTAACATTAGGAAGCCAGTAATGCTCCGCCATTTCTACTGATCTGTTTCTCACTGGAGCAAGTGTTATCCCACCAAAATCTTGGCCCACCACACACTCTCTCCCTTCTCCTTTCCATATATCTCCAGCCAGTACTTGATATTGGGAGAGAGAAACAGAAAATGAACAGTGAGGGAGTTGGGGAGCCCAATTTTGTAAACAGAGAGCTCCAGCATTAGAATCTTGACATTTAACAGGGTAAATATTAGACTAAGGGATTCCATACCATTTCCCTTGATGAATTAAAATGCTAATTGCAGTAACTTTCCTACTTATTATTTTCCACATTCAGATAGTCTGAGCTTGCTTTAGCTTCTTGTTGATATCATACATGGTATATTTGTCACCATTTAGAGTCCCTTTGGATGGGACTGATGCATTGGTATATTGCATGAAGGCTTTCTGTTATTCTGACATATGTAAAATAAATGTTGATGAATATAGGTAGCTGAAATATCATAGAGAAATATGTTATTTCACATGTTCCTCATCTAAAATATGAAGTGTGTTAAAGCCTAATAGTTTTTTTTTATTGCTTGTCACACTGAACAGTTAGCCTTCTCTTGGAAGTTTATATTATTGGAGCTGACATAACAAAAGTTTCATAGGGATGCCTAACCATGTTATAAATATTAAATTGAAAAATGAAGCTTATTCAGCTAGTGTGACACACTTGACAGTGGAAGGGATTATGATTTTAGTAGTGTTGGTTTAGGAATTGGGTTGCTATTAAAAGAGATACCAAAATATGAAAAAGTTTCTTACTTGAGTAATAAACTCTGCATGCCTTGTGTTTCATAAATAAGCTATCTGAAATATTCCAGACATAATTACTGGAGTATTAAGAAGTCAAAGCAATTATGAAAACTATAGAGGTTGCTTATATATTAAATCAAATTACTGATTTTAATTTTTGTCATTGTTTCTTGTGGTTTAACTGTTTTAATGCCATACATTACAATTCAAGGTATGCCTGGTATTAAGAATGGCTCTTTACATAATGCTGTAGAGTTTGAATGAGAATGCATAGACTCATACATTTGAATACTTTGTTCCCAGTTGCTAGAACTATTTGGAAAAGATTAGGAGTTGTGGCCAAGTTGGAGGAGGTGTATTCCTGGGAGTGAGCTTTGAGATTTCAAATGACACACACCATCTCTCTCTCCTCTCCTCTCTCTCTCTCTCTCTCTCTCTCTCTCTCTCTCTCTCTCTCTCTCTGTGTGTGTGTGTGTGTGTGTGTGTGTGTGTGTGTATCTGGAAGAATGAATCAGATTCCCTGAAGCTGGAATTAAATACAGTTGTGCACCACTCAGTGTGAGTGCTGGGAACTGATCTCTGGTCCTCCTGAAGAGCAGGAAACGATCTTGATCACTAAGCCATCTCCCCAGTTTTAAGATGAACTGTTCTTAGTCAAATAAATTTCTTCTTTGCATTAATTTCTTTTCTGTATGCTAAATTAACCAGTATTCCTCATATCTCAGACTTCTTTACAAGCCCTCAGCACTCATGACACTGTTTTACCACATATTAGGCACTGACATGAATGCATAACAAATTCCTCGGAAAACAATTTTCTAAGGAGACTTACTTATGGCATTTATAAATTACAATTTTATGATTTAAAAAAGGTTCTGTATTTTAGGGGGAGTGAAAGTTGTGAAAAGAATATCATTTCATTGTAACTCATCCACCATGACCTCATCGTTTCTTTGATCTTCCACTCTCATTTCCATGCACTCCTTTCCTTACACTGGGCCTCAGGGCTGTGGCCTTACAAACATTTCCAAACACATGCACTAGATTTAATAGGCCTGCTCATCCAAAATAACATCTATTTGTGAGGTCAGAGATGCAGGCCTACAGCATGACTTGTTTTTGCATCTGATTGTTTTGGGCATATCTTCAGAACAAAGTTTCCTCCAAGCTTGCATGAAAATAAATCAACAATTCTGAGCCATCGCACGCAAATACTGCCTAGCAGACACTAACTCCTATGTTCCACTCTTAGGACACCACAGGGTATTTTGGGAAGGTGGCCTTTGATGTAGATGAAATATGAATAGTGTTTATACAGCTGCTGGCAACCTTAGAAACTTCTCTGGGAATAAACCTTAAAAGGAAAACTAAAATGGAGAGATTTCCCTTAGTTTATGCATAATTGGATGATAACCCAACTTCACATTTTCTTTCTTTCCTCAACTATATATTTCATGTGCAAATTCATTTTGTTGCATTATATCAGAAAAGAATCTTCATCCCTACCGCTCTCTCTCCCTGGGGCACTAGAGGTACTAGATATTGGCTGTAAATTCTCTTGTGTGATTTTTAAAGCAATCACTAAAAGGGTGTTGCATATAAGTACACTCCCCCACACATGCACAAATAAAAGCCCTTTGCTAGATTTATTCCTTGATGTGGCCATTACAAGTCATAATTGAGATTTTAAATGAAACTTGACTCACACGCAGATTTCTGTTCAGAACTCAAATTAGCTCTTTATTTCAGTTCTGTAAGTACTGATACTGTTACTGAAGCTGTAGTTACACTTCTGGCAGGAGGGTAAGAAAGGGAGGGGAAATCCATGAGGAGGAAGGGGGAAACAGGAGGAGGAGCACAGAAGGAACTCAGAGGGAAGGGCAGTGGGGAAGGACAAAAAGGGAAAACAGGGAGTTTAAGGTGAGCAGAGGGCTAATTAGTGTTTTTTCTTGAGGTGCAGGCACTTCCAAACTAGCATGGCTCTGCTCCCCTGCCTTCCCAATACTCAGGTGGTAGAAAGTGATGGTTGTGAGTATGAGGTCAGTCTGGGCTGTACAGTAAGTTCAAGGGACAATAAAAGACCAACAAGACAAAACAGGGCCTGAAATATAGCTCACTGCTAAACATTGCTTATCATATGCAATGCTCTGTGTTTGATGTCTTGCCTCTCAAACTAGGGTGACAAAAACTACCTCACCAGATAGACCCGGATAGGGTATAGAAAAGGAACAAACAGCAGCCGAACTAAGAGAGAAAAGATAGCAATATTGTGCCCCTAAGTGTGCTTCAAACCAAGCCCAAGTCAGATTTAAATAGCTGCTGAATAACCTTTCTGTATTTTTTTCTGATGAACACGTCCTGAATATGCCAGTAAATCTGTAGTACCTTTGGACAACAGCTAGTATTTGAGTGATGGCTTAGTGTTGACTTGGCTCAAAGAATGAAAAGAGTAAATATTCAAACAAGTTGGAAGACTCTAAATGCTCTGTACAGTTTATAGTTTTGTGGTAGAAATACATCCTGTTATCTGGTCATAATGATTTAACAGATTAGCTTTAAGCTATTTGTAATAGCAAGAACCTGGAAACAACCTAGATGCCCCTCAATTGAAGAATGGATAATGAAGATGTGGCACATCTACACAATGGAATACTACTCTGCAGAAAAAAATAATGGTATCTTGAAATTCGCAGGCAAGTGGATGGCACTTGAAGAAACCATCCTGAATGAGGTATCCCAGTCACATAAAGAGGAACAAAATATGTACTCACTCTTATATGGATTTTAGACCTAGCCTATAATTCACACCACCAGAGGAACTAGGATACAAGGTTTATTCTAAGAGATTCATATAAAGTCCCTCACAGAAGTGCGAAGGGACAAGTCCCCCCAGAAGGGAAGTGGGGGGGCAGTGAATGGAGAGAGAAGCAGAAGAGAGGTGGAGGAGAGGAAAACACTTGCGACTAGGAAGATGAGTCCGGGTAAGAATAGAGGACAGGAGAGAGAGAGAGAGAGAGAGAGAGAGAGAGAGAGAGAGAGAGAGAGAGAGAGAGAGCATGAAAGAGGGAGCCAATATTGGTTTGAAGATAAAATTGAACACAAAGAAAGGTCTAGAGACCTACAAGACTGCCGCCAACTAACAATTTGAGCATCCGTGGAAAGGCTACCACAAATGCCCTTCCCAGACAGTGAGATCAACAACTAACTTATCCATGGAGCCCTCATTTAATACCTGTTGGAAACAGGAGCAAACACCCATACATAAACACTGAGTTGAACTAGAACCCAGATGCAGAGGGAGAGGACAAGACCAGGTTGCAGAAACACATACAGACAGCTTACCTGAACAAGGAGGAGCTAACGGGCCACCAGACTGATAGCTGGGAATCCAGCATGGGACTGACTCAGGCCCCCCTGAATATGGGTCTGAGCCAGAAGTACTGAGCAGTCTAAGGGACCTCAGACAGTGGAACCAGGATGTATCCCTGGTGCACAAAAGGACCTTAAGAACACATCCCCCATGGAGGGATAACTGCCTTAACCTAGAGACAGGAGAGAAGCCCTAGTCCCTACTTCAAATGACCTGTCAGATCTACATGACCCCAACTGGATGGCATTGCCCTACATATGGAATTGGGGTGGGGGGATGGGAGGGGAGGGTGGTTAGGGTGCATGTGAGAGGGCAGAGAGGGTAAAAATGAGTGAGGGAGGGAGAGAAGAAGGGAGAAAGGGAGGGAGGGAGAAGGAACTGTGATTGACATGTAAAATAATAAATTAAAAAGAAAAAACAGATTAGCTTTAAATAACATAATTCTGTATTTGTTCTATTGAGTAAAGCTCAAATTATCGACAGTCATACGAAAGAGACTTTAGGAAGTGGTGTGGATGACTGGCACAGGGAAAAACATACCAAAACACATTTAAGTCTTGGAATATCATGTAACATTGCTGCTCTTCCTTTGTATTTTATTTCTAAGTTTTGTTCCTAAGCTTGTTAGACAGAACACATAATTCACTGCTCAAATATCTGTGAGTATAAATAGCCCAGCACATTCTTAACTCTACAAATACATGATTTCTTGAATGCTGCAACTTCACTTTTCATTTGTATTCTTTGGCAACCACTTATAAATTCAAAGGAAAATCTCAAACACTACCTTGAAAGGAGGAAATCTGACTTGTATTAAACATCACTTGAATTCTGACAACCTAATTGAACTACATGAAACTGAGAACACAATGAGCAGCACTTTCATTAAATTGAGCTCTTATACAGTGTTTCTGTAGCAAACCTTTTCACATCTGAACTTAGATTCACCTGTAAGCCTCCAGAAACCAAGTTGGCCAATAATTTAACAATCTCTAGTCTGTGCAGGATAGGCTTGGATTCCTTACTCTGGTTCTCTTGGTAAGCAGATGTCTCTGCTTTCTGTTCAATTTCTTAAATATTACAAAATAATACTATATAAATGTATAGTTTCATATACTAGATGTGAAAACCTTATTTTTTCATTTTTACTATTTCCAAAAGGATGATTTCATTAATACGTTGTAGCTATTAGCTGGAAGATTTGTTTGAGTGGTGAGCTCAAGGTGTTGACAGTTTGATCAGACAGGATCAAGTGACTCAAAGTAGACAAGGAATCTTTAGATTTCCCTTTTGTGTCTGTATGTGGTGTGTGTGTGTGTGGGGGGGGAGTAGATACCAGACTTCCAGGCTTCCAGGGATGAAGGGTACTTATTGCTGTGAGATTGTTTCCCAGTAGATTACCACTGAAAATAATAAGGTATCTGGGCACAAACATCCACTACTTATTCCTTTGGAATTCAAGTTGAATACATGAATCTTTGAGTCTTTTGGAGTTGAATTTAAATGATTATTGCAGTCAGGTCACAATAACAAAAAAATCGGTACATTCCATTACAGGGTAAACTGTGGTGGCTTTAGGTCAAAGAACCCTCTTATCTGGTTAATGTAGATGACCTTCAGCTAATGTCATATATATAATAAGCCACAGGAAATTCTTTTAATCTAAGACACTTGAAGGATCAGATTGGTGGAAGAAAATTTTCAGGGTGGACTTCAAAAATAATAAATGATTCCAATACCTGTGATTAGATACCTTTGCCCAGAAGTGATGAGACACTTTAACTTACATCTTATTAGGTAAATAAAGTTACATGGTCTCTTTTAAGTATTAATGGGCAGAGAAATTACCACAAATGTGGAAGGAAAATAAGAAGATTTTGTGAACATTCCTAATGTCTAACACCTTCAGACTGTAGGTTAATCCCCCTGATCCTTCCCTTCACTACACCAAAGTATTTATAAGCCTGATGTAGTCATTGTGTTTAATGGAATTCTTATCATCAGCTGACCAGAGAGAATGCCATATTCCTTAGTTAAGATGACAAAAGTGAAGAATGGTAAATTTAATTAAATTTAATGTTAAATTTTACATTCTCTTTTTATTTCAGAACATTAGCATATTGTATAGTTAAAATAAAAACAAAATTGAAATGGCTGTACTACACATGTCATTATTGATGTGCTCTTATTCACCCTCTTTTTGTCTCCACAGATAAAATTCTTATTAGTTTCTGGCATGCTCTTTTAGTGTATTTTTCTGTTAATGTCTTTGTATAGTTTATCTTTATATGTTTTCCTTTTAAACATATATATTTAGCATTTTTATTGTCTATACTGTATTTTGCAATATTTCAATTGAATACCTTTGCAAAGTGTTGTTTTATAATGCATCCTAGAGATTTTTCCACATCGACACCTGTGGAGAGTCTTAATTCCTCTAAGATACATATAATCTTCTAAAGAGTGACGATACCACAGAGGAAATGTAGTTGTTAACTGTAATGTTGATACCACAAATCACATTTTAAATCTAATTCCTTGTATATGTGGAAAGTGCCCAAGGGATAGATATCATGAAGTAGGTTTTCAGTATCAAAGCAAAAGTATTTGGGAAGGGATTTTATACTTACTAGATATTTCCAAATTATTCTCCACATATGAGAAATCTATAAATGTTCCCTAAAGTATACGGGAGGTCTAAGTTTTTTTTTGTAGTTTGATACATAAAAAAATTGAGCCTCACCAGATATCAATTGTTTAAAGAGCTAATGGCAAGTGCAAGTAATAGCCTGAGTCATAAAAATGAAATTCTTGGGCAATCACTGTCTTCCATAAACACTTGAACTCTAAATGCAGAGATACCATATAATTCTCAATCACCTGTCACAGCCCAGAAGCACTTTTCTGCTTAAACAGACTCTGTTACCATTTGAACACCATTTAATTCTCTAATATTTTCAGAAAAAGTTTGAATCACCCAAGTGCTACACAGAACACAAGTCACTGACCACAGCCCAAGGACTGTGGAAGGAACCTAGGTTCCCTCTGATCTTCCCCCAAATGCCACTGTCCTCTCGTCTTCTCCAAGGTTTCAATGTCCCCTCAGACAAATATTAATTGTAAGATACATTCATAAAGTTGACTTAGTGGAATGTTTTTGAAATGCAATTAGAGGAATCAACATTTTAAATTTAAGAAACAAAATCAGGTTATCACCTGCATGGTGAGACAAGACGCAGCACCAGCCACTGAGGGGACTTGGTGGTCCTCTGCCTCCAGCAGGCAAAGCCATTTCACAGCATTCCTGTCATGGCTCCATAGAGAGGAGGCTCCTGCCACTCGTTTTGGAAGCCTACTCTGGAGGGAAAGGATGCTCTTATCCTTTATTTAACTCTTAGAACAGATAGGTGGGAAGATGGAGAATTGGAGAAATGGCTCAGGGGTTAAGACTGCTTGTTCTTTGCAAAGGACTGGAGTTTTAGTTCCTGGCATAATATCAGCTGCAAAGTATCAGTAACTCTAGGTCCAGGGAGGGGATCCGATGCCCTCTTCTGGCCGTTTGGGCACTCACATCTACATGTGTGAATGCACTCACAGAAGCAAACAGGCATATGCATGCTCACAAACACATAAGAACATTGAAATTTTTTCAATAATTAAAAATGAAAGCTAACCTCTACCAAATCCAAATCATTTAAAATATTTTGGTAAGTCCAAATTAATTTCAAATTTTCCTTGAGATTTTTTATCTACAAAGCTAGATATGACAGTATAACTAACACAGAAATCCCTGGGGTTGGTGATAGTTTTGTTTAGAGTTTTATAGATGCAAACTGGTTTTAACTGTCAAGCTTTGGATATCTCGTAGGAAATACACATCAAGCTGACCTCCTGACCTCTGTTGCTGCTTCCCTCTTGTCTTTCACAGAATCTTCTCTACTGCACTCCCTGCTGCCTCCCCACTGACATACATATGTCCCTCCACAGTAAATAGAAGTGAGTGAACATTCCCTCACTGTGTGCGTGTGTGTGGGGGGGCACACAGTGGTTTTGAGAGCAGATGGAGTTTACAGAGCTGCCTAAATTCCAAATTTGGAAACAGTGATCCGAATTTGGAGTTGTTCATAGTGATCCTTGTGTTTTTGCTAGTTGAGCTGCTTGTTAGAAGTTCACTGTACAGCTTGCTGCTCTTTTAGCGTCTCTTCTCTATTTCATCTATGTGTACAGTTATTGCTTCTCTACACATATTTTACTTCTAACACATACTCCATTAAATGCACTTGAATCACAAAGCACATATCTTGCTGAAATAGATGTGCTGGCAATTGTCAAGAATTACAATTCTTGACAGAGGCGAGAAATTGGACCATCCCAGTGGAGTTCTCTTTCCCTTTCATGTCATATACATCTTTGTGCACTTTGCTCTTGTTGAACGCTTTATTTGTGAGAATGTCTCCTGTCATCATGTCTTAGAAATCATCTCAATAGACTTATGGCACTGCAGTATGTCTTAGCTAAGGTTTTTATTGCTGCGAAGAGACACTATGATCATCGTAACTCTTATAAAGGAAACATTTAGTTGGGGTAGTTGGCTTTCAGTTTCAGATGTACAGTCCATTATCATCATAGTGGGGACCATAGCAGCTTACAGATAGATGGGGTGCTGCAGCTGAGAGTTTTACCTCTTACAGGCAATAGACTGTCACACCGAGGGGAGCTTGAGCAAAAGAGAGCTCAAAGCCTCCCCTCACAGGGACAAACTTCCTCCAACAAGGCCACACCAAATAGTGCCACTCCCTTTAGGGTATTTTCATTCAAACCACCACACAGTAATAACTTAGAAATTAAGTAACTTACTAATCAACACCCTAATTCTGAAATTACTATGTTGCTCATATTAGAAAATAAATCTGAATTCCTGGCTGTTTTCCTAAAATGGTGTGTTATATATGGAATTATTTAGTCAAAAATACTATATTTTGAAGAACTACTGTTGATATTATAAAATTATCTCTTGCATGAGCTTTCTACTTCTGTTAAGAGAATGTAGGTTTTTATTTAGTTGAGGCTTTGATATGCTTGAGCTATACACACATGGTGTGCAAAATGAACACCCACTGTCATGGCCTGGGTCCCAGACAATGGGAGTAGACACAAGCATCCACATGCCTATGGATGTAGATCCTTTTTAACTTTACCACTTTACAGACACATCACAAAATACTATGTAGGGGCTTTTGTTCTGATTGTGTTGAATGCTACTTTATATGTGTTCCATTCCTCCCCCATCCCGTGAAGGAATTTAACAGTAATAAATTTTAGTAGGAGAAACTAGAATAGAAGTTATGATTTAAGGCAGTTATCAAGGTTGGAAAATAAAATGCAAATATGAAGCATTGTCCTTAATCTGACATATATTTTCTTTATGTCTTTATTCTGTTATCAATTCATTAATATGCTAAGAGTTGGTATTATAACGTTGTTACACAGTTTGTATTTTGGGAAATTTTGGATCAAGTAATCAAGACAGAATCACAGAATTCTACTTTCTAAGAGGCACACTGGAAGGTAAAATACAGGTCAACAGAGATTACATTTCTAACATTTCTAAATTACTAATGCTTTCCTTTTTTTTAAATGCATAAAAGGTTAATTACTTTAAATTGGTAAATCACTTGCTTTTCCAGATAGTATACTTCTGCAGAAGCAGTGCCTAGAACATGGACAGGAGTCCTTGGGACACATGGAGCCTGTATCCTGTGTTGACAGGGGCTGGCTTAGGATACAGTTTCTCTGGACACCGTGGCCTGGTTGCTACAATAGGGCATCCATTGGTCTGTGGGAGGTTGGCTTGGTGAATCCAGTTAGTTTTTCCTTGTTTTATCTTTGATTCTATAGTAGAAATCTTGTGGTAGCAGATGTGCCTACTCACTGGACCTTGCAGTGGTTCTTTAGATAATTTTTTCTTTGAGGGTAGACACTTACGGTGAACCCGCAGTTTCCCCTCTAGAATCCATTAAACACAGGTCATGAGGTCCTGTGCTTCAGTGACCTTTGGGACACAAGTAGTCTGACCTTACCACTCAGCCTTTTTGCAGGGAGTTCTGTGCTTTCCCTTTGAGAGTAAAAATCGACAATATAAAGCTTTTTATCCTGTCCCCAAATGTTTTTCATGATTATTTGACCTGTAGGCTTGGACAGGCCTCATCTCTGAAAGCTGAAAGTCCTGCCTGGGACATCTATATTCCTCCTCTTGGTTATTTGAACTCACTGTAGGTTGGAGAGTTTGTCATCTCCCCAGCTTCCATGGTGAGTGTGCAGTCACAGGACTCTTCCTCCTGTGCTTCCTTTGGCTCTCTTGTATCTCTGCTACTTGGTGACTGGGATGCCATACTGATCTCCTAAACTGACATTCCACAGTAGCTGGATGGCAGGAAGAGGGTTCTGTGTGAAACGAGATTCCACAATGGAAGTTATTCTTGTCATTTTCTCTTCTGGGGCTTTCTGAAAAGGTTCTCTTAGGACACTGGTCGTTTTGACAATGGAGGTGTCTCTAGAGTCCAAGAAAGACAAAGAGGCATTGGCAGGCTGTGGAAAGGGCAAAGTTATAGCCTTGTTCATGTTGAAAACATGTATGGTCTTGAGGCTTGAGGGCCAGGCTCCATCTGTGCTCACCAGGAGTCTTTAAGATGTGTTTCCAGCAACTTCAGAGTGTCAGGATCAAGGACAGAAGGCCCGTTAGAAGTTTTCTTGCAGGTGGTCTAATCATTCACAGATTCCCCCGCCCCAAGTTTCCATATTTCACTTTGAGTTTTCAGGAAGGACCAGTGCATGGTCTATATGTATTCCATGACAAATACCCAAATGTCATTCATATGTCCCCACTTGCTGCATTGTGTGCCTTTAAGCTGCTTCTTTGCTGGTCCCACTTTGTGGACCAGCTGGAAAACACTTTGTGGGTCACTTCTTGGGTGTCTCACATTTCCACCTCTGTGTCAAGAGATAATCTGGAGAACTTTGCCTAAGGAACCTTCTGGGCTCTTGAAAGGCTCTTTCAGAGGTCTTCCCAGTTGGTCAGATCCTTGCATGGGCCTCTCCAGAGCTAGAATATCTCTGGATACTTTGATGAGACACTCTGTGGATACTGGCTGCTTTCGTCTGCCAGTGATGAGGGGCATGGAGTCCCATGATTGACTTCTGCCTGACCCATCCCTGGGAGTTCATCCTGAGACTTTATCAGGTCCAGCAATAGGTGGGCCTTGTGGGGCTATTGACCCTGGTGTTGTGTGAAACTCTTTTGTAAGTGTTGTTTCAGCTGCTATCAGAGCTCAGGCTTAATGAACAGCCCTGGGAGGTCCAACATTTGGAAGTGAGTTTATTAAATGCTTCCTGTAGCTTTTAAACCATGGCTGGTAAATTACTCCTACTTTTTTGGTGCTTCTTCAAAAGGTGGCACTCTAGGTGTCAGGCAGCAGGAGGGACAATAAAATTGGTATCTTGAAGCTGTGGGGAAAGAAGTCCCATAATCCCAAATTTGAGGTGAATGGTGTGGTATCTTTGAGAGAGAATGCAGTCACCATCCTGGGTTTGGATTCCAGCCACTGGTGGAGATCGGGACCAGGACAACTTTGGAGTCAAAGGCTGGAATTTGACCAAATGATGAAGCAAGAGCTTTGGAGAAAAGGGCTGTGGAGGTACTTTAGTCTGAACTTGCACTGGGGTGTAAGTAGAGAGTCCACCAAATAAGATGGAGGGGGCAGCTAGTGGGGACTCTGCCATGTTGACAATAGCCACATGGGGCTCATTGTGAAGCAAGGGGAGGCCTCAGAAAAGCTGGCTACATTTCATCTGTAAATGGTCACCCAAGAACTTCTGGGTAGAAGAACTTCTGATGACCTGAACACTGCTCAGATATGCAGTTTCTGCTTCTGAAGGGGCATGCAGTGGTGGTGCCCTGCTTGTTCCTCCAGGACTGCAGTATACTGCCCATGCAGCCCAAAGCATGGTCAGTTCTTCCCCTCCCAAACTTTCAGTTCAATCCTCTTACTAGTCTGAAGTTCCAGTATCTCCTGGACATCAAAGTTGATGAAAGAGGGCTCCCCAGCCTCTATCTGCCTGTATGTAGGGCCTGTCTGGAAAGAAGCCTCTTGAAGGCTGAGAGAAAGATGCTCTTGCAGGGACTCACCATGTGATGAGTTGGAGTGGCACCAGGTTTTGGCAGCTACCTGGTACTAGGAAGGGCCTGAGGTAGGCCTACTTGAGTAGTCAAGTCCTGGGGTGGTTGAAGTATACCTGCTTGAGTAGTCAAGGTCCACAGTAGTTGATGTAGGCCTGCTTGAGTGGTCAAGGCTTGGGGTGGTTGAGGTAGGCCTAGAGTGGTTGAGATGGGGGAAAGCAAACCTGGCAGAGATGTGCTCTGTGAAATCCTCAGTACTTTCCAGTCATGCTGAGAAGCCGTCATGCTAGGATCTGACATATTTGGAGGACAAGCCACAGTATCAGAAGGATGAGGTAAGTAGGAAGGTGCCCCTGGTGGTGGTGGTAGTCCAGAACTCAAGGTCTCTGGTGACTGAGAGGCACTCACAGACAACTGTGACTCAATAGAAGCTGGGGGAATTCAGTAGGACAGGTGACAAGATTTTAGAATCTTTGGGCAGCAGATGTTCCTTGGGAGGAGTGGAGGAAGCTGCTAGAGACAAACAGGTGGCCCCAGACTCCTCTGTGGCCTACCTAGTGGCAGCTTCTGGTTTGAACACTTTACCTGATGCAGCTGTCCTAAGAGCTAGCAAAAGCTGATGGCATCGACCCGCATCCCTGGTGCGCAGTGCAGAAATAAAAGCTGCGCCTTGTCCTCCTTTGTTTTCTTCCTGCTGCCTCTGTAAGCTGTCACAATCCTGATTTTCTTCCTGACCTTACTGTGCTCCCTCTTCACCACCTTTTGGGAGGTGGTGTTTTCTGCTGGTGGAGGTGAGGGTGAGTTAAGGTGGAGGAGAGGTAATAACAGGAAGAAGAGCCCAAGTCCACACACAAAGGCAAAGATCATCTCCATTACCCAAATAGTGAAACTGGGGGTCAGCCATGAAGTATCAGTGCTTTCCAGAAGAGAGAGAAGATTCCCCATCTGAATCCTACAGTTGCTCTCAGGCAACTAAACACTGAGAGTTCTCTCTGGGAGCTGGGAGCTGGCAGCTGAGACCAAGCCTGCATCACAGAGCTCCTATCTCCTTGTCACAAAGAGCTCCTGAGTGTGGGGGAATGGGTGGTAAGAAGAGGTGGCAAACACTCTCGCCTCATCCTCCATCACTCACAGGTTCTCCACATTTTGTGTCTGTTTCCAATTCCACCTGTACACTCTATCAGAAATACTCATGCCCATTTTCTGCTCCTCCAGAGAGTCTTGTCCACACTGTGTGGGTTTTTGAAATATCCAAGCCACCTCCAGTAACATACCTCCTGCAAAAGGCCACACCTCCTAATCCCTCCCAAACAGTTCCACCAACTGGAGACCAAGCACTCAAATATATAAGCCTATGGGAGGGCAGGGGTGGGTGGTGGGTTGAAACCAGCACATTCTATTCTCTAATTCACTTAGTTAAACTGTAAAAGTCCCCATAGTCTTCCACAGTCTCAGTGCTACTACAAAGTCCAAAATCTCTCCTGAGACTCAAAAACAATCTCTTAATTGTAACCTCATATAAAAGCAAAACTCAGATTACATGTTTCAACCTACAATGATACAGAATACACATTTCCATTCCAAAAGGGAGAAAAGAAGGTGTAGTGAGGAAATACGGGACCAAAGCAAAACCTAAACCCAGGAAGCAAGCTCCAAACTCTGCATCTCCATGTCTGATATCAAAGGGCTCTTCAGATCTCCCAATTCCTCCAGCATTGTTCCTGGCTGCACACTTCTTTCACTTGGGCTGGTTCCACTCCCAGATATCAGCTCTCCTTGGCAGGTATCCCATGGCTCCCGGATCTTCAACATCTTGAGACATTCAGTGAAATCCAGGATTCACCTTCACAGCTTCACAGGCCTCCATGAAAGGATGCCACTGACACATGTCTGGCCTCAGCAGCTTTCCTGAAGCACAGAGGATGATTCCACAACCTCTTTATGTTTTCTATGTGACTCCAAGGCCGGAACCACATGACTAATGTTGTCTAGTTCTGCTTCCCGCTGAAAACTGGAGCCAGGACCCTTCTTGAATTTTATTGGAATAAACTCTGATTTGTTGTTGCTCTTTAGGGACAAGCCATTCTTTAAAGCCTTTTTGTTCTTCTCACAATTTGTAGGATTAGCTGGGTGGGGTCTTGCTCTGAGGGTACCACTCCTTTTATTTCTTTCCTTTTTATGTCTTTCAGCACCAACCAAGGCTCTAAGATTAAATTTCTTGTGTTGTTTTTCCCCTGCTTGTTTTTTTTTTTTTTTTAGATCTTTATAACAATGGTCTCTAAAACCACGTAACAGAGTCAATACAAAACTATCTTGAAATCTTCTCAGCCTATTAAAATCTATGAAATTAGTCCAAAGCCTTACAATTTAGCTCCAGGCAGACTCCTCTGACTTGGACAGAAAGCAACCATTTTTTTGTTTAATTATTATTATTATTATTAGCCAAAATATCACAAGAACTATCTCTAGCCTGGAAGCTACTATTGTTTCCTTCTGGAGTTGCTTTACCTGGGCCTGCATAGTTCACCTGGCTGTCAGCACTACTGTCTTCCAAGCTCCTACTAGGACTTCCCTTGAAGCCTTGTTTTCAGCATTAAGCCACTTTCCTAGTCCAAAGTCCCAAAGTCTTCCACATTCCTCAAAAAACCCAACATGGTCATGCCTGCTGTTCTGTTAACAACTTCTCTCTTAGTTACTTTTTTATTTTTGTGAAGAGGCATTATGACAAGGCAATTTAAGAAGAAAGAGTTCTTTTGAGACTTACAGTTTTAGATAGTAGGTCCATGACCATCAGAGTGGGGAGCATGCAGCAGGCAGGCAAGCATGGTGCTGAGTTGGTAGCTGAGAGCTTACATCTGATTGCTCAGCAAGAGGCAGAGGGAGGTGGCACACAGGGAGTGGTATGGGCTTTTGAAACTTCCAAGTCCACCCCCAATGACACACCTCCTCCAAAAAGGCCACACCTCCTAGTCCTTCCCAAATGGTTCCACCAACTGGGGACCAAGCATTCAAATATATGAGCATATGGGGGCCATTCTCATCCCAACCATCACATCAGTGGGTATGGTTTTTACACCGAGTCTACATAGCAGGAGCTGGCATCTCATAATGTGAGTCTTCTTATCTATGTGAACCCAAAGCAGTTGCCTCTGACTCCTTCAGTCACAGTGTTGTGCTTTTGCTCAGATGGATCCTGTGTGTCCTTTTAGGTTTTTTATTTGAATAGTTAATTTGGAGCTAGTAGTATTTATGTTTTCAATTTATTTCATGTGTTCACAGAAAGAGGAAACTGCATTTTATAAATTAATCTTTAAACTTTGTAGCTTTGGTATGGCCGCCACTTACCCTTTTAAGATGTGTTCTTGTTGATTTTTTTTTTAAATCAGAGTTTCTGGATGGACAAACTTGTTGTCTGCAAAAGAAAAAACAAAACAAAGCAAAACAAACAAACAAACAAACACAACCATCTTTTCTCCTTTCCAGACCTCGGTGCTCTCTCTGTACTTTTTATTTCTTTTTCTTATCCCTGCACTGCCAGCTGAGATGTCTTTCCCTTTCTTCCCCACGCTCTCTGAGCCAGTCTGGGATTTTTCTGTTGTAGTCTCTCTACAGCAAATGCCACAGGTGCCTGGCTTCCAAACATGGCCAGAGTTAGCTGCTTTTGCACCTCCACCATGCAGATGACTGGCTCTTTGGCTCTTTTCCCCGTGGGTTGTGGGCTTTCCCTGGACCCCTCCTCAGGTTTCTGACAATCAGCAGCAGCTGTCCTCAGCCAGCTTTTTCACTGTCTGCATTCTCCATTCAGACATGCAATGCCTCATATTTTGCTGTCATTATCAGGAGACAATTGGGAATTCTTGAAGGGGGAGATTACTTTTTAAAAAAGGAGAGCATTTTCCCCATGCTAAAAAAAAAAATGTGAAACAATGTCTGAAAAGATGGCTCAAAGGTTAAGAGTATTGGTTGCTTTACTAGAGGTCCTGAGTTCAATTCCCAGCAACCACACAGTGGCTCATAAACATCTGCAATAAGATCTGATGCCATCCTATGACATTCAGGCATGCAGGCAGACAGAACACTGTGTACACAATAGATAAATCTATGGTCCAGGTCCAGGGTGTTTAGAGCAGGAGTACCATGGCTGTCCAGACTACCTGGGTGCACAGAGGCAGGAGTCTCAGCAATGCCTAACCCCTTATGTTTTCTTTAATATCATCACTATTACAGAAAGTAAGTATATTTTCAACTTCAGAATCATGTTAAAATTTATATTTTTATTATATCCATTAATGTATAATGGGGGTTGTCCTTCTGTATATATGTTTCTCTTACTGGTTAATGAATAAAACACTATTCAGCCAATGAGGCAGGAAGATAGGTGGGACTAGGAGACAAGGAGAGTTTTGGGAAAGGTAGGCAGAGAAAGCCCTCTAGAAACAGTTGCCATGTAGGTTGCCAAAGGAACAACAGGTGCAGGCATTCTCTGGTAAGCCAAGACCATGTGGAAATGTAGAGATTAATAGAAATGGGTTAAAATTTAAGACAGAACTAGCCAATAAGAAGCCCTAGCCACTGATCAACAGTTTTTATAATTAATATAGTATCTGTGTGTTCATTTGGGGCTGAAGGACAGTGGGACCAGCCAGGACAAAGAACCTCTCATTACAAATGTAGGCTATCAATTAGATTGTTACATGAAATAGTTGTATATAAATAATTATAGGAAAAAAGATGTCAAATTATGTACAAATGATACACAATTGATATAGCTACATAATTTATTCTTGCTCACAAAGAATTTGTTAAGCAGTCTTTTAGAACGGTGAGGGTATCTAGAGAAGGAGCTGGAATTTCAAATAGACAAAATATTCAAGTATGCAAGACCCAGCATATCATGGCTTACAGTAAAGATAAGGCTGACTGTGCCCATGCTGATGGCCTTTGGAAAATGATTAACCACTCAAGCTGTTCATTACTCCCCAATTTTACTGAAGGAGATAGTGGTTGCTGATAAACTGAGGTTCACTAATAAAAAATGTTATTTTATACTGGCAAAATTAATGGCAGTAAGAAAAGTAGCTAAAAGACTTCATAAAATATTTTGGAGAGAGCAACCAATGTGGCCTACCATGAGACACCCAATTCCAGATAACCTGTAGATTCGTGTTCCCAATTGGCCAAAGGGATATAATTAAGCTCCATAAATGAGAGGAAATTCAATTTCCTAGTCATCAGAGTTCTCACAAAATTGTTTTTCCCCATAGACAAGAGTTATCTCACAGTGTTAACTCCCTACATCCCTCTGCCTGTAATTACTAACTTTATGTAACTAAGCTTGCTTTGTGAAGTAAAACCTGTAACTATAAAACATGTAAGTTACACATGTGACAGGTTCTTTGGGGCCCTCCTTACTCACATAATAAAGTCTTACCCAAACAGGCATCTCTTCCCATTGCTTCTATGATATACATCTCTCCCCAGACACCATTCATCTGTGTAGCTACTGATCAAACACCATGTCCTGGAAGCACATAATTCCCCAACAGCCCTGTGCTGCAGACCATTGACCTCCCAATTACCTGTGTGAAAGACCCAGTGGCTTTCCTTTTTGATGTAGATTGGGACAGTATCAATGTGAAATAGGACACACTTTAATTTCTAGAAAGAAGAGTTCTTACATTAATTCACATAGCTAAGAACACCTGATTTTTGACAAAGAAGCCAAAATTGTACAAAAAGAAAGCATCTTCAACAAATGGTGCTGGCATAACTGGATGTCAACTTGTAGAAAAAAAGCAAATTGACCCATATGTATAACCATGCACAAAGCTCAGGTCCAAGTAGGCCAAAGACCTCAACATAAATGTAGTTACACTGAACCTGATAGAAGAGGGAGTGGGAAGTACCTTGAATACATTGGCTCAGGAGACCACTTCTTAAATATAGCACCAGTAGCACAGACACTAAGAGCAACAATCAATGATGGGACCTCCTGAAACTAAAAAGCTTCTGTAAAACAAAGTGTGATGGGAGATGTCATCCTGTAAATATGTTTCTCATATTGGTTAATGAATAAAGCACTGTTGGCCAGTAGGAAAGCAAGATAGGTGGGACTAGGAGACTAGGAAGAGAGAGGAAGTAGTAGGGAGGAGATCCAAGATGGAGGACTAAGAGAGAAGAATGCCAGGGCCTCTCTCTGGTAAGAGATTAATAGAAATGGGTTAATATTTAAGACAGAGCTAGCCGATAAGAAACTGGTAACTGGCCTACAGCTTTATATCTAATACAGAGTCTCAGTGTGTTATTTGGGGCTGGCACAACTTTGGGTCCAGACCAAGCAGCAGAAAAACTACTCATAATATAATGGCACCCAAAGTGGGGCACGAACCCACAACCCCGAGATTAAGACTCTCATGCTCTACTGACTGAGCTAGCCAGACTCCTCCTTAGACCTAGGACCACAGGTCACTTCTGCCTCTGACTCCACCCCCTAATGGGTGTGGTCAGTGCCACAGAAGCAGACAAAGTGAATATCTCACTACAAAAGGGCATGGAAATAAGTAAAAAAGGCAACCCACAGGATAGGAAAAGATTTTCACCAACACCATTTCTGACAGAATACTGATCTCCAAAATGTATAAAGAACTCAAGAAACTAGACATCAAAATACAAAACAATCCAATTAAAAAGTGAGTTAGAGAGCTACACAGAAAATTCTCTACAGAAGATTCTCAAATGGCTGAAAGACATTTAAGAAATTACCAAACATCCTTAGTCACCAGGAAATAGAAAATCAAAATGACTCTGAGATACCATCTTACTCCTGTGAGAATAGATAAAATCAAAAACACCAAGGACAGTTTATGCTGGAGAGGATGTTGAGAAAGGGGAATACTCCTACACTTCTAGTGGGAGTGCAAACTTGAACATCCACTTTGGAAATCAGTGTGACAGTTTCTCAGAAAATTGGGAATCAATCTACCACAAGACCTAGCATTACCACTCCCTGGCATATATTTGCTGGAGGTCATGAGAGTATACAGCAGGTGACAACTAGTATGAATGATCTCTGATGGGGAGCTCCACTTGGAAAGACTGTAGGGACATTAGCAGTAGACAACTGTTTGTCTTTGCCTATAATTTTTCTTGTGTGACACTATAAATAGCTATGGGTATTTTTCTTCTGCTTGTGTGTTTATCTCATGAAAATATTCCATATACTGGGCACATATTATGAATGGAGACAAACATATACTATGCAGGTAAGTGAATTTCATGATCTAAAAATGTCAGCATTCACACTCATGACTCATAAATGCCTCTCCTTATTATATATCCTAATTAATCTAAATTTCCTTTAAGAGTTGAGAACCTAAAAGTAACTATAATTTCCATCAAACAACAAATTCTTTTAATATAATGTTAACTCATGGATATAAAATATTGAAAATATAAAAACTATAATAGTCTATAGATGAATTTCACTTATAATTTTAGGTAAAGTTAAGCAAATTTTATGAATGATTTATATTATCTTTAGAGATGTGGAAAATATTAAAAGTCTACTCATAACAGATGTATAAAGAAGATAATTGATTTATAAAGAAAGTAATGATTAATAAAATACCTTTTATGTAGTGGAGAGGATGGTACCAAAGAAGAGAACACAAGAAGCTTCAAAATTATTTATATTTAACTTACCAAGGCCAACAGTGTTTTAATTTTCCTTGTACTTTTGAGTGGTTGCTTTAAGATGTAATCTTGATTCGACTTGTGGATATATTCATGGCTGGGAAAATGTTATTTTGGGTATATAATTTTAATTAATCAACCAACTGAAGAAGATCCACCCAATTGGAGAGGACTCATCTGATACATAGGCTGTCTATCTTCCTTTGTTCTGGAACATTGGAACTTATGGCCCTCAATATGACAGTTTCTAGACTATAGTAATGTCTACCTGTCTGCCAAATGTCTGTCTGTCCGTCCGTCCGTCTGTCCATACTTCCTTCCGTCTGTCTCTATCATCTACAAATCATCTGCCTGACTACCTCATCAATTCTGTTTCTCTGGATAAATTTAATACCTATTATTTTCTTAAGTAAAACTATTTCTAGTGGGATTTAATTCAGAACCCATTACACTAATATGTTCAGCAAAATCTGTCACGTATTTTCATGAATAGTACATGATTTCCTTTTGTTGTTGCTGTTGTTTTGATTTTGAGGTGTTTTTTCTACATAGCTATGGGAATCCTAGAATTCACTATGTAGACTAGACTAGCCTTGAACTCACATAGGTACACATGCCTATTCCTCTTAAGTGCTGGAATTAAAGGCATGCATTACTGTGCGGTAGCTGTGTTTTTCTTTGTGTGTGTCAAGAGAACTGTAAAGCGATCTTCAGCTAAAATCTGTATATTTTTATTTGTTTCTTTTCCTAACACTTGACACTTTTTCTTGTGAAAGTGGAATTCTTTAGACTATTGTCTCACCATTCACATTTGATAAAGTAGTGATACACTCATCAACTTGGATGCCTCCATCATCATAACCTAACTTTCTTCCATTCATGTCAAGATAGGGTATAACTACAACAGTATTTTCTCTGCTCTAGAAAAGATTCTATGCTTCAAAAAGGACTAATGCATTTGATATCAGTCTTCAGTTCTATTTCAGTGATAACAAAGGTACTCAATGGTTTTTTGAATTTTAAAATGAAGTTTCATAGTCAATGCTAGCATCTGTGATTAGAAAAAATAAGTGTACAACTTTAATTATTTTTGACTTTCAATATTCTATTTATTTACATTACAGACATCATTAGAGGTGTTAATAAAATCTGAATAAGAAAATTTATAGTTACATAAAAATTCATATTTCTCACTTCTTATATGAAACTGGCTGAGGTGTCTTGTTTCTTGAAAAGTAAATGCAGAGAATTCTTTCAGGAAAGTAAAAAATGGCCACCAAATCTCCAATGCTTTCATTATTTTCTAACCAAGGGTTACTGACTAAACGTGAAAATACCACAGAAATTATCTTTACGTGACCGAGGAAATAATAATCACTGTCCTCTCTTATTTTGGAAGTAACCTTAATGTCTTTCGACTTGTTATTTTACAGTATATTTAAAGACATAATGCTAAATTATCTACTTTGTAATGGAGATTCAGTAAATTTAGTGCCTCTGTTATGTAATGAAATTTATTTGGACTTTCCTCATTCTCTTGAGATAAAATTAGATCTTCTTGAATATTTTTACACTTCATTTACATTGAACTGCATCATAAACTTATATCACATTAACTGTCAAAAGATTCAGAGAATATGGGAATTAAACAAGAAGTGAGAAGAAATCCAAGAAGCATTGCTTTCCATGCTTTCTCCTAACTCAAATTCCCTGCTCTTTCTCTTGAGATTACATGGAGTAATTTTGGGCTCAATTTAACTTTCGTCTAGTACTCAAATTCTACTCAGAAGCACTGATTTAAATACATGTAAGTAGGATCACAGGCATGCTTATGCTTTAATTGTAATTGCTCTTTGATTTTTAAGTTTAGAATGTTGCCATAAAATCATCCTGACATAAAATTTCAAGAAATAAGGACTCTCCACACCCATATTATATGGGCAACACAAATTGGATTTTGTGTGCTATTTTAAAAATGAGGATATGAAGTTTAGAAGTATGGCGGTATTTAGGATACATCAGGGAAGGATTTGGGGAAGAAAATGAGGTAAATATGATAAAATTCCTTGTAAAAAATTCTGAAGTAATAAAAATACTACATTAGAAATGAAGATGTGGAGGAAGGGGAACATTCCTCCATTGCTGGTGGAAATGCAAACTTGTATAGCCACTGTGGAAATCAACATGGGATTCCTTTCTCTCCGTCCACAGCTTTCCCTGCTTGTCTATCTTGTGGGGGGAGATTGGTTAGAAATTAAAATCAAGGATGTCAGAGCCCTCTTTTCTTTTTATAATATTTTTTAATTTAAATTTGCAACAAGCTTGTTTTACAAGTCAATCCCAGTTCCCTCACCCTCCCCTCCTTCCCTGACCCCCTCCCAACCCCCCATCCTATCCCCTATCTGTTCCCCAGGGAAGGTGATGCCTTCCATGGAGGATCTTTAAAGTCTGTCATGATTTGGAGCAGAGCCTAGGCCCTCCCTCATGTGTCTAGGCTGAGAGAGTATCCCTCAATGTGGAATGGGCTCCCAAAGTCCACTCACACACTAGGTGTACTAGAGGTAAATACTGATCCACTACCAGAGCCCCATAGACTACCCAGTCCTCCTAACTAACACCCACATTCAGAGGGTCTGGGTTGATCCTATGCTGGTTTCTCAGCTATCAGTCTAGGGTTCATGAGCTCCTCTTGTTCAGGTCAGCAGTTTCTGTGGGTTTTCCCAGCATGGTCTTGACTCCTTTGCTCATCACTTCTCCCTCTCTACAACTGGATTCCAGGATTTCGGCGCAGTGTTTAGCTGTGGATCTCTGCTTTTGCTTCCTTCAGCTACTGGATGAAGGCTCTAGGATAGCTTATAAGGTAGTTATCAATCCATCAGAACCCTCTTAAGAATACTGATTTGCACAACTCCTATCTGTCACCAGACTTCTCATTCATTTGGGGTGTCTTCCTCTTTTCTGACACAGGGGATTTCCAGATGAAATAGTGTGCTATTTTATAAGGACCAATTGTGCTTATCTTTTCCCAGCTCCATTTTCACCCTATCTTGTTAACAGTTTGGAATCATACCATGGGAATCAGCAAACAATGATGTGAAAGCCAGTGGTTAATACTTTATCACCAGCGCCTCCTATGGCTACTTGTAGGGTACTCTGGATAATAACACAGTACTATGAGATTCTGCATTTACTGTTATAAAGAACTTACACACAAGGTGGTGGTAGTGAAGATTATCATGTGATGACTACCACATGTCAGTAATTAGTACTCAGAAGAACTCACTATGTCTGTGGCTCTTTTCAATGTGTTTAAAGACATTTTTAGCGAATACTTTTAATCCTATTCAATAGAAACTAAACTAAGGCTCAGAGTTTTAAAAGGCAGCAATAAAGAAAATAGAAAGACCGCTCATTGATTAGCACAGAATTAGCCACCTATGGGCATCTTTTGTTAAACGTTGGCCTCAGAAGTGTTTCCTAGTTTTAAATACTTCTTATCCATTCAAGTTTACATATAGTCTTTGTTTAGTAGCTAGCTGTCTGTGAACTTGATTTTTCAAAGTTCAGAGCTCCATATAACTTCTACTTCTTTTGTTTGGCTTCTGCCAGCATGCTGCTGACAGTTGCTTCACTGTGGTGACTGGAAAACTTTGTTCATATGTACGCTTTGATTTATGTATAATGAGGGAAATAGCTTTTGAAATCTATGGAATGATGTAAAATGGTATTCTGTTCATTGTTTGCATTTTTTCAAGCTGACAATACATCAACAGTATTTATGTGTTACACACAGTGTGTGAATAAGTGTTTCTTCAGAAACTTTGAGCTCTGGATAACTTTTTATTAACTCCAGTAGTCATGAATTCAATATTATCCAAGAATGATTATCTGCAACAATAAAATAATATAGCCATAAACATGAACTTGAGAGAAAAGCATTCCAAGTAGAAATTTCCCTGATAAAATATAAATGGCAGGGTTGGTAGGGTCCATTGAGAAGATAAAGTTTAGAATGAGAGTGATTACCCTGCAGATACTCAGTAAAATCTTTAGCACCTGCTTGTCATCAGTCAATTGGCTGAGAATCAGATCTCATGTTCGTGCCTATTGGTGAAGGGGTGAATTGAAGATACAAATTAGATTTCTGAGCAAGTGATATGAAAAGAAAGATAAAGCCCCAAAAGAATCTTCATTATCTTTGAGTATTTCTGCAGACAAAACAAAGCCCATTTTACTTTGAAGTCTGAAAATGTACAACTCTTAGTCATTACGCCAATCATATCCCAAAAGGCAACAATGATCTGTTTTTAATTGTTGCAAAATGTTAAGCTTGCAATGAAAAAAAAAAAAAAAAACCACAACGAATTCCTTAGTATTGGAATATTTAGAATATTTGCTAGTTTACTCAGTTTTGGAGTTCTCACTTTTACAACATTCAAAGTACAAATTGGTATTTTCTTGAGTCATAAATGATGTGACTAACATTACACTACTGAGCAGGAATAAGGTACATCCCACAGTTTTATAGCACAGGAGATGAATGCTCACAAAGCATCCATGGAATCATGCCTTTATCATTAAAAGTAAAAACTTTAATGGGCAAAAATTTACCAACATCTAGAATTCAAACACCCACAAGGGTTCTTCTGATTATACAAACTCTTAATTTGTCACACAAGAGAAGATGAGAGTCGTTTTCATCAAGGTAGATATCCCAGAAAGTCATAAATAATCTTTTTTTTTTTTTTTTTATAAAGGATGCCTGCCAATGATGTAATTTAAAATACAAACTTTCAAAAATGTAAAAGCATGCTGAGCTTATAAGCCACATAAAAACAAGTATCAGATCACATGTAGCCCATGGGCCATAATTGTGTGTGAAGACAAAGCACCTGGAAAATGATGTGAAAATTTTTTTCCCACAAGCCTAGCTCCAGATCCCTGTCTCTCAACCCTCTTTGTTCATTCACGTGATCATGGGAAATGAAAACTGAGACTTTATCTCAACTCAGCCAGGATATAACTAAGATCCATGAAATAACCAACAACAAATGCTGGAAGGGTTGTGAAGAAAGGGGAACCTTCATTCACTTTTGATGAGAATGGGAATTACTGCAGCCACTCAGGAAATCATCATGCAAAATCCAAAACAAGCAAGCAAACAAACCAAAACACTGAAAGTAAATCTGCCATTTGATCCCGCCCTACCACTTTTTGGCATATACCCAAAGGACTTGACATCCTATTCCACGGATACTTATTTAGCACTATTTATAGCTCCTCTATTCACAACAGTCAGGAAATGGAAACAATTTAAATATGCTTCAACTGACAAAACAGATAATGAAAATGTGGCACATACATACAAAAACAGAATGACAACAAAATCACAAAAGTTGCAGGTAAATGGGTGGACCTAGAAAAGATTATATTGAGTGAGATAACTCATCCCCAGAAAGGCAACTGTGGCATGTTCTTTCTCATGGGCAGTCATATCTCCAACTTCTTCATATGTGAGTATACAACATGGAGCAAGGACAGAAATCATCAGGAAATATAAAAGAACCATCTGTGTGGCAGAGCTTGAGAGTGGAATAGAAAGATACAGGTAATATGATCTGGGAAATGGAACCATAGGAAGAGTACTCCAACTAAGAAGAGAGGAGGGAAGGCAATGTAGAAGAAGAGGAGTTACTGGGGACAAACAACACCAAAGTTGATTGATAAAGCCTCAAGGAATTATTTTATATATACCTATAATTATACACAATACATGCATATGTCATAAAAGTTGTCAAGTCACTTGAGTTGACAATGCCCCACATAAATATCATAGACTAATTAAAAAACCCAATACTAGGCACAAGAATCTCTTTTCAAATGGTTGTTCAGGGGTAGTCCAAGTGACTACCCAAACAATGTAGACTGTTGGTATAGCCCTGGGTTGACTCTCAGAGGTTGCAGGCAAGCCCCTGTTGAAGATACCACATACTTAGGACACAGAACTAAGACAGGTAGAGCTGGATCTAACCTGAAAGTTTCCTTTCTATGGTCCAGCCCTCATGATACTAGAAAATACCCTATAAGCTATCACCACAGAGAAGAAATTAATAGCTACACTCATCTGCACCAACCATGAACCACAGTAATAGCCAGCATTGCAAGATTTCTATAAAGGTGAATAAGTAGCATCCACATGTTGTGGACAACCAAGAGCTGATGATTGGATTTAAGGCCCACTCAAGACAGGAGAGAAGTCATGCCTGAAGCTAGAAACCTAGCCAAATTCCTGGGTCTAATAAAGTCATGGACTTTTAGGAAAAAGAATCTATTACCACTGCTGACTCCTTACTGTTCTAAATCATATCTCCCCACACACAGATAAATGTAGATACCACCTCTTACCGAAAAAGCCCTTTTACAGCAAATAGAGACCATCTAGAAAGCCCCAACTAGCCACAGTGCAGAACTTAGTGGATTGTGGGGAACCTAACCCCAGTGGCTGCATATATAAAACAGCGCTTGCATTGATGGTTTACAAACTATAACAGAAGAGGGACGGGAAAGAGTCTAAGACCCAGAACACCAGGAACTCTGTTGTGACACAGTCTTTTCTAGAAATGGCTATATAAACAAGCCTGCGACCATGGCAATATTAATAGGTATGTTAACAGGAAAGGGTGAAAAGTCATGGGGTCCCATCCCTAGGTGAAAAACTATAAGCAACTGAGGACTGTAAGGAGATGGAGAATTAGCTTCTCCCAGGTACGAACCTGTTATTAGTTACCTAAGAAAAAGTGATCAGCTCTGAGACCACATATACACAAACAGCACAGACAGACTCAGCAGCTTCTACTTATATGTTAGTATTTTATGTACTTGTGCACACATATACAAATACATGTACACAACAATTATAAAGAAAAGTGGCTATAGATTTGTGAATGGGGAGATGAGGGAGGGGTGGAAGGGAGGGGACCCGGGTATAGATAGAGGAAAGGGGGAGAGTGCTGTAATTCTATTTTAATTAAAATGTATAAATTTTTAAAAAGATCATTCTTCATCAAGTCCCTGTTGCAATGCTTCAGCTCACACTGTGTGTACATAATATCACAAATGGAAGTTAAGAAATCCAGTCTACTCCCATCAGTGATGAGGTTTTCTCCCTTTAAATTGAGGATGGAGTCCCTGTAACTTTGTATTGTAATGGCCAGAGATTGGGAGTTGACTGCTCCTAATCTAAACCTCATTTAGTGGAAAGGTTCTTGTTGCAGACTGGAAACTGGTGTTGGTAGAGAAAGAGTTAGAAGAAGCACCAAGGCATGCTTAGGTTAGTGCAAGGGTGTCCCCTTTCTCTGATAAACCCTATGAACAACTTTGGTTTAGGACTCAGTATATAGTGCAGAACCTCTAGGCCAAGGCTTCTCTTATTTTCTCATCTTTCTACTTTCCTCATGTATTTGTATCTGTAATTGCTGTTAGAGGAACTGAAATTCCCTTCTTTGGGTTCTTGATTCTAGTGAAAGAATCTAGAAACTGACTTTCAGGGAGCTCCAGAGAAATTTTGTTAACGTTCAAGAAACAAACAAGGAAGGCAAGCTGGGAATTTCTGCAGCTCCCACACAAAGGGAGATGGAAGAGAGAGAAAGCCTTGTCCCTTGTAAATGGCAGACAAGCAATCACATAGCAGAAAGGAAAAGGGTGGTTTCAGAGAAAAACTGAGGGAGCCCAAAGTTTACCAGAGAGTGGGGTTTGGTCAGTATCAAAAGGAAAAGAGTGAAGGAATAAGTTGATGTGTTTTTGATAGTTTCTTTTAGTTTCCCTAGGTAAATGTAGTGCAAGATTTCCCAAGATAATTCATACAACTTTTTGTTTTTCAAAAGTGGCATCGATAGAAAATGCACATGCTAAAATAGCTCCCCGAAATCTTCAGGCCAATTATCGAGCAATCATTCACTAGAAGTCAGATTCATGTTACATCATGTTCGTTGCATTTTCTTGTCAGTACTTCCTGTGTGGTCTGGTTACTATGTGAAAAACTGGTTCCTATCCTAGTCATTACTTTAATATGCAGCTTTTAGGATGAGTGTATACATGTTTCCTATTTCATATAGATAATGGTCAGTAAGAACAATTCATTTAAAATATTCTGATTATTTTTCATATATTTCAGAATTCATATATTTCCACAAACTTCCTTCAGTCTGAATTACTGCACTTTGTTCAATGAAATATATAGAACAATATCAACTACAATAGAAGAAATAACAAAAATGCTTTTTATTATTTCCTATTATACCAATTCAATTACTTTTTTCCACATAATATGAAATGTTTTTAAAACTTATGATTTCACAGGTACTACTTAATTTGTGATTGTGTGACAGCTTAGACATAATTATATCTTGCAAGAGCTTTACATTTATCTTGATTAAACCTCACCAGAGCAATAATCGCATCACTGTTTTCTATTTCTGAAAATTTGATTACTGCCTTACTCTGCTTTGCAAATTCCAGTTGGCATTTACCCCAGTGTTATATGAGGTATGTTGATGGAGCTCTTTAGAAAATTACACAAACAACATTTAAGAAATGAACATCACACTGATGACTTTACACAGCTAAATTATTTTCTCAATGTACTGATGTCCTTGCAGGAGTTCATTGATCAATAATCACACTTTCTTAAAATATAAAGACACTTTCCTGGTGTGATTTTATTAACAACACACCCTCAAACCTACCATGATCCAGATACTATTCCAAGTGTTATACTCTTTTTTCTTTTTAACGTTTTAATATTTTTTTTCTTATTTTACATATTGATCCCAGTTCCCTCTCCCTCCCATTCTTCCATGCTCCCCACTGACCCCTCCATCCCATCCTCCACAGGAGGGTGAGACCTTCCATGAGGGATTATCAAAATCTGTCAAATCATTTGTAGGGCCTATGCCCTCCCCTGTGTCACTAGGTTAAGGGAATATCCCTCTATGGGGAATGGGCTCCTGAAGTCACTTCATGCATGAGGAATACATCCTGATTGCACTGCCAGAGGTCCCATAGTTTGCCCACGCCTTCTAACTGAGATGCATGTTCAGGGGGTCTGGGTCGGTCCTAGGCTGATTTCCCAGCTATCAGTCTGGGGTTCCATGAGCTCCCCCTTGTTCAGGTCAGCTATTACTGTGAGTTTCTCCAGCCTGATCTTGACCCCTTTTCTCATCACTCCTGCCTCTCTGCAACTGGATTCTAGGAGCCAGGCTCAACGTTTACACAGATTAACCATTGAATTCTCAGAAAAACATTCTTTTCATTTACTATTGAAATACCGAGGCACAAAAAGAACCTAAATAATTGTTTCAGATCCAAGCGTGAAATGTCAGAACCAAAATTGGAGCCATCACTTCCCAGAGTGGCCTCAAGCATACCCTAAATTGCTTTTGTTGGTGTTATTTAAAATTGTCACCATGAAGTCTATGTGATGTTTCTCCTTATCTACACATTTTTGACAACAGCTTTTATATATTTATATAGAAGTATATAATAGTGACATGGCTATTATAATAACATACACTATATTTTTATAAATGTGAATATACATTAGGTCCTACATATTCCTTTGGTATTGATAATTTTTAAAAATAATTTATAATTGGAAAATTCAATATAAAATTCCATGTATTCAGTGAATTTTATCAAAGACTTCAAGAATTTTGCCAAATATGAGTTCATAGTATGTTTTCTGAGCAACCCCTTGTTCTACTCTGTTTAGCTTCTCTGCTGAAGAGACGTCAGCAGGTACATGCAGCTCTCTTCAAAGTCCTGCAGTTTTTCCTCCCCAGAATTTATCCCCTAGCATATTTCAAGATTACCATGTGTCATGAGATTGTGATTGCTTTGATTATTTTGTCTCTTAGCAAAACTAAAATAAGAGAGATTAAGTTTAGTCAATCTTTTACATACTGAGATTTGTCCCACATTTATGAGAGATTTGCTGTCTGCCACATTGTTAATCATTGTGTGCCTCATGCCATCAAATCACATGGTAGAGATATAGTACCCACGTTGTAGATGCCATGAAATTCTAAACAAATAAGGTTTTCCTTCCTAGAGTGATTAATTTATAGATAGTTTCCCAGGTTCTCAAAGGAAGATCAGGAAACACTTAGTAAAGTTAAGATTTGCTTAGTATTTGCTGTGTGTCAATCATTGTGTTCTATTTATCATTAAATCTCAAGAGATACATGCTTTATTTATTCTCATGAACACATGGCAAAGCAGAAAAGATATGTTAAGTAACTTAAAGAAGGGCTTCCAGCCCTGACTTGAGCCTTTGTATGTGCTGGAGCCCATAATTCTCACAGCCTCTGTTTAAACCAGATTCCTCCAGTTCCTGGCTGTGAAACAGTCACATTCTTTATGCCTCAGTTTCCTCATCACTCAAAGAAGGGTATGGACTTGTTAAAGGCCTCTTGTGGTACTTCATGTAGTAATATGTAAACAGCATTTGAGCTATCCATTCTTAGTCTTTCTCACCCAGCTACAGAAGTGATCCAGTTTGGATTCAGAACCAGTAGATTTCCCATTCTGGATTTTAAACATTATGTCATTTTGTTCAGTGCATATCCATTCCAGTCTAGTGTTTGGCTACCTCCATTCACAGAATAGCTCCCTCTGGAAATAAAGTTAATTTCTCCCATAATTTACTCCACAGTTATTTACCACTTCATGCAGCATTTTCAACCTCATAGACATGTGCTGAAGGCTAATGAATATGGAACAAAGAAAGGTGGAGGTATGTTAGTCAGTGGTGGAGCCAAAACTTAACATCTGTGACGTCCTGAATTCAATCTCAACACAAACATAACACACACACACACACACACACACTGCACAAGATGCACACACAGACTGACACACATACAATGCACACACATATATGCACACACACAGAGTGAGAGAGAGAGGAAGAGAGGGAGAGAGGGAGAGAGGAAAAGAGGGAAAGAGGGGGAGGGAGAGAGAGAGACCAGCCAGCAGCCTGGCTGTAGTTCCCTATCTCCCTCAGAACACTCTCCTTACAGGTCCATCTGCTTGAGGAGCTGAAGAGCTTCTGAAGAGTATTCCCTGCAAAAGCACAATGTTGACTGAAATCTGGATGATCAGTGCTGCTAGGGATTCCATTTTGTGAGCTTGGGCAGGGAGGAAAGTCAAACCATTCAGCACCGCTCCCCCAACTCTGTCTACAAACACCCACCCTATCCCATTCTTCACCCTAGAAGCCCTTTCCCATTCTCTGCCAAGATGAATTTTCTTTTGTGTGCAATGGCTCAATCTGATTCAATAAACAGCAATCGGGAAACCATTAAGAACGTGCTATTTAAAACCTTACACTGGGCTCTATCACTGTTCTCTGAAGCAAATTATAGTTTTTAACACATTAAAATTATACCTTGAGAAGATTCTCTGAGCATTTTCTAAAAGTGGACATTCAAGATCTTATTGAAAAAAAATAACAGTAAAAATGTGCAGAACATTTTCTAAGAAAACCGCTAATGAAAGAATAATTTAGTTTTATACTTAGCAAATTATCTGGCTAATTCATCAGCAAAATAGCACCAGGTTAAAGTTGCCATAACTATTTAACAGAAAAGTTATGTATTGTTATTATTGTTGTTATCATTATTATTTGTGTGTGCATGTGTGTGTGTTCATGTGCAGATATGTGTGCATGTGCAGATGTGTATGTGTGCATGTGTGTGTGCATGTGCAGATATGTGTGCGTGTGCATGTGTATATGTGTGTGCATGTGTGGGTGTTCATGTGCAGATGTGTGTGTGTATATGCGCAGATGTGTGCATGTGTGTGGTATGCATGGTGGTATGTGTGCCATGAAGCTAAGCTTGTGTTATGTCAGAGGACAATTTTGGAGTAGATTTTACTCTTCCAGGGTGAAACTTGGGTCATCCGGCTCTCATGATGATCACCTTGACATGCTAAGCCATTTCTCTGGTGTCTTCTCAACCATTTTATATTTACTAAAATAGCTTTATTCAATGCCTTGATAAATTTCTGTTTCAAAAAATTTAAATATGACCTTCCAATGTACAGGGTAGAAAAACATTCTCAAAACATATCGATTTTAGAATGTTTCAGAATAAAAGCAGCTAAAGAAAAATTTATGAAGCAATTTTCATCTTTCCTCTCTGCTCTCCTTCATGTTCTCTTCCTCTCCCCCTCCCACTTTTCCTCTCCCCCTCTTCCTCTTTCCATCCCTTGTGTCCTCTTCTGTGTTTTCACATTTCTCCCATGTCTCCAGGTCTGAACACATATAAGGTCTTCTCATCTCTCACTGTTCATAAATACAGCATCTCAAGGTAGTGTGTTTTCTCTTTATTTTCCCTCTCTTGTGAACTGATCTTTGGCCTTCAGTATGTGACTCAATATGCTGAATTCCAGCTGTCTGAATATACATCTCTGCATTTGGCTTTTTAATAAAAGATGGATCAAGAAGACTGTGTCAAATCTGGCGAATATTAGGAACACATTTTAAAACCCAAACAGCTAATTAGGAGCCAAAGAGGGCCTTTTGAACAACTTCAGACTTCAGAGTGGAGAAGATGCCCACCTTGCTACAGGCCCAGCCCAGTGGAAATGTTTTCCCTCTGGCTGTTTGATGGGGATTAATGTGCTATGGGTTCTGAAGAGGAAAATGAACTGATGACTATGGGAATAGCAGGCAGTTTACCCCACCTCCCAGCAGAATTGCAGAGAAAGGTACTATAGCTTATTAAGATTTAGGACCAGGTGAATAATTGCAGGAAAAAAGATCAGGCATGGGATATTGAATTTGTGGAGCTGATTTAATTAGAAAGAGCCTTAATACACAGTAGCAGAGATGGGTAGCAGAGATCAGGCAGGCTGATGAGGGAATGCATTTCTGGCAGCAATAGTCCTACACTGATTAAGTAGGGGCAAATCTACCCTTAATGTAATTGACTTGTTTAGGAGTAAATATTATAGCAGATGAATGAAGAAAAAAATCCAAATGCTCCCAAGTTATGATATAGTTTCTAAAGTAAACTTATCTTCCCTAAGGGTCAAGTAAAATTTATGCAAAACTATAACTCTTTATGTAATTCCAAACCACTAGCCATGCATGGTGACTGAGCACTTTGTATGTGAACTATAAAAACACACTAGATTTTGAAGGCTCAGTACAAAATTGAAAAGGACAATGGATTTTATATTGGTTATAGTTCACAAATTTGGGAATAAGCATATAATTTATGGGGGAAATGTGAAATCCATTACCTCTTACTATACCAAAAAAGTTGTTGAAGGGTTTCTCCACATTCTATTCATAGTCTACACCTGTCATCACATTCCTGGGAGAGAGAGTATCAGGAGTTCACATGGTGTTCACTTGCCTGTCCTCACACCTGGGAGGCTGAGTACCAGGAGGTCCCACATTGCACACCAGTTATCACACTGGGAGAACCGAGTACCAGGAGCTCAAGGTTAGTTTGTGCTACATAGTAAGACTCTTTCTCAAAAACAGGTCACACTTCAAATATATTTCCAGTTGGCTTAGGAAGAACATGGGAAAGAATCACCATAATCTTAAATTCAGGAGGTGATGAAACCTATTACCTCTCTCTCTAAAAACTGTCTTCTCACTCTGTGGAGTGCTTCTTATGGGCCTCTTTTGAACAACTATGTAATGTTCCTGGGAAAGTCAGTGATGTAATATAGCTCTGCAAAAATGGTATACAACTCAGGATCAATGTTGCCTGGATTGCATGCCAGGTGATCACTGTCCCTGCCCATCTGTGGGTTTGGGCAGTGTTTATATCTATGGAGCAATACTTACCAAAAGAACTCATAGGTTATCATTTTTAGGTATAATATAATATACAGGCTTTTAAAAAGCCTCCAGGTATGTGGATTCCTCTGGGTGTTTGTTAAACAAACAAACAAACAAATTAGAAACAAGGTTTTTATAGGAAATTTTGTGAAAGCAATTATCAGAAACGAAAGATCCATTTCATTAAGTATATTGTATCATTTGTGTAACACATTAGGGATGTGCAGGCAATCAAGTTTACAGTAAACCAGATTTGTTTCAAGAACCTCTCTAGTTGGTATCCACATGAGTGTGGTGACATATTGTTTATGATTTATTAAAGCTTGCCTGAGGATTCAGAAAGCAAAGTCAGCCCCAAGTTGTAGAAGCCAGGCACATACCTTTAATCCTAGCAGCCAGCATCGAGGAGTGGTGGTATACACCTTTTAGTCCTTGGTCTCAGGATTCAGAGATAGACAGGGATCTGTGAGGTCAAGGTCACCCAGATCTATACAAGAGTGAATCACTCTAAAAGAGAATTATAGTGCTCAGCTTTAGTCCTAACATAAAGGAAGTATATAAAACAGAAACAAGGTCTCAGACAGGCATTCATTCTCCAGCCACACTGAAGAGAAGTTATAGTCTGAGGCTTGGTAAGAGCTCATGGAGACAGGATTAGCCCATTCAGCCTGAACTAAAGGTAAGAAGCTAGTGGACACCTGTTTTGCTCTTATATTCAGCTTGAAGTTTGAACCTCAATATCAGTCTCTGTGGCTTTTATTTATTTGTTTGTTTGTTTATTTATTTATTTTGCATTACACATGAGCCAAGCAAGCATAGTCTTCAGTTAATAGCTGGAAGTACTTGTTTCTGCTTACTGTGCTACTCTGCCATCTGCAAATTTATTCTCTCACATTTGTTACAGTCTACCTGTTATGAAAATGACAATGAAATAATTTATAATAGGTATTTTCTCACATTTGACAAAGATTCTCAAGTTATAGTTGTCTTTTTTTTTTTTTTTTTAGCTTCTGACTGTATGTTTTGGACAAGAAAATGATGAGGAACTATAAACTCTGGGACTTCATGGGGCTTTGAAGTATCCTTATTCTGGACTTTGCAGCTACTGGGAAAAGAAAATTCAAATACATTAATCAATACAGACAATAAAAGCAAGATTTGGCACTGATACAACATAACATAACATAGTGAATGATAAAAAATATTTAGTAGCCTGGTATTTGTGGCACACACCTTTAATCTCAGCACTTGGGAGGCAGAGGCAGGTGGATCTCTGTGAGTTCGAGGCCAGCCTGGTCTACAGAGCTAATTCCTGGAGAGGTTCCAAAACAATTCAGAGAAACCCTGTCTCAAAAAAGCAAAAGCAAAACAAAACAAAACAACAACAAAACAAACAAACAAAACAAAAAAAGAACGAAATATTTAGTGTTCAGTATCCTGAGACCTTGGCTTGTTAGCAGAAAACATGGAAAACCTCAGGGTAAAGGTAACTAGTGTTTTGTTTGTGGATGGCTCACATCTATATACTGAATATGTGATAGATGGTCCAAAGCTGAATATTGTATACCAGGCAGTGATTTTTCTAATCAAACACAAAACCACACATGGATATTTCTGTGGCTGCTTCCAGCCATGCATGTGTTTCTAAAACCATCCAGGGAAATGACGAATACGCTCTGGTAATGCTCCTTAAAAAGGAATTCATATTAGCAATGTACGCTTACCTTCTTAGATAGGAAAGTCCTAGGAGTGTAGCTTCCATTGCTGTAAGGAGGGCCCAGCTAACATCAAGATTTTTCTCTTCTCTTTTCTTTATTTCCCAGAAAAAACAATACAATTTTGACAGTGAGGATTAGAGAATAAAATGTGGACTGGTAATACAGACACTAACAAAACATCAACGAAGGCAAATATACAGACTCCCCCAGCTGAAATAGTTTTTGAAAAACCTGTTGCCTAGAAGGCAGGACTTTAGTTAGTTGTAAATGTTTTGGGGACACACCGTGCTTAGATGGAGTTTACTGTAAGGTTGACATGGACTGTAGTAACTTTGCAGTCTCCAGAGATAATTTAAGGTGTGCTTATGTTTCCTGTTTGCTGTTGAATATGCCCTGTCATTTCCTTGTTCCTTTTTTTTTTATGTGGAATTTGGAAATTAGGACACATCAAAGACTATGAGGAAAACAACCTTGCATATGCTTAGTAGGTTGTATCAGTTACTAAGGAAAAAAATCATGGTCCATTGTATCTCCTCTCCCACCTTGCCAGTTAGGGCTCCAAAGATTCCTTGAAGGTTATGATGTTTCTTTTCCAAATTTTGTAAGAATTTGTCTTCTATGATTAAAGGATTGTTTGAGAGAGGTTAATAATAATTATATTTTATGTGGGATGAAAAGTAGAGATGATTTTAGATTATTAACAGTGATGATAACTCTCCTATCTTTTATCCCTGTGAATAATTGATTAGAATAGGGTAGACTTTGTTGTGTAAGATAATTCTGATATCTCTGCATATTAAGAGAGTTTCTTTTCTTTTTTCTTTTTTTCAGACAGAGTTTCTCTCTGTAACAGTACTGGCTGTTGTGGAACTTACTTTATCAACCAGGCTGGCTTCAAACTCACTGAGACCTGCCTGCCTCTGCCTCCCAAGTGCTGGGATTAAAGGCTTGCATCACCACCACATGACTGAGAGTTCCTTCCTTCCTTCCTTTCTTTCTTTTTTCCTTTTCTTTCTTTCTTTCTTTCTTTTTTTTTTTTTTTGATCATGAAATCTATCCAATATTGATAGCAGGAAACTTACTCTTTAGGACCTCAATTATGTATTAATGTAATGCAACATTCAACACAGGTAGAAAAGATTCCATTACTTACAAATTATTTAAATAATTGAAAATAATGAAGAAAAATATTTACTTAAATCATTTCTTTATATATTGGAGAAAATACCAAAAAGTTCACTGAAACTTGCAAGGAATATGAAATCTCATATCATTTATTCCCAAATGATTCAAGGGAAAGTACTAATTTAATTTCCAGAAACTGTATATTTTCCACTAACTCAACCTTATAAATAGCTTCCTGTTCAACTATTTAACAGAATAATAAAATATGAAGTACAATCTTTTATGATAAGATGCTTGAATCCCTTGCTCTGAAAAAGGAAGTGTTACTAGAAATAGGAATAGTTCAATGTTCAACACATTAGACAAATAGAAAACCCCAAATTGGCACATTTTGCTTTTGTTTTACTTGGATCTCCCCACTCTCCTTTATTTGTTATTTATATATTCTTTTTTTTTTTTTAGCTTGAACTTCACTATCGTTTTCAAATCCTTTCTTCTTTTAGAACTTTATATAAGCTGTTCGGTAAGTTGACCTCAGCTCTATTCCTTTCCATGCTTTGATATTCTCCATTTTGTTTGGGATTGCACTCTAGGTTCCAGTACACGTGGGACCAAACTAGTAGCTGCCAAGCAAAGCAAGTACCTATAGGGCAACGTTATTTATAAAACCATCTTGGAAAAGTCCTTTGCTAGGCAAGCAAGTAGTGTCTGAGGCAGGAATAGGAGTTCTAGGTCAACCTAGGATGCAAAGTGAGATCCTATGGCAAGCAAGCAAGAAAGAAAGCAATCAAACACACAAGCAAGCAAGCAAAACCAAACACCACAAACTCAGCTTTTCCATTTCTAGCCCAATCTTTATGATGTTAGCTGAGCATTGTCCAAGCTGTTCATTTTAGAACATTTGCTCCCTGATCTTAGACTAAACATACCTAAAAAACAAGCCCCCATCACTGCTCCTTGAGTGAGGACTTTCAACTACGCATGCTCAGGAATATGCCCATCCTGAATGTACCCATCCTCTAAGAAATCATATGCTTTCTTTGTTCGGAGAGGACACTGCTTTAGAAATAACTCTTGGTTGCATGGTAGTGATAGTTCTTTCCCTGGCTATTTGTTCCTGGACACAATTGTTAGTTTTTGTACTCGCCGAGATGGGAACCTTTGGCAGAACAGGAGCTAAACCAAAATGTCTGGATGATGTGAAAGATTGAGAAAAATGTCCAGATAAAACATTGTAAGACAAAATAAAACAAAGCAAAACCCTCCAAAAAATTACCACTGAATGAACTTCTTTAGCGTTTGCCATTTGTGGGTCTCTGCATTTGTTCCCATTGGCTGCGGACAGAAGCTTTTCTGATGATGGCTGGCTGAGCTTTTTCATTACTCTTGGTCCTAATTATTATTGTTATTATTTAAATGCCTATTTGTATTCTAAGGAAAGAAAAATGGGTATGGGTTTGAAGAAGTGGGAGAGGATCTAGGAGGAGCTGGGGAAGAGGGAACTGTAAGGAGAATATATTATATGAAAAAAAATCTATTTTCAATTAAAAAAAAAAAGACTGACATGTGAGAGAAACCAGTTTTCAGAGTGACACTGGAAGCCATTCTTTGTCTGAGCTTCATCTAAGGGACAGAGCATGTGTGAAGAGAACAATTACTTTAGAAAGCCTTTGAAACACAAAGGGGAGAGGCAGGGCTACAAGCTATAGTGTGTGTGTGTGTGTGTGTGTGTGTGTGTGTGTGTGTGTGTGTGTGTGTGTGTGGTGTGTGCTTCAATAGGGCTCTTTCCTCAGTTCACAGGTGCACTCCAACTCTTGGGGGTGCCTTTACTTAATAAGCTGTCTCTCTATATAATTCTAATTATGTATCCACAACATTGTGGACATACTCTCTGTTTCTCTGACCTCTGAAGTTAACTTAAAAGACAAAGATTTTTCTGAATTTGTTCTGATTGCCAGGATTTTCAGCTCACTGTTGTTGTTCTTGCCAACTCTAATAAAACTCTTCTTGAGCTTTATTGTGAGTCCCTTTTTAAATTCTTTTATTGAGAACCCAAAAGAGGCGCTCTCATTTTCCCTGGTAACAAACTAAGTTCAGTCAATTACAACAGCCCACTGATTTTCAGATCAGTGTAGTATTTGCTTAGAAATTATATCAAATTTCAGTGCCAAGATTTCTCAATGAATCTCTCCTCCCTTCCTCTTTCTCTCATGCATGCAAGCACACTTTTTTTTTTTTTTTTTTTTGCACTGTGCTCATGTCTCTTTGAGGATTTCATGCTTGATTTTTATAGTCTATTCCTATTTATTGGTGGGTTAATTTATGAATTTATCATTAATTTTAAGACAAGATATAATAATTGGAGCTAGTAATTGCTAACTAATAGTCACACTTCTTGAGGCAAAGTAAAACAGAGATACAAAATAACTGTCTTAACTTTTCAGCAGTATTTCCTTGACATACTCGTAATTTGTAAGTGGGTTCTTCATAATCTAATTAATTTAGAATGTAGGGGGGAAATCAATACTGTTATACTTAGCTGTTTCCAGGGAAATTCAATAAGAGAAATGTATTTTTATTTCACTTTCCTACAAATAGAATAGTTGCTGCCTTTCCAAACCTGCCAAGTCTTATATAATAAAAATAATACATCTTTATTACCAGTGATAGAAAAGCAGTGGTTAAATTTAAAACTATGTGGGAGGTAAAATCCTGGCCACCTGTTATAAACACAGTTGCAGTAAAACTGTTTGCCTTGTTTTGTACTGGCTAAGCAATAGGCAAAAGAAATTATTACTCAAAACAGAATGTAACATTTAAAACACAAACTAGGAGCAAAAGAGATGGCTCTACAGTTAAAAAGCACCTACTGCTCTTGTGGATTCAGTACTAGCACCCATGTTAGGTAGCTCACAACCCTCTGTACATAAAGTTCCAGGGTACCTGACACCCTCTTCTGGCCTCTGTGGAAGCCTGAATGCACATGGTGTACATACCGTCACCAAAGCAAGCACACATATACAGTTTGACAAATGCAAAATTATTTCAGACAGAAGTTCAAGTTTAAAAATTTTATCTGGCCTCATAAATCATGCCTGCACAACCAAAGCTACACTAATTGAAAGGAATCAAAGAAACAGTTCTGTATATTTAGTTGAAGTCACACTTTATTCTCAGAGCAATAAATGATATCAACAGACAAAGCATTGCTTATAAAGTTACATTTTTTTTAAAAAAAAATCCAAACTCAAACAGCTGGTAAATAGAATACCAGCATATTGATAAATATGTTCCTGGCAATATCCAAGATCTGTATCTAGTTAATGGAGATGTATTTGTCATTTAACTAAGTAAACTATTTCATTTTGGAAATCTACAAGTCTGTTGGAGAAGGTCCAAAGTGGAACTGCTTGTCCATTTTAGAGTGATGTCTTATTCACTTTACAAAATGTTAACTATCTACAATTTTAAAACAATAAACAAATTTCTAGACTTAAACAATTGCAGTTAGTGTTGTCAGTTCACTTTTACACACTGATCATCACTTTGATCCAAATGGTTGAGGCTTTTAATGGGTCAGTAGTTTACTTTTAGTTAACAAAACAAGTGTAAGATTATACAGTACACTTGTCAAATAGTTTTTGAAACCCACTCCAGACTACACATATGGTTATGAAAATGAAATATTCTTTTTAGATTATTGAGTTAATGCAATAGCTCAAGTGAATAGCAAAGAACAACAAAGTTATGAAATGTTCACAGCATGAAACAGCACAATGAGCCTAAACACATATTTTTATTTCTAAATATGTAAGTATTGTCATAAAAATTTACTTTTATAGTTTGCCTATATTTAGCCACATTGCTTCTTTTCATGACCACCCCTTCTTATGTAATCAAGTCTGATGGATTTGTCAATCAAAAATCCTCTTTTTATTCTAAAGTGGACATTCACATTTTACTCTTATAAATAGTTACTAATCCAAAAATAAACATGCAACATAATCGCATATATCTAAGGCACCTTTCTTGACTAGATCTTTTTAATGAATGAATGAATGAATTACATATCAATCCCAGTTAAGTCTTCCCCCTCCCTTACTCCCTTCCTCTCTCCCTCCCTCCATCCATCTTTCCCTCTCCCCCCCCCACATGCACCCTGACCACCCTCCCATCCCATCCTCCCAATCCAGGAGGGGTCATGTAAATCTGTCAAATCATTTGAAGTAGGGACTAGGGACTCTCCTGTCTCTAGGTTAAGGCAGTATCCTTCCATGGGGGATATGTCTGCAAGGTCTTTTTGTGCACCAGGAATACATCCTGGTTCCACTGTCTTAGGTCCCATAGAATGCTCAGGCCTTCTAAGTGAGACCCATGTTCAGGTGGTCTGGGTCGGTTCCATGATGGATTCCCAGCTATCAGTCTGGGGACTCGTTAGCTCCTCCTTGTTCAGGTCCACTGTCTCTATGTGTTTCTGCAGCATGGTATTGGCCTCCCTCTCTGCATCTAGATTCTAGTAAGGCTCAGTGTTTAGTTGTGGGTGTTTGCTTCTGTTTCCAACAGGTACTACATGAGGGCTCCTTGATGGTGGATAAGTTAGTCATTGATCTTATTATCAGGAAAGGGCACTTATAGTAACCTGTCTTGTGGTGAGAGTGGTGTGTTGAAGTTTCCCACTATCAGTGTGTGAGATTTTATGTGAGCTTTGAGTTTTAGTAGCGTTTCTTTTATGAATGTTGATGCCTTTGTATTTGGGGCATAAATGTTCAAAACAGAGCCTTTGTGTTGATGGACTTCTCCTGTGATGAATACGAAATGACCATCTTCATCTCTTTTGATTAATTTTGGTTTGAAGTCTAACTTGTTAGATACAAGGATAGCCACACCTGCTTACTTCTTGTGTCCATTTGATTGGAAGATCTTTTCCTAGCCCTTTACCCTGAGGTAATGTCTATCTTTGAAGCTTTGATGTGTTTCCTGTGTGTGTAGCAGAAGGATAGATTCTGTCTTCCTGTCCATTCAGTTAGCCTGTGTCTTTTTATAGGCAAGTTAAGATCATTAATGTTGAGGGAGAGTAAGGACCATTGATTGTTAATTCTTGTTTGTTCTAGATTTGTTGTTGACAGTGCACTCTCCAGCTGAGGCCTCTTTAGCAGAGGCCCAGTGATGGGGGGGTCAAGGATCTAGCCCATAGGTGTTCAGGATAGCCCCTAGGGGATAGGAGGATCTCTGGGAGGTGCCCAGAACTCTAGTAGAGGACCCGCATTGGGGATCAGAGACCAGGCTGATATGGATCCCAGGTGGTCCCGTGTGGATAGGCAGGTCTGCTGTTTGGCTAGATCTTTTAATTACTTGAATAATCTAAAAACCTGGCAAGATATAAAGGGAAAATATTAAAGAAGACACAAGATTGGAAGAGAGGTTAGAAAGGAGTTGACTAATGAATTTGTTAAGATTCCTGGTTGATTTAACTTTTAACTTATGTTTATGTGTGTGAACTTTACAAGTTATGGAAAACACATGGATATGGTGCCCTTGGAGGTCCGAAGAGGGCATTGGATACCTAGGAACTGTATGTAACTCAAGGCACTTGAATTGCCAGTTCCATGTGGGTCCTCTGCAAGAACAGTAAGTGCTCTTAACACTTTAGCCATCTCTCTACCTCCAGTTCTGATCACCTTTGAACATAGCAATTGAATTTTCTGATTCACTAGACTGCTTTTTTTTTTTTTGTCGTTAAAACAAAAAGTTATTATTATATTAGATTTTGTAGAATCTTATTTACTTTGCATGATATATAAAGCAATGCTTCTCTTTGAGAATGAAAGTTTATTCCATTTTGTTTTAGAGTGAGGATAATTATAGTCACAGTTGCAACTGTGATTATTATAACCAATGTTTATAAAAAATCTGAAGCTTCATACGTATAGTCTCACCCATCCTTCTAAGGAAAATATTGTTTTAGTTTCTGTGGCTATGACACACACAGTTATCAGAAGAAATGGAGGGAAGGAGAGGATTTCTTTCAGCTTAGAAATTAAAGTCCATCATTCAGAGAAGTAAGGGCAGGATGTCCAGCAAGAACTAGAAGAAAGTGCTGTGGAGGATACTTCCACAAGTTGGCTTGCACATTGGAGCTGCTTGTGTAGCTTTCTGATAAAGCCCAGGACCTATTCAGGCAACAATCCTACCCACATTGGCCTAGGCCTTCTTTAATCAACAATAATCAATACAGTTTCCCAGAGATATGTACACAGGCCCACACGATCTGGACAATACCACAACTGAAATTCCATTCTGTGATGACTCTAGGCTAAGTCAATGAGAGCAAACTAGGACAGCTGTTATCCTGAAGTCATTATTATCACTATGGTGGTTCAAGTTGAAGAAGATAAAGAACAGAGGGGAGAATAACGATTTTAGGATGACCCACCTGTAAGAATCAAAGATGGGACAGAACTGTTCACAGTTTGGAAGGAAGGGAGTTAGGGGGAGCACATATACACAGATGAAGAGATTCTTTGGAATATGGCTTAGTTAATATACTTCATGACTTCCTTGATTGTGAACTTGTACCTCATGAAAATGTGGTCGCATGCACATTTTCAGAGTGAAGAGGTTGATGAAGAAGATCCCCTGTGTGACAAACATGATACAGGACCTTTTCAGCTTCCTGATGGGAGATGTCCTTTTGTATGCGGCGAATATATGTTTCTCTTATTGGTTAATGAATAATGCTGTTTCAGCCAATGGGCAGGCAGAATATAGCTGGGCAGGAAGTATAGGCAGGGATATCAGACTAGGAGAAGTCTGGGTAGAAGAACACAGAGAGAAGAGCCACCAGAGAGGCACCATGGAGCTACTGGGAAAGTAGAACACCAGAGCGTTCTCCAGTAAGACAAGGCCATGTAGAAATACATAGACTAATAGGTATGGTTAATCATTAAGAGAAAACTAGACAGTAGGAAGACGAAGCTATTGGCCAAACAGTTTATAATTAATATAAGCCTCTGGGTGTTTATTTGGGACTGAAAGGCTGTGGGAACCTGACAGGCCAGAAACCTTCATCCACAGCTTCCTGAAAGAGATCTCTGGTTGTAGGGTTTCATTATGACTTCATCCTACTCCTATGAGTCAAGTGTAGAGGACCTTTGAAAGAGTTCAGTCTTCAAAAGATACACTTGAGTTTTTTATTTGGGAAAAAAAAGGTTACAATTGGTATGTCATATGTCCCTGTCCAGAGTCCAGATACTTTGCAGGGTATTAGTCATAAAATACTATATCAGACAATAGAAAAAAGGAAATCTTGGACACTTTGTTTGTTTATGTTATATAGAATTCCAAGGTGTAGACCCAAGAAGGCTGAAAATAAGCTGAGATGTTTAACTGCCATTCAATGAGACAAGTAGGAAATCAAATTACCCCAGACTCTATGAAAATCAAACATTTTAGCAAATGTTGATTTTGCCAAATTGTATAAATTGTAGAATAAATTGTATAAATAGAAAGTGAAGTGAGGTTGGGATAAGCAAGGTCTTGTAGTTATATTAGTGGGCTCAGGGGAGGGCCCTGGGCATTCTTCCAAGAGTATCATGGGCAACTTACATGTCTGGAGGACAGGTATAATTTTATCTCTTCTTTAGTGGGTTATTGAAACATGTGAGTAAAATAACCCTTGAAAGAGGCTTAAGTAGGTACTTGAAAAATCTGTAAATATTCATTCAAACTCTAATAAACTAATGTTCTGACCTTTTTTTAAATTTTATACTCAAATTACAACTCATAAACTATTTCTCAGTACTTTCTATCACTAAAAAGAAACACCTGCTGAGCTGTAACAGCTGTCTGTCTGTCTTCTAATTAATGTAATTTGGTAATATTTTTGACCAACTTGAATAAGAATCTGAAATTGTTAACCCCTTTTTCATTACAACAATTAAATCTATGCACAGTAGAAGTGGCCTACATTGTAAAAACAATTTAAAATATTAGCCATAACTCCGAATAAATATCACTAGAAACTCGAAGGCTACAAACATTCTCCCTTGTTTGATAGCAAGTTTATTTCAAGTGTCGCATTAAGCAGTAGCAGACAGAGCCAATTTTCCTATAATTCAGTCTGTTTTACAGGGTATACAACTTAGACTTAAGAGAGTAAGTATGCTCATCAACTGAAATTGTATCTTACTCTGGATAAAATAATCTTTTTTTGCTCACACTTGGGATTTATTTCATATAAGCCCAAATGCCACAGTTACCTATTCCTATGAACACACACACACACACACACACACACACACACACACACACACACACACAGTGAATGCTTGGAAATCTCTCCACTTTCTACCTTTTAATTCAAATTTTAACAGAACTTTTCAAAGACTAATTGGGAAGATGAAAAAGACATTTCATCCTTTGATGTAGCATCAATAATATATTTTCTTCTTTAGAAATGGATGAAAACCAGCACTTGAAATTCTAAGAGTCAGTCATAGTTTGGTGCATGTTGGACAGTTGTAACATTTTTCCAAAGAAGATTGTTACCAATAACTTATAAACAATGGCTCTATTAGTAATGATAAGTACTGTTAAATTATATGTGGTCAATAATATAAAAGCATTTATTCACACTCAGAACTTGGCCACTGAAAAGTTTTCATTTTCTTTGTGAAATCAGTGACTGTAAGGACCAGCAAACTGCAGCAAGCTGAGGTATTAGAGGAGAGCTGGTGTCAGAACTCAGCTTATATAGTATAGGCAAAGAAGATACACATTTCCACAGAGAACTTAAAAAGTAGCACCATGTGGTAGAGTGTGTTCCTGAAGACGCCCAGTACCACATGAACTTAACGCTGAAAACACTGCTCAGAGGGATTAAATTCAAACAAATGGAAAATTTCAAATAAGAGATAGCTTTGTGGATTGAAACTACCAGTGAGCATAGATGTTAGCCTCAACACAGAGTGCAGTATGAATTTAACTAATTTCTACTTACTATTATAGCAAGTTTTTGTTTTGTTACTGAATTTGCAAAGGTGATTCTGAAATTTCCATAGAGAGAAACAAAGGGGCTGAAATCCTGTTGAAACAAATAAAAACCCAAACCCAAACTAAACAAAAACAAAATCAAGGAAGACTTTAAGATGAGAATCACTTCCAGTTGATTAATCAGTACACATGGCAAGTGGTTGAGAGAGGAACAGTCAGTGAAGCATGGGCTTTCAGAAATGGTCCTCTACACCCAATCATCAGAATTTCAGTGAAACAGTGGATCGCTCAAATGGAGAAAAAAATGGTTCCAATGCATTTCTAGAATATTTGTATTAAATAAATGCTACCACTAATTCACACTATTCAATTCAAATGTGAGAAAAATGTGAGTTAATTTTCAATCAAGATAAAACATTTGGTTTAGTGAGGATATATTCTCTTCTTTTGCTGAATAGTTGTGAAGATGAAATCAAAATTAAACTTTAGTATTAGATGCTCAACTTTGGAATAGAAAAACTGAAGATGGATTCTGTAAGAGACTGAGCTATGTCAGGTGTGTCTATATACTATTTACTATAGTCTTGAGATACCCCTTTCACCTGTACCAGGACATTAAAGACTGAGATTTGATTAGCCTTTCATTTTGTTAGGGAACCACATTTTTTTTTCCACAAATCCAACCAAACCCCCTTCATTTAGTCCTAGGTTAGAATACCTACACATTATCCTGGACTTGGGTCTTTAGAGGTAGGGAGCTGAGGTATTCTGCAAGGAAATAAGCATCTGAGGTGAGGTTTAGACACTGAAGTTTGAGGATATAGGTATGGATTAATAGATAATTGTTGTAGAATATTATTTTAACTGGGCAAAGATGTATTGCATTTGTTTATGCTGCAGGATATTACTTTAATTGTGTAGAGGTGTGTTTATGCTACATTTGTTTAACTGAGTAAGGCTGTGTGTTTGCTTATGTAAAGATATGTTGTATTTCCTTTGCCTTGTGCAGTACCTAAGGCACTTGATTGGTTTAATACAGAGTTGAGTGGCCAGAAGCTAGGCAGAGAAAGTATAGGTAGGGCTGGCAAGCAGAGAGAATAAATAGGAGGAGAACTCAAAGAAGAAGAATGAGGAGGAATGAGAGAAGAAGGAGGAGAAAGAAAGAGATGCTTAGGGCATGGAAGAAGTCAGGCAGACACCAGCCAGAAATACAGAGAAACAGTGAAAGCAAGATAAACAGAAGCGAAAGATAAAAAGCCCCAAAAGCAAAGGGTGGATAAAGAGAATCAAGCCAATTTAAGTTAAAAGAGCTAATTAAAAAAAAACATTCTACTCTTAGGCATATACCCAAAACATGGACATTTATACAACAAGGGCATCTGTTTAATTATGTTCATAGCAGCATTATGTATAATAGCCCAAACCTGAAAGCAACCTAAATGTCCCTTGACTGAAGAATGGATGGAGAAAATGTGGTACATTTACACAATAGAATACTACTCAGCCTGGAGTGGGGTGGGGGGATCAGAATCGTGAAATTCATAAAATTCATAGGCAAATGGATGGAACTAGATGAAAACATCCTGAGTGAGGTAACTTGGTCACAAAAAGATAAACACAGTGTATACTCACTTATATATGTTTTTTAGACATAGAGCAAAGGATTACTAGCCTACAATCCAGAAAAGCTAGGAAACAAGGAGACCCCTAAGACACACATGATCCCTTGGAGAAGGGGAAAGGGACAAGATCTCCCAAGCAAATTTGGAGCCTGGTGGGGGAGGGGAGAGGGAGTTAGGAGGAAGAGGAGAGGACAGGTGGGCATGAGTGAGCAGGAAGATTGAGTCGGGGAAGTAATAGAGGAGAGCAAGAAAAGAGATACCATAATAGAGGGAAGCATTATAGGCTTTAGGAGAAATCTCTCACTAGGGAAATGTCCAGAGATCTACAAGGATGACCCCAACTAACAATCTAAGCAATGTTAGAGAGGCCACCTTAAATGCCCTTCCCCGATAATGAGATTGATGGCTACCTTATACACCATCCTAGGGCCTTCAACTAGTAGCTGTGGAAGCAGAAAGAGACACAACTAAATACTGAGCTCTTGGAATCCAGTTGTAGACAGGGAGGAGTGATAAGCAAAAGGGGTCAAGACCAGGCTGGAGAAACCCACAGAAACTGCTGACCTGAACAAGGGGGAGCTCATGGACTCCAGTCTGGTATCTGAGAACCCAGCATAGGACCAATCTAGATTCCCTGAATGTGGTGTTAGTTGGGAGGTCTGGGCAGTCTGTGGGGCCCTGGTAGTGGATCATTATTTATCCCTAGAATATGAATGGACTTTGGGAGCCCATTACACATAGAGGGATATTCCCTCAACCTAGACACCTGGGGGAGGGTCTAGGCCCTGCTCCAAATAATATGACAGACTTTGAAGACTCCCCATGGAAGGCTTCACCCTCCCTGGGGAAGCAGAAAGGGGATGGGATGGGGGTTGGTTGGGGGAGGGACAGAGGAGGACAGGAGGGTGCAGGACATGTGAATAAGCTTGTTTCAAATTTAAATTTAAAAATTTATTTTTAAAAAAAGCTAGCCAGAAATGTGTTATGCTAGGCTGAACATTCAGAGCTAATAAATCTCTGTGCCATGATTTGAGAGCTGGTAGGCAGCCTAAAAGGAAAAAGCCTGGTACAGTTTGATGTTCCAATGGCCTGAATTTCCACACAGGTCCTGGGAGAGCTGATCAAACAAACAACCAAGGAAACAAATAAACAAAGATAGAGCTCCTTTAAAAGTTCCTGCCATACAGAAAGCCCTTGAAGAGTCAGTACATTAAGCAGAAACAAAAATCTAATTAAAAATGCCTGCTACCCACTTCCTCAAGCAAGAGTGTTGAATGCTGTTCTTGGTCACATACCTCAAGACCATACTTAAGACTTGACTCTCACAGTCCCAAGAAGGAGGCAGAGCCAGCACCAAAGCAGGTTGAGGACCCAGCAGTAGCTTAGCAGATTTTTTGCTCATGCACACAAAAAGGACAGACATATGCAGTAAAGCAGGTCCACATTGAAAAAAAAAAAATAGAGCTCTTCTAAACAGGTTACAGTGTGTTTAAAAATGTGCATAGGCTTAAGAAAGAAAAGGAAAAGGAGATAGTCAAAGAAGAAAGTAAATAGTTTAAAATAATAAAATCTTTAAAGAAAGATATAATAATAATAATAATAATAATAATAATAATAATAATAATAATAATAATAAATAAGCCAGTTAGAGATGGGAAATACACAAGGAGTCTAGATCCTGTATATTGTTGTGTTTATTCTGAAGTGTTTTAAATGCTGATAAACAATCATGGTTAGGAGACATGGGATTATGAAAGGGACTGCTAAATTAACCTTGGTTATATACTTTGGTAATTATAACTATAAAATGGAAGTCAAAGTGTATTGTTTTGGGGAAGAGGTTATGCATTTGTTTCCACAGGAAATGAAAGGCTATAGATTTGTTCAAGGTCAATAATGATCAGGTTTGGTCAGGAAATACCCCCTGAAAATTTGACTACAGATATAAAGAAATAAACCTAGGATAACTACAAGACAGGTGACATATATTTTACTTGCTCAAACATAAAAGAACAAAAAAAAATCATCTTTGGCTGGCTTGCATAAGATGCATAGTCCATAATTGTGTTAATACAGATTTGTATGTTACTTTTATATGTTTGTGTGTTTTCAGAGTAAAGGGACAAAACACCAATGAAAACAGGTGGCCCAGGCAATCCAGCCTTTAAGAGTGTCTCTGTTGAAGTTTTCTCAGAGTTATGCAATGAGAACAGCTCCATGCCTGCTGGCTGGGGTGATCCAGCCTCATAGACTATTCAAGCCTGAACTGCAGATAAACCTTGTGCTTTTCTATTGCACAGAGAAAAGAGTGGACAAAAATGTTATAATTTTCCCAGAAATTTACCATTATTTCAATTTTCTTAGGTTCCCTAAAGATGCCTTCATCTTCAGACAATAGGAATCAGTCAAGTGAACGTAACACCCACATTCCCAAAAGGTAGCATAGGTAGCTTTGGTTATTTGATGGGTTATGGATATTTGTAATCATTTAGTGTGGATATAGGCATATAAGATAAAAAGCAACTATTAATCTTAAACATTTTATGTTGTATGGATTTTTGTATATTGATACAAATTTAAGGTTATTTTTATCACAACACACTGTATATGTTTCTCCTCTTTTTAAAAGGATTTTTGTATATTGATACAAATTTAAAGTTATTCTTGTTATACTCTATGTATGTTTATATTCTTGTTTACAGTATTGTACCAATGTGGCTCATTTAAAAATGTTAGATAAAGTACTTGAGAGCTATATTTTCAAGATCATAAAAAGATATTTTAGATAGATGGTCTTAAAACACTTTAAAGATCTACATAATATAGCATTTAAAATATTTTGTTACTATAGGCCTTTTCATGGCAGACATTTCTACTCCTGGCAGCACCAATCTACATCATAAAAGGATGATGGGCATCAAAGAACCTCCATACGGGGTTTGCTTTCATTGTGGCAAAATAGCCATTTGGGCAAGAAATAGTATTTGCCCCCACATCTGACAGTATACAGTTCAAACTGGACAAGCAGGACACAGAGGAAAGCTACAGACAAACTTTGACAAAGCAAGATGGTATAATCCTTCAAAATTCCTGCTTCATAGGAAAGTCTGCCAGAAATTGTGCAAAACACACAGGAAAGTGAATGCTGAAATTTACCAAGACTAGGTGTGGTATAGTCCTTCAAAATTCCTCCTTCATAGAAAATTTTCTCAGATATTCTAGGCCTTTAGGCTGAAGATTGGATGCCCTAACACGGCAGAGGAACCTTGGGTAACTGGCAAACAGCCAGATATATGTCTTTTCTATCGTTTTGGAAGTGGCTTTCACTATACTTCTTTATTTAGGTAATATATATTCTTTTGGAGTCTTTGATGGAATTGAAGACTAGATAGCCACAAAGTTTTCCTTAGTTATAACAGAGGGTAAATTAGGTACTTTGGACTTAACAAGATATGATAAATAACGTAGCATTTTCTGTGAGTTTGCCAAATACAATGGACTAGATATTGTAAATGTAATCCTTACTTGATAACCCTTACTGTATATAGTCTTACTATGTTAAAATTAAACCCTTCCTTTTTATTTAGACAAAAGGAAGGAATGTTATAAAAACATTATTTTAACTACGCAAAGATGTGTGTTACATTTGTTTATGGTGCAGAATATTACTTTAACTGTGTAAAGGTGTGCTACTTTTATTTATACTACCTTTGTTTAATTATGTAAAGATGTGTTGCATCTATTTCACCCTGCCTGCCTGAGACACCTGATTTGTCTAATAAAGAGTTGGATGGTCAATAGACTGAGAAAGGATAGGCAGGGCTGGCAAGCAGAGAGGATAAGTAGGAGGAGAAATCTAGGCTCATAGAAGGAAGAGGACAAGGAGGGAGATGCTAGCCAGCCATAGAGAAGAGGAGAAAATCAGATATACAGAAGTGAAAGGTAATAAGCCCAAAGGTAAAGGGTAGATAAAGAGAAACAGGCTAATTTAAGTTAAAAGTGTTAGCCAAAATGTGCCGAGCTGGGCAGAGCATTCAAGAATAATAAATAATAAGTGTCTGTGTCATAATTCAGAAGCTAGTTGGTGGCCTAAAAGAAAAAAGCACATGGTACAGAGAATGAGGAGATATTGGCAAAAAAAGGGGGGTGGGTGAGAAAGGCTAACCCAATCCCAAAACAATTCAGGAAAATGACCTAGCCTGGGCTAGCCTCTTCAGTCATACAACTCTAGCATTTCTATCCTTAGCTATTCTCCGGATTTCTTTTACTACTTGGGAAAGCAAGAACCACTGAAACACAGAGCCCAGGCTCCAGACAATTTACTTATTTCTCACAGAGAGACTAAAGACTTTCTCAGGAAACACTGAAGATCTTCACACTTCTCTTTGACCCCAAAGCTATGAGCCCAAGGGTGCAGATCTCAAGCTAGCCTCATTGAGAAGGGAATTCCTGCAGACAGGGATTCTTGATGGAATATTCAGTACATTTTCCTCTTTGAAAAGACATGAGAGAAATCCTGTAGAGCTCCCAGAATTGTTAAGAGGAAAGCAAAATTCATACTCTTAGACTTGAGGTCAAGTGTAGGAAAGAATAATTAGATTCAGATGGGTAACCAGACCATGAAGTTTCAAACACTGGGCAGTTGAGCTAAATGTCTTTTGTTTGAGGCTGGACCAAGTCCTTTGCTCCCTGTTGCTCATGTTATAGGATACAAGCAAGTGTTCTGTAAAACAGTCAAAATTAGAATGAATGAATCTGCCAAAAATTGAAAAGAAATGAGAAAGAGAATCTCTTAAAATCACTAAGAAAAGAAATTATTTCTTTCTGAAAAGGCAATATTTTTATTAGTTGCTTTTGATTCTTATAACAGGCAACCACTTAAACATCCTTGTCTTTTAATAATCCCAATGGTTCATTGCCAGTGCTATTAAATGACAAAAGCACAAGACCAAGCTTCTCTGTACAGAACAACAAAACATTGATCTGCAAGGAAGAACAGCTGTGATGTGGTTGCCACGCCCAGCTTTCAGTTCTGCACCTTGATTCTGCTTCCTGGTTGCAGCCCTCCTATTCACCTAGGGGTAAGCATGTCTATCTAGACTTTTTATTTACCTAGAAGTCAGGAGAAAGTGTAATCACAGAGCATAAGAAACGTGACCCAAGACATCAGTTACTATGTTATGACACACGAGCTGAGCCTTGCTTAGAACTGCGGTTCATACAAAATGCACCACGAACGTGTTTGACCCAGGGTTGCTCTAAGAAAAGTAATGACAGTAATGATGGTGCCAATTATCAGAGTTCACGAGGCAATTTTATTGCAATGTCACTAAAAAATGACCCTGAGAATGCATGTTAACACCTCATGTTAGTCTTCTTAGCTGGACAGTCAGTACTGTTTAAAAAACAGAGGAAAAACAGTGGGGTGAATATGAAGAATGGAAATCTGCCATTGTTGGCCTCTTGCTTCTGACACTGTTTGTGCTAAAGGATGCCTATTTCCTAGAACTCTTGGGAGGATGTGAAACTCTAACCAATTTTTCACTTTCAGCCTGGTCATGATTTGATTCCAGTGACCTCTCTAAACCAGTCTCCTTTCCAGCTGTCATGGAATATCATTAGATCAATAAATGTTTGAAACAAGTTGGCTAAAAGCATGACTTTTCCAGCCCATTTGCTGTCTGCGCCTCTCTCTCTCTCTTCCTGTTCCTCTCTCTCTCTCTCTCTCTCTCTCTCTCTCTCTCTCTCTCTCTCTCCTCTCTCTCTCTCTCTCCCCTTCTTGCCTTTCTCCTTTGTCCCCTGTTCTTTGTGTATTGCATGTTCATTATAATCCAAACAGGAGCTGACCTGTCTTTTGTCATTTTAATTTGCTGCTTTATTTTCTAACAATATTTGCCTAGTATCTATAGCAACAATCTAACTTGCTTTAGAACTAAAATAATTGAAAAGCTTGTAAAAAGTTGTTTTAACATTCCAAATTACAAAAGGCCAAATGAAAAGCTGATGCCATTATTATCTCTGAAATTTCTGGTATCAAAGACTTTAATCTTCTTTTTTGATAAACCACAGTTGTTGGTATCTTCTTATAACTCAAAACTAAACACAGTTTAGTCTCTAGCGATAGTGCAGAACCAAAACATCAGTGGCTAACGACATCAGGCTTTACTTAAGGTACAGCAGAACTGAAACTCAGCTATAGTCTAGAGAGGACCAGAGACAGAAAGGAAGGAGCAAGAGATGTCACTGTAATGGCTGACTTCGGGGACAAGAATGGTCAGTAGACTTCATCTCCTCCACACTCTGCAAAAATTGATGCCTGAAATTTACTTCTTCCTTTGTTCTTTCCATTAACATTTCTTTGTGTTTATATATATCTCCACAAGCTTTGCCATTGGCATGTTAGTTTTAAAATGACTTATGTACGGCTATTACAAATGCATTCTGTATTCTCCTTCCTTTATTATTCTTATTCCTTTGGTAGGGAGATTCATTCTTCCTGTGGCTTTTATTGTTTAGTGTCTTCCCTTCTTTACTTTTTAGAGTTCCTTTTAGTGTTTCTTGTGATGAGTTTTCCCATCATTTCTTTGTCTGAAATGTCTGTATCTGTTCTTTACTATTAAACAACTGTCTTTCTGAGTAAACATTCTTTTTTTCTCTATACTTTGAGCAAATCACATTGCATTCTCCTGGCCTTCAAAGACCCAGACGATTATAATCAATCTTCCTTCGCTTGTGACAAGTTTTTTTCTTACAAAGTTCTTCTTTTCTTGTTGAATTTTGATAATATGTATTACTGCATATTATTTATCAAAATGTAACTAAGTATTACTCCTTTTGAGGCAACATACTTAAAGCCTTTTGGGTTTTATGAACCAAATGTCCATTTCTCTTTTGACTTGGGGAGTTCTTAGCCATTTTCTATTTGAAAAGTGGGAATATTCCCTGCTTATTTTCTTCTCTCTTTCCTTTCTAGAATTTCCATTGTGTTAAATGATGCTATATAAGCTTATAATCTTCCACACTCTTCTTATTCTTATTTTAAAATTTTCTTTAACTGGATAATTCCAGATGATTTTTTTTTGAGTTTACTATTTCTTTATTCTAAATGATCTAGTCTGCTGTTTGAGTTTTGCATTAAGAAATTCATTTTAGCTATTATATTTGTTGTCTCCAGATTTGTCTAGGTATTTACATGTTATAATTCCTACTTAGGCTTCTAATTTTGTTCATGGAGGTTCTTTGTATAATAGTGCCTGGGGCTTTGTTTCTTTGGTGACTGGGGCCTTAAGAGGTACCGTTGATGAAGTAATGTTTTGCATAGTCATGATTTGTGTAACCCTGAATTAGTGTTTATGATTTTGAAATAGCAAATGAGACTTCCAATTTTTAATGAGTGATTTTTTTTTTAATCAGATAAAGACCATCTTCTCCTGGGTTCTGTACTAAAGGAACTAGAATTGTGAACAAGCTCCATCTAGATCACAGAGCTACCTCCAAATCTGCAGTTGGATGGATGGTGGCTTTTCCCAGGTCTCTGGGATGGATGGTAGAACCACAGAGAAACAGACTGGAGCAGAGTCCATATTGGGACATGTTATTTCTGAGTTTGTGGCTGGGTGCATGGTTGATGAGCAAACTTTGTCAAAACAGTCTTTCTTCGTCTTCAGCCAAGCAAAGACCTACAACTTCCTACCTGGATTCCAAGGCTCCCATACAGAGATGTCATTCTAGTGTACCAACAACATTGTATTTATGTGTGAATGAAAAAAAGAAATAAAAGAAAAAGAAAGGTATGTTAGAGAAGAAAGTTTATTGCAGATAAATGGGAAAGCATGGATAGAGGCAGAGACATTTGGGAGATTCCAGAGTGGACATGACCAGACTGAGCTGGCCTATGTGGAGAGGAAGAGGGTAGAGAAGGGGACCAGGTGCAGAAGCCAGGAGGCCAAGGGTTGAAAAAGGGTGGGTAACCAAACTGTCTGGATTATATAGGGAAGAAACTCTGGGGGAAGGGCAGCCCAGTCCCCAAAAACCTGAAAACCTAGATGCTAGGTCCATTTTGCTGTGTTAAGTAGGCACCTCAGCCTTTTTCCTAAGTTTGAAACTTAACAAGATGTATATAGTATAGATACTTCTCCTCATCACACTTTGTCTAATATACTTCTAGCATTGATATTTTTAAGACACCTTCCTTATTGATTTACTTCTCAGGAATGTACATTGAATTTTTTTTAAGAGTTCCATAGGACCAGTAGAATGTAGTATTTACTCAAGGTGTATTAGTTGGGGGAAATATAGAAAGACGAAATCCGAGACACAGAAATAGAAAAGCAAGTTTTTTTTCCCACTTGTAGATAATTAATACTATAATTCATTATTAGTTTTTTGGAAATCCTTACTGTTATTTTACCTTCCCCTTCCTTCTTTTGCATTATATTCCTCCCCCTCACTAGTAAAAACCCTTCTTTTTCTCCTATTTTCCCTTTTAGATGTAATGTACCTCATTATTGCTACCCATGTCCCCTACTCCAGCAACAGCCTCTTTTGAGCTTCCTCCTGATATGTCCAGGGTGATAGTTATGGATCTATGTGCTTTCTTCTACTTGCTGACATCCAGTAAGTCCAACAGAATTTGTTGAAAATGCTTTGTTTCCATTGTATGATTTTGTATTCTTGGTCAAAAAGAAATAAAAATAAAAATCAGGTGTCTATAGGTGTGTGGGTCTTCAATTTGATTCTACTGATCCACCCTTCTGTCTTTATGCCAATGTCATGCTGTTTTTATTACTCTAGCTCTGTAGTAGTGTTTGAATTCAGGGATAGTGACACCCTTGGAAGTTCCTTTAGTTTACAAGATTGTTTTTAGCTGTCCTGGGTTTTTCCTTTTTGCATATGAAGTTGTGCATTGTTCTTTTGAGGTTTATGAAGAATCATGTTAGAGAAAATATTGTTCTGACTGTTGTTGATTATGTTTCTTTGCTGGCATCTAAATGTCTGGATTTTGGAGGACTGTAATTTTAGGTGTTGATATCTGGTCTTGTTATGTGTATGTTACATTTCCTGGGTGTTTTTTGTTTGTTTGTTTTGTTTTTGTTTTTGTTTTTTCTCTTCTCAGGTTCTTAGGATAGTGTATTTTACCTGGTAGAAAATTCTTCCAGTGTCCTGCTAGGTATGGGCAATTCTAGTTACTTGGTTAGTTAAATGTATTTCTAGGTGTACTTAGGAATAGAGATGGTATAGAAGGAGGAAGGGCATAGGATATCTATAGGAGAAAGGGAAGCAGGTTGTTTCACCAGAATCTGCTGGGAGTGGACACAGACAGTAAGGATGGGCCCCAATAAGAAGTCTGATACAGAGTGGGAGATAAGACTGTGGGGGTGGGGTTGGATGAAAGGAAAAAGAGTGAAGATCTGCAATTAAGCTACCTGCTTCCTGGCCAGAGTGGTATTTGGGTTCTTGGAACCCAGAGTGTTATTTGGGTTGGTGGTTGGGAAAAAGCAATGAATATGGAGAAGGAATGTTGGAGGTGAAGATCTGTGTTACCCACTGGAGATGGTGGTAGGGAAGAAAAGCCATATTAGGTAGTTTATTACCTTATCTGCCAGCTTGACAGCAGCTTATGTCACTGTTTGCACAATACAGAAATGAATTCAGTGGAAAGAAAGAGGGTCAGAGAGGAAGATCTGTAAGATCTACTGGAGATGGAGGGTAGAGAGTGAGAGGAGGCTGCAGTGAGTGGTCTTCTGTAGAAGTAGGGATGAAACTAAGGGTTTGGATTTGTAGTAGGAGTGGGGTAGAGAAGGGACAGATAAAGCTCCTTACTTAGCCTGACTGCTTCCCTAGTTTCCAATGTTTTAATTATTTAATGATACATTTAGTCAAGATACACATTTTCTTTAAGAATTCTGGAATTTATATTAGGATAATTGGTTTTCTTATCCAAATTTTAAAACACATTTTTAATGTTTCTATTGGAATGTTTATTATTTAAATAGAGACTTCTCCTTGTCCTTTGATATCGTTTATGAAACTGAGTGTCTAGTTTGTAACTGGTATTTGACTAGGACATTACCCTACTTCTCTTCAATAAATTACCAAGCTAACCCTGGGAATTCCCCAAGGCAAGTCCTTCATGTAGTTTAAAGTCTCTAGCTTGTGCTTGAGAGCTTTATTCCAGTACAACAGAGACACAGCACTTTAATTAATTACCTTGCCAGCTGCCCCAGGGACTGTCCTGGCTCCCAATCCAGAATGTCTCTGATCCTGGAAGACTTTGGTGCTCCATGTGCAAAACTTTCTTATTCCTGGAGCTCCCGTTGAGTTGTCAGTTGTTCATCTCTGCAGGGTTGCTTTTCCAATTAAATCCCATCTGTTTTATACACTTAAAAATTCTTCAATTATCCCTTGTCCACTGAAGGCAACCTTCCTATTTTCCTAGGATTGATTCTTCTATAATTTCAAGGAGTTTTAGGAAGGAAAACAAATTAAATCGTATATAGTCATATTGACCTAAATATGGACTTTGAAAAATAATATTTTATTCTAAACAAAAACAAAGGATTTTTTTTCTAATTAGAATAACACTTAAAGAAGCATTAATAGCTGAAATTTAGATTAGGTAAGAAAAAGTAATTTCTTGTAATGTATTCCAAATCTCTACTAATGGTTTCAAAGATGCAATGACTTGGGTTAAAATATTCAGTTACCATTTGTTTCAAGAAAGTGGCTCAGTCCTTAACATGATCACTTAAAGTAAACACCATTTAGATTATTTCTTAAAAAGAATCCTGCTAGGGACACTATTAAATACACTTATTATAAAATTTCACATATAATATGAGTGAAAACATCATTTAATGAGGCATTAAATATTTCATGTCTATCCTGAAGTAAAGCTACATTTTAAAATATTCATTTCTGTCTTATGAACACAGTGACACAGACTGTCACACTGGCAGCCAGCAACATTGTGGCAGGACCAATGTCATTTCACTTTACAGAAGACACAAGAGAATCACAGCATTAGAGTAACTTTACTGAGAACTAATAATCCAGGGGCCATGAAATGTTTCCAAGTCATTTATACAGCAGTGGGAGATATTTCAATTTGCACAGCAGCAGTAAACACATGAACAATAACAGTAAAAAGTCAAAGGAAGAAAATATATCAAAAGCCATTAAGGTCAGAAGATAGCTCATATTCAAAGAGCTACCTTCAAAGTCCTATTAAAAACAAAACAAAACAAAACAAAAAAAACTTGGGTAGATCCTAAATTTTCAATCCACACTTGGCAATAACAGAAAATGCTCGTCTTTCTTCTTTTCTTGTGACTATATCACAAAGTATATGGATCTGGGATGTGGAACTAAAATGTAAGAATAAAAATAGATAAGGCCGAGCATTTTGGATATGCTCTAAATAAAATGCCATAATTTTAGCAGCACTTGTTACATATAACATGAAATTATATATCCACACAAATGTGCAAGTGATAGAAATGTTAATAGCACATTAATACAGAATATGGTATTGCCTTTCAGCAAATCAATTAATATCTGGGATCAAGAGAAAATTATATGGAGACCAGTATTCCTGTTTAACATGCAGTGTCATGGAAGAGATGATTGGACAGACCTCTGTCAACACCAAACTGAATTAACTTAATCTAATAAATATGTAGTGTGACCCCCAGAGGAAAGGACTATTGTACTTTGTTTTCTCTTGGGGAAACCCAGTCTTCAAACCACAAACCCTGTGTTAAAGATTTATACACTAAATAGAGATAAAAACACATACAGGATAAGTCTTATAATCGAAGAAGTATGAGTATAAGAAAAAAAATGAGGAAAAGAAACCTTCCTGATAGATTTTAAACAAACAAACAAAAAAACTGGTGAAATGGAATTCTCATTTCCCTAAGAAGAGCTTGAAGGAAGCAAGTGAATACACAGTATCCACAAGGGAGGACTGAGGAAGCCCATTGCAGGACATGCCCACATGGAGGGCAAGTACAGCCAACTGGCTATACTTGAAAGAAGTTTGGGGCTAGTCTAGTCTAAGAAAATAATACTGAGCAGGATGTGTGCTTCAACTTGCTCTTGAATTCATCTTATTTATTTAAATCCAAAGTTTCAATAAAAGGAAGACATGAAATGGCTTGTTATACCTGGTGCCTAATTCTTAATAGGTTTAAAGTGAGATATTTAAATCTCCAAATAATAAACAATGTTATACTTTGTACTTGTTCCACATCTAGCCCGAATTAACATGTAAAGGTGCTCTAGAGTGTTACTAAGAATAATTTTATTTCCTTTTTATGTTATAACTGTCTTATATTTCTCTATAATACATATAAATCTCAGTTATAAAGATATTACCTCATTATCGAACACCGTAAATACCTTCATGCACTCACTTTTCGTTACTGAAATTATAGTGTATGACTGCAAAATGACTAAAAAACATAAGTACTTTATGAGGCTCCAAACATATTCTCATATTTTAAAACAAAGAACTGATTTCATTTAATGTTTCATCATTTTCTTTTCAACACTTTCCATGTTGGTATTTTTAAGAGATTATATGTGTGCTTGTTGCTTGTATATCAAACATTTGCTCAGAGCCAGGTATGTGATAATATCTGATAATTTCACCCTTTTAATGATGAACTCAAGAATATAATTTATTGAGTTGAGCCTAGAAGTTCGAGGCTGTAGCTTAAGCTGCCTATAGCTGTAGTTGTTTGATAAATATTAGATGATGAGTAATTAACTACAGTAATAATGAGATTAAGGAACATTTAACATGCACCTTTATAAAAATTACAATCACTTGTAATCCTACTGTGTACAGATGAACACTATTATTAACTTGTTGAGTAGCTCTTACTATATTTCCATGTGAAATTATCCAGAATATAGATTGCTTGTTTTAAGACTAGGATATATGCTTTTCTCTGACATTGTTTCCTTGTAGCTTAATAAATATCTTAATAGAAACAAGCTTCATATGCATCCATTTTACTGCACAAAATGTTATTTTCATTATTTAAAAATTATTTTGTTTAATGGAAACATGATTCAAGAAACTTAGATCCTGATTATTCTCTATTGAGGAACTTCAGCTGAACACATGCAAGTGAGCCACTAATGACTTTGTTTACCCACACATTTCTTAACATATACTGTTAGATGCCAAGGATTCTTCAGGAACCAGTTCAGTAGGTGGAAGGAGTCAAAGGCTGTACTGATAAAACTTGTTTTTTCTTCTTCTTGTCCCCACCAGTCAGGAACCACAGCCAAGGCACAGAGGGCAAATAGAAGTCATATGTTTGTCCTGAATTGTTCTTTATAAAGGTAACCACTTGTGCTCATTGAGGGACTCAGGTTGCAATATTTTCCTCTCCTTTTTGTACATTCTCATCAGGCAACAAGTTGTAAGAGCAAACCCAGAGAATACCTTCAAGGGACATTAATTTTAGTTTTAGATTTGGTATATTCTTATTGGCTCTATGTAAAGAAAAGAAAAATTAAATATTTTCGTAAGATAGTATTGAAATAATTGAGTAGTTTCGTTTAAATTAAGTAGTTATGAAAGATTAACAGTGCCATTTTTAATATAAGAATGCACTCAGGCAGTACTTTGGTCAGCCCAGGATTCCATGATTATTAGTCTGTAGGCAGGTGTAAAGGACCCCTTTGAAAGACAGACCCGCCCACTTACGATCTCTTTTGCTTGCTCTCTCTCTCTCTCTCTCTCTCTCTCACTCCTCTCCTGTCCCCAGTGTCTCTATATCTCTTTTCCCTACCCCCCCTCATTCAACCTTCTAAATAAACTTCTAACTTAAGCTCTGCCTGGCGTGTTATTCCCTCTGCCTCGGTCACTCTCACCTGCTATGGAACCGGCTATGCTCTACCAAGTGGTCCCTTACCTTGTTACACCGACTCAGGACACCACCTACTTTTCCAGCTTTATCCTATAATTGTAACAAAAGAACAACACTCAGTGTTTAAAACTAGGTTCCAAGATTCCTAATGAAGTCACCATTTATTGGCAAATATCTTTTCTCCTTCATGCTAAGAGAAGCTAAAAGCACTGCTCTTTGATCTGAAGCCAGATTCTGTGTATTAACTGAATCTATTTTTATAGGAGTGTGTACTGGCTGGTTTTGTATGTTAGCTTGTCATGAGCTAGAATCATCAGAGAGCAAGCAGCCTCAGTTGAGGAAATGCCTCCATAAGGTCCAGCTGTAAGGCATTTTCTCATTTAGTGATCAATTAGGGAGGGTGGGTGGTCCTGGGTTCTATAGAAGGTTGGTTGAGTAAGCCATGAGAAGCCAGCAAGCAGATCCCCCTCCTCTAGGATCTTGCTCTGTTTGAGTTTCTGTACTGACTTCCCTCAGTGATGAATAGCAAGGCTGAAGTGTAAGCCAAATAAACCCTTTCCTCCCCAGCTTGCTCTTTGGTCATGGTGTTTCATCACAGCAATAGAAACCTAACTATGACATAGTGCTTTGAACTAGTAACTCTAAAGGACTCAGAAAGTGATCTGCAGGCTGGAGAGATGGCTCAGCGGTTAAGAGCACTGGCTGCTCTTCCAGGGAAGGAGGTTCTGAGTTCAATTCCCAGCAGCCATGTGGTGGCTCACACCCATCTGTAATGAGATCTGGTGACTTCTTCTGCCTTCAGGAATACATACAGACAGAACACTGTATACATAATAATAATAAGTAAATAAATCTTTTCTTTAAGTGGTCTGTAGAGAATTCCCCTTTCACTAGAGGTCACAGAAGTCAGAAATAAGTCACATGCATTGCCTGAAATGCTTCTCCCAAGCATATGGAGAGGTACATGCAGAAGGAAAAGCAGAATGGAGGGCTGGATGACCCAAGGTAATACACCTAAAAAAAGGCAGGGATTGGGATAAGATACCAGGATTATCTGAACCTAAAACTGGGAAATGCTCTCCTACTCAGTGTCCATAATCATGATTTTCATCATAGGGACTAACACATGGGATAGATTTTTGACTGCAGGATAGTCTCAGCTATGGAGGGAGAGAGACTACTCCATAGAGAAAACTGAAAGCAGGTAGAGAGGCATGCTATCCACTCAGTAGGAGGTTCTCTGTGCCTGAGCTTCTTCATTTTAGCAAAACATCCACCTGAGAAATGGCCAGTGTCTTCCACACACCTCTCATCCTCACACAACCAGTGTCTTCGGGCCCTTTTATTATTCTGAATTTATCTTTTACTGGAAGAAACTTCAGTGTTATTCTTCACTCATTTAGTCTCCAAGTCCTATTTGATGGAACTCCAAGGTGTCTTTCCATTCTGGGCCTTCCTGCCTATCACTGCATCATTTCATTTTGAACTGTCACTGTATCTCAAGCTGAATCATGCCACAGTCTCCTCCTACCTTCTCTAAGCTTATTTCCTTTATACTTAGAGATGGAATAGGATTTTTTTAAACCTCTTTTGTAGTATTCAAGTAAATCTCCTGAAATCTTCTTTACCTTTCTTGAGAGAACATTTTATTTACTTGTTATTTCTGTGTGTGTGTGTGTGTGTGTGTGTGTGTGTGTGTGTGTGTGTAGTGTGGGTTTTTTTTTTTTTTTTTTTTTTTTTTTTGCATCAGGCATCAGATCCCTTGGGACAGGAGTTACAGACTGTTATGAGCTGCCAGATTACAGATGCTGTGAATTGAAACTGGGTCCTCTTGGAAGAGCATCAAGTGCTCTTAATTTCTGTACTATCTCTCCAGCCATGTTTATCTATTTTGGATAGCTATTTCTCTGTGTTTCATTTCTTCCTCTCCCTTACAACACCTTCCCCTATGTTGTGCATGTGGAAAACCTTCACATGTCACTCAATCTCAAGTGAAAATACCTGTGTACTTTCACCTAACCCTGACCATTCTTCATAACTAGTTAAAACAATAAGATCCTGATGGTGTGTTAACATAGACTTGAATATTCATCGCTCTTTAGTGTCTGACTCACATCACTTCATTTTGCATGATTCTCGCTTGCCTAAGTTCCTAGTGCACAGTGCCTGAATCCAAATAATGGGTATTGGTTTATAAGATTCATCACCTATATGTTCAGTTTATAATCCCTACCACACAATAGATAATAAACAGTTGGTGTTTAATTGAATAAGAATAAATGAATGTTTCTATTTTTATAGAAACATAATTTATCATAAGAAAATGAACACCAAATAGCCTAAATTTTAAACATTAGGATCACAAAAATTGTTCAAACTAAGTTTAATTTTGGATTCCTTTAACTGTGTTGTATTTGGCTTTTCTGAATAGTTTTTCTTTGCAGCATTTGGAGGCAAGGCAATAGTCTTTCCATCCATCCCTGACTTTATTCTTTCACAGTTTTTCTTGGATGTTTTCTTATGAGCATCTTCGTGTACTTAGAATGCTGTTTTTTTTAATGTACCATCTCACATATTTTTGATTACTCAATTTTTTTAGCATGACTTAGGTAAACACCATTTTAAAATAATGGACTAGAATGACCTAGTGAAAGAAACATAGCAACTTAATCTAAGACAAAGCAGAAATCTTTATTATCCTGGCATAACAGAATACTGTCTTGTGTAATGAGTATGATAATAGCAATGATGACAATGATGGTAACTAAAACTTTATAGGTACACAGTCTCCAAACATAAATCTACAGTACTAATGCCCACAGGTGTAGTTAATAATTGTGGCAGTCTGAATAGCAATGACCAACTTAGGCTCATGTATTTGGATGCTTGGTCATTAGGGGGTGGTGCTACTTGACAGAGATTAGGAGGTGTGGCATTGTTGGAGTAGATGTGATATTTCAGCCCAATTAAATGCTTTCATTTATAAGAGTTTCCATGGTTGTTGTGTCTCTTCATAGCAATAGAACAATAATAAGTTATAATAGTAGTAATAATAATAACAAAACATTTGAGAACACTGTACAAGCAAACATAGTATTTAACAAAATCTCAAGGCTCTCTGGTGGCATAGTAATAATATAACTTCAGAATTTCACTTACATCTTGACAATGTAGTATTTCTTAATTTCTTAAACAAAATTTGATATATTATTGCATTTACCTTACTTTTTTATAGACCTATAGAGTTTGGTTAATTGCAAAAGCAAAACAAAGATCAGAGTTCTGAACCTTTCTGTGTTTCTGTCAGATTATTAGCAAAATGAACAAATGTTAAATACATATTATGCATCAGGTAATGTGGGAGACAAAGTGAAAATGGAGTTAATATGAAGGACCCACTTGGTGAAAAGAGACACAGATTATTGCTCAACTGCACAGTTATATAATGTGTGCTCCCTAAAGGTAGGAACAATGCCAGTGAGAAGGTCTTATCAAATCATATGAGCTAAAGGCAATGGACACATAGTTGTTATATAATGAGTGACAGAATCATATTGCCTGAGTATAATTTTTACAATAATCTATTTTTAGTTGTCGGAGGGCATGTGCATGCATGAATACAGGAGATGGCAGAGGGTAGAAGAGAGCATCTTAAGCCCTGGGCTGAGACTGGGTTACAGGCAGTTGTGAAATGTTTGATGTGTGTGCTGGTAACCAAACTTGCATCTTCTGTGAGATCAGCAAACGTTTTTATCGACAGAGCTAGGGCTCCAGCATTTTGTCTTATTTCATGTATTAAGATTTAACAATTCTTTGAAAGCATCTCCTTCCCAAATTCTAGACTTTCCCTTACTGAGCCTTTAGAACACACATTTATAAATGATGAGTATGTGGAGGACATGATTGAATGTTGAATAAAATAGATATACAGCAAGCAATATTATTACTCTATTCAGTGTAACTCAGGGGAAGAAATGTCCATGACTTTGAGAGCAAATGGATTCCATTTTTCATTCTTGTAGCAATGCTCTGGACCTGGCATATACCTACTCAGAAGAGCCAATTCTGTGAGTTGTTTTCTCTAATCTCCTATTCAGTGACATCATATTTGCATCTCCAAATTGTATACAGCAGCAATCCTTTAAACAATCAGAAAATGTTGGTGATCAGTATCTCTTTTCTGTATCTTTTTTTCAGACTGCAGGCTTTTCCACAGAGTAGTGTGTAGGCATGTTCCCTACCTACCAATGTGGGAACCAATAACACCTTATCTTAGGAAACTTTTCCATTTTCTCTAATAAGACAAGACAGATCCACTTTCCATTAAATGTGTCATGTCCCTGTTACTAACACATTACCAGCCTTCCCTTCCATTCTCATTCTCCATCTCTCCTTTTCATTGTTCTATCTCTCTTGCTCTCTGGCTATTGTACATTTATTCTCTACCCTTCTCTGATACTTCCCTCTGCTCAGTTCCTTTTTAAATATTAGAATTTGTTTTCCTCTAAACTACTTTTGAATGAACTATTTTAACATATTATCTTAAAAATCTTCAAAATATATAAGTTCATATTCACTTGGTATGAGAAGTTTTGAAAATTATATAAATACAGAATGTAAAATAAAACAAATTGATAACTACTGTTTCTTTTCTCCATTTCTTTCTTTCTTTTTTCTTTCTTTCTTCTTTTTCTTTTCATTTTTCTTTCTTTCTTTCTTTTTTTTTTTTTTTTTTGGAGACAGGGTTTCTTTGTACAGATATGTTTTCTCAAATTGCCCAGATGGCCATAAAAATATTGTTCCAAGAAACTGAATGTGTTTAATTTTGTATTTCCTCCAGAAAACATGGTTTATTTAGTCAACTACCATCATTACTCTGTTTTAAAGCATGCACAGTCACTACAATTTCTTGCAAACCTGTATAGCTCCTAAAATCTTGATGCTTCATCTATGTGTCCTAAGTAGTTTTTACTCAAGAACACTGATATTCTGTGTGCCCTTGCAAAGTTATAGAATATATTCTTTTCATCTTATTCATATAAATGATAAAGTATAAAGTTTACGTTTGAGGTTTGATTCTCTGTTACTCTGGAATCAACAAAGCAATACACTACATTCATGGTCTTTCTCTCTCACTCTCTCTCTCTCTGTCTCTCTTACACACACATACACACACACACCCCTTTTTCACTTCTGAGGCCAAGAATTTAAGTGTCTATACAAAGGAAGTACCCCTTCAAATTGGCCTTGGAAGCATGGTGGCTTGTTTGCTGTCCCCCAGAGGGAAGCATTTTAGCATGACATGGGTCAGTCTCCCTTGGAGATTAGCAGAAGCTGCAAAGACCACAGATGGCATCCTATCAAACAGCTTAGCATTTAATTACAGTGCCCTTTAAAGCAGTGTCCCATGGATTCTCTCCTATCTATAATGGTCAGTTTACCATTGAAACACCCCCTTATATATATAAAGAAGCTTTATCAGATTATGTCAGGGGTCTATTCCACTTATAAATTCTTTTTTAATATATAAATAATTGAACACTTGAAATGAGTAAAAAAAAAAAAAAAAACAATTAACTGAGAAAAATTTACCTTGCATTCTGTTTCTGAATTATGTGACACAATTGAAAACCACAGTTGAGTATTTGTTATCCAGATGGCTGTCATCAGCTGCTCATTAGTGTGTGGGGGTCATTGCTGATTGGGAAACAATAAAAGACTACTCACAATGCTTAATCCTCTTGGTTTCCTTTTAAAGGGGTGTCTATTCACAAGTATATGACACTGTAAGAATATCCTCTTTAAAGTGCCAGCAGACATGCTAATAAAAGTGCAAAAGGCTTACAGAACACCAAATAGAGTGGACCACAAATAAGTCCCCTCACCACATAATAAACAAAACACCAAAAATACAGAATAAAGAAAGAATATTAAGAGCAGCAAAGAAAAAAAGGCAAAGTAACATATAAAGGCAAACAAATCAGGATTACAATTGGCTTCCCCATGAAAACTATGAAAGTCAGAAAGTCCTGGATAGATATTCTACAAACACTGAGAGACCATGGATGCCAGCCCAGACTACTATACCTAGCAAAGCTTTCAATCACTATAGATGGAGAAAACAAGATAATTCATGACAAAACCAGGTTTACATAATACATATGCACTAATACAGCCCTACAGAAAATACTAGAAGGAAAACTACATCCTAATGAAGTTAAGTACACTCACAAAAACATAGGCAAGTGATAATCCCACTTTACCAAAAGCCAAAAGAAAAATCAGGGTAAATCTACACACAATACCACCACCACCACCAAATCTAAAACAATCAAGAATTAATCAATGGTTCTTATTTTCCCTCAATATTAATGATCTTAACTCACCTATAAAAAGACATAGGCTAACAGATAAAAAGACAGAATCCATTCTGCATACAAGAAACTTCAACTCACACCTCAATTTCATTGACAGAAGATAGCTCAAAGTTACATGTTGGGAAAAGATTTTCCAATCAAATGGACCCAAGAAACAAGCTGGTGTAGCTATCCCAATATCTAACAAATTAGACTTCAAACTAAAATCAATCAAAAGCGATGAAGATAGTCATTTCATATTCATCACAGGAAAAATCCATCAAAATGAAATCTCAATTCTGAACATCTACCTCAAATACAAAGGCACCCACATTCATAAAGAAATACCACTAAAACTCAAATCTCACATAAAACCTCACACACACATATAGTGGGAGACTTCAACACCCTACTCTTATTACTAGACAGGACCACCAGACAGAAACTTAACAAAGAAACTAAAGAACTAACAGAATTTATAACCCAAATGGGTTTAACAGACAGCTATAGAACATTCCATACAAACACAAAAGAATATACCTTCTTCTCAGCTGCACATGGGACCTTCTCTAAAATCGACCATATGCTCAGTTACATACCAAACCTCATCAAAAATGAAAAGGGGGACATAACAATGGACACTGAAGAAATCCAGAGACTCTTCAGGTCATACGTTGAAAACATGTTTTCTATAACATTCTAAAATTCAAAGGAAATGAACAAATTTCTGGATAGCTATCACTCAACAAAATTAAATCAAGAACAGATAAGCAATTTGAATACAGTAGGGTTATACCCTACTGAAATAGAAGCATCATCAAAATCTTCCAACCAAAAAATCCCAGGGACAGATGGCTTCAGTGCAGAATTCTATTAGAAATTCAAGGAAGAGTTAATGCCAATACTCAAAGTATTCCACATAACAAAAGCAGAAGGGTCATTGCCAAACTCTTTTCACAAGGTTACAATTACCTTGGTACCTAAGCCACACAAAGGCACAGCTAAGAAAGAGTACTACAGGCCAATATCCCTCATAAACATTGATGCAAAAATACTTAATGAAATACTGGCAAATGGAGTTCAAGAACACATTAGAGAAATCATCCACCATGAACAAGTAGGCTTTATCCTAGGGACACAGGGATGGTTCAACATATGAAAATATATCAATGTAATTCACCATATAAACAAACTGAGAAAGAAAAACCACATGATCATCTTACTAGATGCTGAAAAACCCTTTGACAAAATCCAAGACCCCTTCATGATAAAGGTCTTGGGGAGATCAGGAGTAAAAGGAACACACTTAAACATAATAAAAGCAATATACAGTAAACCAACAGCAAACATCAAAATAAATGGAGAGAAATTAAATGTTATTCCTCTAAAATCAGGAACAAGATAAGGCTGTCCACACTCTCCATATCTCTTCAATATTGTACTTGAAGTTCTAACTATAGCAACAAGACAACAAAGGAGATCAAGGGGGTTACAAATTGGAAAAGAAGCAGTCAAACTTTCTCTATTTGCAGATGATATGATAGTTTGCATAAGTGACCTCCAAAACCTACAGCTGATAAACACCTTTAGAAAAGTGGCAGGATACAAGATTAACTCAAAAAAAAAAAAAAATCAGTAGCCATACATACAGAGGATAAAGAATCTGAGAAAGAAGTCAGAGAAACATCACCCTTTACAAATCCTACAAACACTTTCTTAAGTGTCTTTCAGCCTTTTTTATTTCCTCTATTGAGAATTATTTCTTCAGTTCTGTACCCCATTTTTAATAGAGTTATTTGGTGTGTTTTGTTGACTAGTTCCTTGAGTTCTTTGTATATTTTGGAGATAAGCCCTTTGTCGGATGTAGGATTGGTGAAAATCTTTTCCCAGTCTGTGAGCTGCCATTTGGACTGTTCACTGTGTCCTTTGCCTTACAGAAGCTTCTAAGTTTGAAGAGGTCCCATTTATTAATTGTTGATCTCAGTGTCTGTGCTACTGGAGCCATGTTCAGGAAGTGGTCTCCTATACCAATTTGTTCAAGGGTACCTCCTACTTTCTCTTCTAAGAGGCTCAGTGTAGCTGGATTGATTGAGGTGTTTGATCCATTAGGAGTTGAGTTTTGTGCATGGTGACAGACATGGGTCTATCTGCAGTCTTCTACACACCATCATCCAATTGTGCCAGCACCATATGTTGAAGATGCTGTCCTTGCCCCATTGTATTCTTTTAGGTGTTTTGTTGAAAATCAGGTCTTCTTAGGTGTGGGGGTTTATATCAGGATTTTCAATTCAATTCCCTTGGTTTATCTGTCTATTTTTGTGTCAATACTAGGCTGTTTTCAGAACTATAGCTCTGTAGTAGAACTTAAAGTCAGGGATGGTGATGCCTCCTAAAGTTCTTTTATTGTACAGGGCTGTTTTGACTATCCTGAGTCTTTTGTTTTTCCATATAAAGTTGATTATTATCCTTTCAAGACCAGTGAAGAATTGTGCTGGGGTTTTAATGGGGATTGCATTGAATCTGTAGATTGCTTTTGGCAAAACTGCCATTTTTCTATGTTTATCGTACCTATCCAAGAACATGGGAGATCTTTCCATTTTCTGCTATCTTCTTTAATTTCTTTCTTTAGAGCTACAAAGTTCTTATTATATAGGTATTTTACTTGTTTGGTAAGCTTTACACCAAGATACTTTATGTTGCTTGTGGCTATTGTAAAGGGTGATGTTTCTCTGATTTCTTTCTCAGCCTCTTTGTTGTTTGAATAAAGTAGGACTACTGATTTTTTTTGAGTTTATCTTGTATCCTGCTAGTTTGCTGAAGGTGTTTATCAGCTGTAGGAGTTCCCTGGTAGAGTTTATTGGGTCGCTTATGTAAACTACCATATCATCTGCAAATAGAGACAGTTTGACTTCTTCCTTTTCAATTTGGATGCCCTTGATTTCCTTTTGTTGTCTTATTGCTTTAGCTAGAACATGAAGTACAATACTGAAGCGATATGGAGAGGGCAGCCTTGTCTTGTTCCTGATTTTATAGGAATCACCTTAAACTTCTCTTCATTCAGTTTCATGTTGGCTGTTGGTTTGCTGTATATTGCTCTTATTATGTTTAGATATGTCATGTAAATCTGTCAAGTCATTTGAAGTAGGGGCTAGGACTTCTCTCCTGTCTCTAGGTTAAGGCAGTTATCCCTCCATGGGGCATGTGTCTTAAAGGTCCTTTTGTGCACCAGGAATACATCCTGGTTCCACTGTCTGAGGTCCCTTAGACTGCTCAGTCCTTCTGGCTGAGACCCATATTGAGGGGGGCCTGAGTCAGTCCCATGCTGGATTCCCAACTATCAGTCTGGGGGCCCGTCAGCTCCTCCTTGTTCAGGTCAGCTGTCTCTATGTGTTTCTTCAACCTGGTCTTGTCCTCTCAATCTGCATCTGGATTCTAATTCGACTCACTGCTTAGTTGTGGGTGTTTGCTTCTGTTTCCAACAGGTACTTGATGAGGGCTCCATGATGGTGGATAAGTTAGTTGTTGATATCACTATCAGGGAAGGGCATTTATGGTAGCCTTTCCATGGATGCTCAAATTGTTAGTTGGTGGCAGTCTTGTAGGTCTCTAAACCTTTCTTTAGGTTCAGTTTTCTCTTTAAACCAATATTGGCTCCCTCTTTTATGTTCTCTCTCTCTCTCTCTCTCTCTCTCTCTCTCTCTCTGTCTGTCTATCTGTCTCTCTCTTCTGTCTTCTATGCCTACTGTGACTCAATCTTCCTAGACCCACATGCTTTCCTCTCCTCCCCTTCTCATTCTCCTACTTCTCTTCCATTCACTGCTCCCCCACTTCCCATGTACTCTGGGGGATTTGTCTCTTCCCCCTTCTGTGAGGGACTTTGTATGAATCTCTTAGTATACACCTTGTATCCTAGTTCCTCTGGTGGTGTGAATTATAGGCTGGTGATACTTTTCTCTATGTCTAATATCCATATATGAGCAAGTACATACCATATTCCTCTTTTTGTGACTGGGTTACCTCATTCAGGATGGATTCTTCAAGTGCCATCCACTTGCCTGCGAATTTCAAGATTCCATTATTTTTTTTCTGCAGAGTATTCCATCGTGTAGATGTACCACATCTTCTTTATCCATTCTTCAGTTAAGGGGCATCTAGGTTGCTTCGAGGTTCTTGCTATTACACATAATGCTGCTATGATCATAGTTGAGCAGATGTCTTTGTATATGCCTAAGAGGGAGATTGCTGGATCCTGTGGTAGACTGATTCTCATTTTCCTGAGGAACCACCATACTGATCTCCAAAATGGATGTAGAAGTTTGCACTCCCACCAGCAGTGGAGGAGTATTCCCCTTTCTCCTCATCCTCTCCAGCATAAGTTGTCATTGGTGTTTCTAATTTTAGCCATTCTGGCCGGAGTAAGATGGTATCTCAAAGTTGTTTTGATTTGCATTTCCATGATAGCTAAGGATCATTGCCCTACATGTGGAATTGGTTTGGGGGTGGGAGGGGAGGGTGGTCAGGGTGCATGTGAGGGGGCAGAGAGGGTAAGAGGGAGGGAGGAAGAAAGGGAGAGGGAACTGGGATCGACATGTAAAATAAAAACAAAACAAAACAAAATAAGTCAATCCCCCAAACAATATAAAATATCTCTTGGTAAAATTAACCAAACAAGTGAAAGACCTGTATAGCAAGTACTTTGAGTCTTAAAGAAAGAAATTAAAACAGATACAAGAAAATGAAAAGGTCGGCCATACTCTTGGATAGGTAGGATGAAATAGTAAAAATAGCAATCTTGCATAAACAATTCTACAGATTCAATGCAATCCCCATCAGAATACCAGCATAATTCTTCACAGACCTTGTAAAAATAATATTCAACTTTATATGGAAAAACAAAAGACCCAGGATAGCCAAAACAACCCTGTACAATAAAGGAACTTCCGGAGGCATCACCATCCCTGACTTGAAGCTCTATCATTGAACTATAGTCCTGATATTAATTTGGTATTGGCACAGAAATAGGTAGATCAGTGAAATCGAATTGAAAAAGTAAACCCTGATATTATTAACCCACACACCTATGAACACCTGATTTTTGACAAAAAAAAAAAAAAAAAAAAAAAAAAAAAAAAGCCATAATTGTATAATGGAAAAAAGAAAGCATCTTCAACAAATAGTGATGGCATAACTGGATGCTGGTGTGTGAAGACTGCAGATAGATCCATATGTATCATCATGACTAATACTTAAGTCAAAATGGATCAAAGACCTCTATATAAATCCAGACACAGTGGACCTCTTAGAAGAGAAAGTGGATTGTATCCTTGAATGAATTATTTACAGGAGACTGCTTCCTGAACACAACACCAGATACTGAGATTGATAATAAACAAATGGAACTTCCTGAAAATGAAAAGCTTCTGTAAGGCAAAGAACAGTCAATAAGACAAAATAGTAGCCTGTAGAGTAGGAAAAGATCTTCATCAACCCCATATCTTACAGAGGGCTTATCTCCAAAATATACAAAGAACTCAAGAAACTAGTGACCAAAACACCAAATAATTCAATTAAAAAGTGGGATACATTGCTAAATAGAAAATTCTCAATAAAGGAATCTAAAATGGCTAAAAGGCACTTAAGAAAGTGCAAATCAGAACAACTCTGATATACCATCTTATTCCTGTCAGAATGGCTAAAATCAAAAACACTACAGACAGTTTATGCTGGAAAGAATGTGGAGAAAGGGGACCACTCCTTCACTGCTGGTGGAAGTGCAAATTCCTACAACCACTTTGGAAATCAGTATGGCGGTTTCTCAGGAAAATGTGAATCAGTCTACCACAAGATCTAGCAATTCCAATTTTAGGCATATACCCAAAAGATTCACATTCAGGCAACAAGCACATTTGTTCAACTATATTCATAGCAGCATTATTTGTAATATTCAGAACCTGGAAGCAACGTAAATGTCCCTCAACTGAAGAATGGATGGAGAATATCTGGTACATTTACACAGTGGAGTACTACTAGGCAGAAAAAACAAATAAATAAAAAACAATGGAATCTTGAAATTTGCAGGCAAATCGATGGAACTAGAAGAAATCATGTTCTGAGTGAGGTAATCCAGTCATCAAAAACAAACATGGTATGTACTCACTCATATATGGATTTAAACATAGAACAAAGGATCACCAGCCTACAATCTACACCTCCAGAGAAGCTAAGAAACAAGGTGGACCCTACTAGGCACATTCATGGTCCCCCAGAGAAGGGGAAAGGAACAAGATCTCCTGAGCAAATTGGTAGCATGGAGAGAGGGTGGAGGGAGTCAGGAGAAAGACAAGGGGAGAAGAGGAGGGGAGAGGAGGACATGAGGGAGCATGAAGATTCAGTTGGAGGAAGAATAGAGGAGTGTAAGAAAAAGAGATACTATAGGTTTAAATAGAAACCTCACACTAGGAAAATATTCAGAGACCTACAAGGATGACCCAAACTAGCAATCTAATCAGTAGTAGAGAGGTTACCTTACATACCCTTCCCTGATAATGAGATTGATGATTACCTTATATACCATCTTAGAGCCTCATCCAATAGATAATGGAAGCAGAAACAGACACCCACAGTTCAACACTGAGCTGAACTCCTGAATTCAGTGGTAGAGAGGAAGGTATGATAAGCAAAGGGGTCAAGACCTGGCTGGAGAAACCCACAGAAACAGCAGACCCAATAAGGGGGAGCTCATGGACCCCAGACGAACAGCTGGGAAACCAGCATAGGATTAATCCAGACCACCCAGACATGGGTGCTAGTTAGGAGGCCTGAGTAATCTATGGGGTCTCTAGTCAGTATTTAGTTTAGAAATGGATGTTGGGAGCTCCTTCCACATGGTTGGTACTCTTTCAGTCTAGACATATAGGGGAGGGCCTAGGCCCTGCTCCAAATGAGATGGCAGACTTTGAAGATTCCCTCATGGAAAGCCTTACCCTCCCTGGGGAGCAGAAAGGGAATGAGATAAGGGGTTGGTAGGGAGCAGAGGAGGGGAGTAGAGGGACAGAAAACTGGGATTGACATGTAAATAATGCTTGTTTCTAATTTAAATAAAAAATACAAAGAAATATAGAGTTACTTTGCCTATTCATGGAAGATTCACAAGCCTTATATGGGCCATGATAACAAGGTGACCTGAGAGAGAAGCAGTGTTTAAATCTTTGCTTTTCTTTTAATTCTTTATGATGTATGATTTGTGTTACTGCCATATTTGTGTAAATGCTTCCACAGGCTTCTGTGTTCAATACCATTCAAATAATCTTCTATCGCTTTTGTTATTTTGATGCTTCTGTGTTAGCTGTGTCCACAGTTAATGCTCAGCTTTCCTTGAATCAGAATTTTTATTTCACCATGTACAAACTTAATTGTCATTTCCCACCCCCCTCAACAGGAAGTTTACATGTGTTATGACAAATTGATTATATTTGATGTATGTGGTGGCTTGCAAGAACAAGACCCCAAAATGGCATAGCATTATTAGGAGGTGAGGTTTTGTTGGAATAGGTTTGGAATGTGGTTTGGAGGAAATATGCTACTATAAGGTCTCCTATGCTCAAGCTCAGTGACACTCAGACTACTTCCTGTTGCCTGAGAGTCAAGACATAAGACACTCACCTCCAGCACCATGTCTGCCTGCATTCCTCCATGCCATATCATGATGATATTGGAGTAAACCTCTGAAAATGTAAGCCACCCCAATTAAAAATTTTTTTATTGTTGTAAAAGTTGTGACACAACAATAGAAACTTTAACTAAGACAAGGTAGAACTAAGAATGGTAAACAAAGTCATTGGGTTTACTTTAATGACTCTTCTTCCTTTTGGCAACTAGAAGACAGACATCCCAGAAAAAGATACTCCATTGTAATAAAATGAACTGGAGAAATTATTGAGTAGCTTCCTTGCTTTGTGATATGATGAGGATAATGCTTAATTCCCAGAGTTGCCTAGGTTAACTCTGAGGCATAAATTACCTATTACAGTATCTCTGCTCCAAGCTCCTCTAAGATGCAATTATTGCCTTCTTTTCATTAACTTTTGAGGAATTATCCTGCCTCAATTCATAGCTCATTAAAACAAATATGTATGTCATCATGTATTTTGTTCAATGCAGATGTTCATCGAATACATAAACAATTGATCACTATGTGCAGAGTAGGATGCTTTAGGTACAGTAGGGGTTCTTGTATGTTAAGTCAAATTTGTTATTTATGCTGTTTATATAGTCCAGAAAATGAAAATTGTAAATGTTTATCAAACTGAAAGAAAGACACCATTCAGTATTTAAAGAAAGAAAGAAAAAAAAAAAAAAAAAAAAAACGATGCTTTTGTGCTGAAGAATTATCCAGCCATCCAGTACAATGATTGATTTGGTTTTTAGCTTTGTTGTAAAATGATTTGAATGATGTAACTGTCTTTTTGTGTTTATATGTGCAATGAATGCATGAATACTTACTGGCTTTCTTGTTTGTTTGGTTTTAAAGTCCTATACATCTTCTGATGTACCATTTAACACCCAGATTCTGAACTCATGCCCTATTGCCAACTACAGTTCATATTGTGTCTTAAACACTCTGTTTTTTGACTAAAATCTTAAATTTCTGTTTTAAAACCTGTATTACAGTGCTGGTAGATGTGAAAATTTCAAAGGTAGTGAATTAAATACATAATAATTACTATTAAAAATACAAATACACATTTCATATTTTGAATGGAACTTAAGTTACCAACATTATAGTTAAGCTGATGAAAAGTATTTTATTAGAAATATTAGGTTATAAATGAAAAAGTAAGAATAAAAACAAGCTCTTTTTAATATTTTTATTTCATTAATAAAGATCACTAAATTAGTTTTATTTTTCCATATTTGGTTTTAATTGGTTTTGTAGACAAGAAGTCATGTGTTTGGGGGTTGAGAAATGGCTCAGTGGTTACCAGTATTTACTGCTCTTGCAGAGGTCTGGAGTTTTCATCCTAGGATCCCCAAGTGGATCACAGCTGGCTCTAATTCCAGTTCCTGGGATTCCAGTGCCATCTTCTGATCTACACAGACAGTTCACAAATGTGGTTCATGCATATACAGACAGGCAGACAAAACCTGCATGCATAAGGTTAAAAGTTGAAATATCTTAAAAAGCCACATGCTTTCTGGTGAACCATTTTAAATAAAGAAGAATGTATCTAATATTTTTTTTTTCACTAACCACAGAAGATACAAGCATAGCTAGTTTGTTTTTGTGAACCCTGGTTGTCTTCTGCCCATGGCATCTGACTCCAGTGTCCACACAGAAATAGATGGTAGTTGAAACTGTTGTCCAAGCTGTAGCTCAAAACAACTGCTTACTGATTTGCAGACACCTCTGCCCCTTTGGGGTAATTTTATTGGATCCTTTTCGGTCTCTTTAACTTGGGCACCTGGTGAAGAAGTGTCCAGAATGACACTTTATTCTCACCCCTGCTTTCTTTTCCTACTCTACGCGGGAGGGGAGAGGGGAGACAGGAAAAAGTGATGACTCATGGTTTGTGGTCAGCTTTGAGTAGTTTGCTCCGTTTCTAGCAATTTAGGTTTCTGGTTCATAGAGTATGAGTCATAATCACAATCTATTGTGGATAAATGAGAATCTGGGAAATCGAATGGGCTGAGGGATGTTTATTAGGGGAGAAATCACTTACACCAAATGCTTTCTGTCTCTGACCAGAAAACAAGAGGGGGGTCCAGGACCCCAGATCTAGAACCCCCCACGTCACACCTGCACCTGTACCCAGGCCCCAATGAGTGTGGTCAGTGCAATAGGTATGGGCGGGATAGATATCTCACTACAACAATCTTAAGAGACAAAGGACAATCTCTGTAGTATCTTATTATGATATGCTGCCAGTGCTAGTAAAAGTTTTAGCTAGTTATTCATTCTCATTTCTCAGATGGAATATGATCAGTTAAAAATTTGTCACAGGATCTGCTTACAACCCAAGTATTTCTCACTAAGTTTCTTCTAAATAAGGAATACAATATAGAGGGATCCATTCTCTGTTCAATTATTATTCATTAAAATGTTTGGATTTAAGTTTGGTTTTTAGCTTATGTTAAAGACTTTTCTTTTACCAAGTTCTTGATTTATGAAGTTCCTGATAGTTATTTTTTCTTTCTCTACCCTTTCTCCTTGACTCGCTTCCCATTTCAGTTTTTCCTGTATATTTTTAATTTCCTACCAATCACCCTAAAACCACCTTCTCTCCCAAACCTTTGCTACAGAAGTGAGACTTTTACATGTTTCACTATTTCTTTTCCATGTAATTATTCAAGCCTGATATTCTTTCTTTGTACAAATATCTTTCGTTGCTTTTAGAAGCTCCAAAAATAAATTATGAAAAATATCCTATCCACCCAGCTGCTAGTCTGGCTTGAACTTAATTTTAATACCATCTGGGGAAACAAAAGTGAGATCAGGACCAAACACAAGCTAAAATAAAAACAAAAAAATCTCTCTTTTCCCACCTATTTGCACAGCAGATGAGAGAGCAGGTTGCTCTATAAATGCTGTGTATGTGAGCAGGGAGCACTTGAACTGACTTGGAGGCAAAGCCATGTAAGAGACAAGGAAGATTTTTGTCATATTTATAAGACTGCTGTAAGGAAAGAGGGGGAACCGAGGGTGTCATGTCACCCTTACTCTTCCCATGTAATTTGACAGCCACCTCGTGGTTATTCTGTAAAGAGAATCCACTTCTGCATTTTAAAATAGAAACACAACTGATGCTCTGCTCCCACACTCTCCTTTATCTGTGATACTCCAATACAGGATCTCAGAGTCAGAACTGAAATCTGCAGTATGGTGTTTTACTTTTCTCTAGTGCAGTAAAGAGTAATTTTCCAGCAGAAAACTGCACTTGCCTTTTTGTAATATAGTGTGTTGTTGAGAAGAGCCAGTCATATCAAGAACTCGCTGGAAAATGTCAACACCTTCTCCCTGGGTCAGGCTCAGAGGGATGGCAGTCTTTTCCTGATTTTCTTGGAGATGTTGTAGTATTTGCAGAAAATTTCCACCATAGTGTCTACTCATACAACCTGCTTCCTATAGAGACAGCACCTACCAAGATTAGCTAAACCTGCTTTCTTGTGAGCTGGATGTAATGACAGGCTTTCATCTATGTTCAGTTGTAATAAAGATGCCAAGCTTCCACTGGGTGCTGGGGCTTCCCCATAAGAGAGCACCTGGTCCAACAGCAACTGTGTGTTCGTTTTTGTTTTTCTTCATTGCCTTGCTGCTCTTGTCATGTGAATGTGAAATGTTCAGCACTTGCCATCTTAGCTGTTCCCTTGGTTACAACCCCAGTATCTTTAGTTCTGATAAAAGTGTTTGTGTGGGAATTCTTGCTTACACCCAATAGTCATTAATCATACACTTCCATGGATAAAATCAAATTAATTGTTATGAATAATGTCTATTGTAGGGCAGAGCATCATGTGCAGTGGCCACTGGAGGATACTGGACAGCACCATTGGTATTCTTGATATGACAAGGATTTCTTGAAATCCCTGCACATATAACTTCTCTAATCTTCCTTAGGGCACAGATTCACACTACAAGTATATCTTAAACAAACCACTCTCCTAACCCCCCTCCCACAGAAATTCCATGAAAACACAAAATCAGAGAAACTATAATATGTAAGCCAAAGACCTGTGAGGTTTAAAAAATATCCAGAAAAGGCATTGTGAGGCAACACCCCCGAAAAAAAAAAAAAAGCATGACTGAAATTTTTTTTTGTGTGTGTTGGCCATCATACTGTTGGGTGTGGGATTGCCTTTAAGTATAAGTATATTTGTATATCCAATGAAACTGTTGAAATAAAACTAATTTTACCTTTGCTAGCAGTTGTCAATTGGAGATCACTTCTGGGTTAGTGATATTCCTGGTGTCCTGTTCCTTTCTCAGTACTGGAACCACATTTGACTTAGATCTGTGCATGCTACCACAATCTCTATGAGTTTATACATGCATCAAACCTGTTGCACCTAGAAGACATTGTTTCCTAAGTATCTTTATCCTCTCTGGGTTTTACAATCTTTCTTCCTCCTCTTCTACAAAATTCCATTAATCCTGAGGGGAGCGATATGGTGAGACATCTTATTTAGGAAAGAGTGTTCCAAGGTCTCTCATTCTCTGCACATTTTCCAATTGTAGGTCTCTGTATTTGTTTCCATCAACTGCAGGAGGAAACTTCTTTGATGATGGCTGAGGAACGCTATCTACAAGTATAGCAAAATGTTGTTGGGAGTCATGTTATTGCTGTACTTCTTTAGCAGAACAGTAGTATTTGGTTTTCCATAGGTCACTGGCCTATCCAGGCTCAGTGCCTGCTCATCTGTTCAGAGTCAGGCATGGGTTTCATCTTGTGGAGAGAGTTCTTAAATCCAAACAGATAGTGCTTGGTGACTCCTGCAACTTTTGTACCACTATTGAACCAACAAGTGTAACTTGTAAGAAGTTCATCACTGCAGATCAAAGGGTTTGTACCTGGGTTTCTGTTTACCCATTTCCTCTGGTAGCATGCAGAGTATGTGTCAGTGCCATGGAAAGTAGTCAGTAGAAATAAAAGCTCTAGGTAGGCACCAGCTCAACTTCTCCATGTTCAATGAGTTATATATGAGTTGTCCTCAGCTATAGGGCTGTAATACCAGGTTGTAGAGAGACACCAATAGCCTTGGCCATACTCTGGGTTGTTTTGGGGTTTCAATGAGGACTATTTGTCCCACAACTTAATTAGGTATAACCCATTCCTGGCACGGGAGGTTTCATTTGGTGGTCTAGTTGGGGCTTGGTCTCCCCTATTAATTGGTGATCACACACATATTACTTTCCTATTAGTATATATTTTCAGAAGTGCCTGTTGTAGTAGGTTTCCATATACCTCCATAAATAGCCTTTATCTTTCCCTCCTGATGTCCCCTCCTTACTCCTCTTTTCTCTTCCATATCTCCTTGCCTGCCCTCATGTCCCCTTCCACTGAGGTCCTTCCCTTCCCTTCTCAATAGTGCCTTACTCTACACCTAACCTCTGTGGTTATACCTGCCTATCAAAGACTGAAAGCTAATAACCACATATAAGCAAATGCATAACATATTTGCTATTTGTTTTCTGTTCGTGAAGCTCTTTATTGTGCCAATGATTTCAAGACTTTCTCCACTTTCTCCTTTATCAGATTCAGGGTATCTGGCCTTATGTGAAGGTACTTTATCTTCTGGGAGTTGAGTTTTATGCACTATGATAAATATGGACCTATTTGTGTTCATTTACATGCAGCCAACCAATTTAATCAGCACCATTTGTTGAAGATTGTAACTTTTATCCAGTCCATTTTTAGATTCTTTATGAAAAATCATCTGTCTGTAGACTTATGTCTGGGTTTTCAATTTGAGTTCATTGATCAACATGTCTGTTTTTATGCCAATACCATGTTGTATTTATTACTATAGCTTCATAGTACAGCTTGAGATTGGGTACAGTGATTCCTCCAACAGTTCTTTTTAAGTCAGTGTTATTTTAGTTACATGTAGATGGAGACTTTCTCTGTCTAGCTTGGTTCATCTTGACTGGTTTTTCTCTGCCCACCAGGTTTCCCCAAGTACTTACAAGATAACCACTCAGAGACTAAATATATATTTATTTTGTTTGGTCAATAGCTTAGGATTAGTACTGGCTAGCTCTCTCTCTTACAAATTAATCCATTTCTACTAATCTATTTTATCACCATATCACAGTTAAATAATGATCAGGATAAACAAATATTCAGGGGGAAATAACTTACAACCTAGACAGATGAACACCAGGAAATTTCACCCAATGCTCTCCTGTCTGAGTCCTGCCAGCAAGAAAGCTTTTCCCGGCTCTCTCTCTAACCTCCTTCCACAGGTCACTTCCGCCCATGGCTCCACCCCCAATGGGCGTGGTCAGTTCCACAGAAGGACTATCTCACTACATTTCCCCTTTTAGTCTAAAGAAAAGATTTAGGCTTAATACAAAACTATATACAAAACAGTGAATAACAAGTGTGCTCTAAGAAAAGGAAAATCAAGAACAAAATGACCTACATATCTAGTCCTAGGGTGAAGGCATAACAGAGTTTACAATAGAGTTGTCCTAAGCTGGAAAACGTAAGTCTAGTACCTAATATATCTAACTAGGAAGAGAGAATAATAGTTGTGATAGTTTAATCTTCACAAGACCTGAGAAGGAAAATAACGATACTAGAGTAGACAGGCAGTGAGACCCTAGGTCTCACAGCAATGTTGGTACACCCAGTTTTGGCTAAGGCCAAGAGAAGTTGACAGGCCACAACAACAGCAGGGAAATAGAATGGCTGTCTTACCCTGACTTGGCAAGGTCAAGCAGTCTTCTATATTTGTCTCCTGCAAGCACATAGGACTGCATGTCCAAATCAGTGGTCAAGGTGGGGCAATTCTATGCCCAACAGGCCATTAGCTGAGGCGAGATTGAACTCCAGCAGGAGCAACAACAGTGTCCAACATATTTTCGGGAAAGTGCATGGTGCTGTCAGGAGCAACAGTGTCTCATGTCAATGGAGTACTAATAATAAAACATTTAAATGCCATGTTCTGCATGTCTATGAAGTGATTGAAGATTAAGCATCTATATCTGACTAATCTCATATGTACAGGAAACATGAGTGAAGATAATCTGTAATACTCAAGAACTTAGCTAAAAATCTAATTAAAACTTCCCTGATTAAAGCAGGAACAAATACTTAAACAATATAACTATATACATATACATACATATAAATCCCTAAAATAGAGGTAGAGTAGAAATGTCAATACAAGAGGTAGAACTATAAAGGGCAGCATGATAAATATCCCAAATTGTATCAATATACAAAATGTCTTGAATACAAGAAAAGTATACATACATAGAATATGGTAAAAAAATAATGTGCATAAAACATTGTAAGTGGAAAGATTTACGCCTGGAGGTGTACCACCAAAAAGCACCTAGCCGCCGAGGCCTGTCTGATCCCGGTTCTGCCCGGAAGTGTACCGCCAAATATTGTCCGGCAGCAGATGATCCTTCTGATTCTGGTCCCTGTAGAATAGCTCTTAACAAACTATGGCAAGCGAAATTTTGTTAAAAGGAGACTTGTGTAATTGCTGGGACCGCAAGACTAAGGACAGGAAAATGCGCAAGCAGGGTGGGTGCAGAGCGGCTCGCTCTGTGTGAATGCAAAGTGCAGTACAGAAAGGAAACTGGCAAAAAATGAGAAGTGGTGAGTGCCTTCTCAGGTCCGCTTTGGCGGCAAAGATCTCCTTTGCCTTAAGGAAGAGGCAAATGTCCCAAAGCTGTGGTGAGTCCACCTAGTTAGGCAAGGGACCCTGCTTGTTGGGGAAGGTGGGGGAGGGGAGCAGCGTCTGTCGCCTGGGTGAAACCCAGGTCCCCCAATGGGCATGGTCAGTGCCACAGAAGGACTATCTCACTACAATCACCACATGATTGTGGCTTACCAGTGATTCCTTCTTACCTTCCCAGAAGCTATATGGTGTCTCCTTGACCCCACTTATTCCCTGTGTTCAGATTTCCTTTATTTTTCTAAGCCATTGACTAAAACAGCTTTTTTTTTTTCATCAACCATTGAAAACAACACATATTCAAGGCCTACAGAAGGACATTCCACATAAGTTATATTCTTTTTTCCTTTTTTTCTTTCTTTGTGTGTGTGTGTGTGTGTGTGTGTGTGTGTTCCCATATGAAACTGAAAGCTTTTATTTCAATTTCTGTGAAGAATTGTATTGGAATTTTGGTAGGGATTGCATGAATCTATATATTTCTTTTGGTAGGATGCAATCTTTTACCTTATTAATCCTACTCTACTAATCCATGAGCATGGGAGGCCTGCCTTCTTTTATGTTCTTTAGTTGCTTTCTTCAATTCCTTAAAGTTTTTATTATTTTTTTACAAGTCTTTCATTATCGTGGTTAGAGTTACCCCTAGGTACTTTCTCTCTCTCTCTCTCTCTCTCTCTCTCTCTCTCTCATTCTCTCTCTCTCTGTGTGTGTATGTGTGTGTGTCTTTCTCTGTCTCTGTCTCTCTCCCTTTTCCTCCCCATCTGTCTCTGTCTCTTTTAAGAGGCTAGTGTGAAAGGTGGTTTCCTTTTCAGTAAATTTATCACTTGTACATAGGAAGTAACTGGTTTTTGTGTCTTAATTTTGTATCCTGTTACTTTTCTGTAAATGTTTATCAGCTGTAGGAGTTTTCTGGTGGAGTTTTATGGCCATTTTTATATACAACCATATCATTTGCAACTAAAAACATTTTGAATTCTTCTTTCTTATCTGTATCCCTTTGTCTACTTTTCTTATTGCTCTAGCTAAGGACAAGTACAATATTGAATAAATATTGAAAGAGTGGATAACATTGTCTTCTGCCTGATTTTAGTGGAAATGCTTTGGGTTTCCCTACATTTAGGTTGGTGTTGGCTTTTAGCATGAATGGGTGTTGAATTTTGTCAAAAGTCTTTTCTGCAACTAATAGGACAATCATGAGGCTTATGTCTTCCAGTCTTTTTATTTGATGGATTGCATTTATTGATTTACATTTGAATCTTGCATGTATCTCTGGAATGACACTTACTTGATCATGGTAAATGATATTTTTCTAACATAACTTTTTATTGATTCTTTGGGGATTTCATAGCATGTACTCCAATTCTGCTTATTTTTTTGGTCTCTCCACATGTACCCCTTACCCCCATAGCACCCCCAAAGAAAATTTTAAAAATATTAATTAAAAACAAAACAAGCAAACTAAAACAGTTCACTCTTCTGTCTTTACTTCCTCTCCAACAGCTCTTCATTTGTTTTCATTTGTGGTGTGTCACCAAGTGTAAACTTTGTCCACTCAACTTTACTTGCAAATGTTCATTTCAGTGAGTTGGTGGTCATGTTCATTACCTCTAGACCCTGGTATACTATCAATAGTGGGTCCTTACCAAAACTACTCTCAGATACCCTGTTGTTGCTGGAGTTTTAGGGATCCTGTGGCTATAATTTCACAGACCAGTCACTATACGTGCTTTGGCTGGCTATACATGGGGGTAGATGTTGGGGTGGACCAAGTCAAAGCCCTGGAGGTAGGTCGGGGTGGCAGCTGATTTGGTCAGTCCATGCCTCTGGGACCATCCCCTTAGGTGAAGGGTGGAGTCAGGTCTTCCATACCCAGGACATGGGGGCCAGTTCTACCATGCATGTAGTGAGGGCTGGGCCATCTCTCGTGAATGTGGGGTCAACCCTCCCACAAGGGGCAGGACCTCTCCGAGGGTCAGCAAATGGAGTGCCTTCTCAACACAGCTCCCAGATTTCAACACACATAGTTCTCATGTCCCCCTGTGGTAATATGGGACATGAGGATGAACAGACCCCAGCTGCAGTAGTACCATGGACCCAAACATGGTCATCTGTAGTGCCTGGCCCTGGATGTCACCATGGCCCCTTGTAGTAGTACAGGCCACTCAGATCAGTATGGCCCCAGTGGTGGCTCAGAACTTAGGCATCTATATGGCCTTTTGGTGGCAACACAGGCTATAGACATCAACACAGGCTGAAGCTACAGTAAGACCACAGATCCAGGCATGGCCCTTGGCAGCAGTCCAGCTCCAGATATCACCATGGTTCCAGAAGGAAAGCAGGCCATCCCCATCATCCTGTTTCTCACCACCTTTGCTTCACCAGTTCTGTCACTTTCCATAACACATGAACCAGTCTGCCTCTTCTTTCTCTCCCATTTCCCCACTATATATTAGCACTTACTGCTGGCACCACAGAGTGCTAGGTAGTGTTGTACATGTCCAGGCCACAGAGACAGTGTCAGCAGGACTTTTGTAGTGACCTCAACACATTGTTCCTGTGACATAGCCATTGTATGTCTCTCTCTGCCTTAGTCTGCAGACTCTGAACAATCTCAAACCCCTGGAAAATTCCTAGTCTTAAAGTTTTTTAAGCTATATAAACCTGTGTTCATTGGTTATCTCAGACCCCACTTTAGTGGGACAGCCATGTCTGGGAAAACAAAAAACAAAAAAACAAAGCTTGCTTAATATGATTAAAAGAATTGGGTAATGGTCTTTACTCTCACTTGGTGGGATTAACACAATCACTATAAATACATGATGGAAGGTATGAGGTATGTGTCTCTGATGAACACCTTCATTTGCTACAAATTACCCAAAGAGAACTCTGGGCAGTTAGTTGTGAAAATAGGGAACTACACTAAAAAGTTAATTACAATGATAGTTGGAGATCATAATTCAAATGACTAAGGATTGGTAGTTTGAGTAACAAACATTACTTAGGAATCTCAGTAAGCATTCTGCTTGTTTTTCATAAACAAGACCTGGGATTTATCACAGTGTCCATGTCTACAAAGCATCTTGGCCATGCTACTCATGTACTTAAAAGTTTACCAATGTATAGCAGAAGTACAACCTTTAATTGCAACATTTGTACTGGAAATATACTCCTGTTAATATACTGAAGCTACATTATATAGTGTTAGTATTGTTTCATTTATCTAAAGTATGGTTTTAGTGATCCTATTTTCAATTAAAAAACTGAAACTTTCATCTATGAGTACACTATATTTCCATCTTTTCCTTCCCTCCATCTTCCTTCCCAAATCCTCCCGTGCTTCCTACCCTGACTACTTCTCAGATAATTACCTCTTCTTCTCTAATTATTGTAATTCCCTCTCCTCTCTCTCTCTCTCTCTCTCTCTCTCTCTCTCTCTCTTTCTCCCTCTCTCTCTCGCTCACACACACACACACACACACACACACACACACTTGTATCAAGTTAGTGTTTTCCATTTGTACAAATGTTTATGACTGACCACTTGGCTTTGGAAAAGTGATCAAGGGAGTTATTTCTGGAGAAAATTGATTCTCTATTCTGCAGCAGCATTTGATTCCCAGTGTAAGGATGGGACCTTGTGATGTACTTTTTTTCCTCCTATCCATTGACATGTCAACTGAAGTAGTCATTGTTAGGTTTTGTTTAAACATATTGTTGAGATTTTATAGGACAGCATCTGTATTATATCTAGAAGATACTATCTCACAACAGCTTCCTAGTCCTCTGGCTCTTCCAATTTTTCCACCTCTTTTCTGTGACATTCCCCAAGCCCTTCAAACAGACTCATAGAAAAATAGAACACAATGGCAATGGAGACTTCTCATCATTGATAACTAAGGTTCTATAAATGAACTGAGACTGTTTCTTCAATAAATTTTGCTGAAGATACTGTATTCAATGTGAAGAAGAATGAAAACATAATATCTTAAAGTAAATTCAAAGTGAATTGAAGACTCATAAAACAAAATATGAATCACTGAAGAAAACCATAGAGGAGACAATTGAATATATTCAAATGCACAAGGATTTTCTGGTTATGATTCCAAAAGCATAGGCCACAGAAGCTAAGAGTAGACAAATTGAATTGTTTCAAGTTAAAAACAAAGAGTATGCCTCACAAGTTAAATGCCAACAGGGTAAAGACAGGACCCACAGAATGGAGAAAAACATTTGCAAGTTGAAATTCTGATGAACACATATTAGTGCCTGTCACGTTCTCCTTTATATACAGTTCAGGATTCCTTGCTGAGGGAATAGTCCCAACTACAGTCAAGATGAATATTCCCACACCAGTTAACATAAACAGGATATTTTCCCACAGGTAGCTATGGTTCTAGATTCTGTCAAGGTGACAGAATTAACATATTACAGTACTAAAAGAAATCCTTGATTTTTATTTGGATGTTTTGAAAGTCATCACAGGATTCTCTTATGAATATAAAACAGTATCCAAAGGAGCCCTGCAGTTCTCTGGTCTCCTTTTCCCATGGTTTTGATTCAATTAGGTTGTGTTGTGTTAGGGTGTTAGTAAAGTACCCTGATTTAAGGAAAATGTAGTCCAGTTTACAAAAATTACCAAAGCACTGAATGGAGCCCTGAAGATATACAGAATTAACATCACCACACAGTACTTCACAAGTGTATAGTATTCCTATCAGATCACTATATGCATGTCTCATTTCAAAAACACCATAGGATAAAATGTCATTACTTCCTATGGCATGAATTCTAATAGGTCTTAATAATAAAAACCTGGAGTTAGATATCAGGTGAAATGCTGAAAGGTCAGAGACATGAAGGAGGCAGTCACATGAGAGACATTTCACCTCTAATGAATCCTCAGACCAAAGGGTGATCCTGTCCCCATGACTCCTCAGGCTGAAAGCAAGGAGCTCCTGTCTCTTCCAGCTCATATCCCTCTCTCTGTCCAGCCATATCACATCTATCTCCACCTCCCTAATGCTGGGGTTGAAGACATATGACTTCCAAGTACTGGGATTAAAGGTGTGAGCCGCCACTGCCTGGCTTGTTTTCTCTTTTAAACTAGATCAGTCTCCTCAAAGCCCAGGGTGGTTTTGAACTCACAGAGATTCTCCTGCCTCTGCCTCCCAAGTGCTAGAATTAAAGGTGTATGCCACCATGCCACCACTACTTGGCATCTATGGCTAACTAGTGTGGTTATCTCTGCATTCCTATCTTCAGGCAAGCTTTATTTGTTCGATCACAAACAAAGTATCACAACAACTTCCCTGGTTAATGTGATTAAACTGAAACATGGGGCAGGGGTGAGGGGGTTGAAGGGCATGAGGTAAAGTGGACCACAAATGAATAGTCAAGCAGATGTAGGTCCTCACTGCATTCTCAGGAGGGCACACCAGCCTTGCTATGATTGCAGGAGCCTCTGTTGAGGACTGTGGATTCCACTTCCCTTTGACACCAACTCACCTTTCCTCTTCTGCAAAGCATAGTGAAACAATGTAGATTAATTAACGATCATTGCCATATTCAAATTATGCTGCTGGAGTTGATTAGTCCGAGAAAACATGCAACTGGTTTATTAGATCAGCATCTATTACATCTTTGTACAAAGACATAGTACAATATAATTAATATAAACTTTTGGAACATCTGAACAGGAATCTCATCATAACTCATGGCAGACAACCATGTAATTTAAGTTATTTATTCCATGTTATCTTGTCCGAGTGTCAGCTGTGTTAGCTCTTTTAGATTTAAAGTAGTATATTAAGTTGTAATTTATCACTAGAGGACTGAAGAAAGCAAGCAACCCCGAAGAGCAAGAAGTTGACCTTTACATGTTTGAGAATTATCATTTAAGTGATTATCTTACACTGTAGCACAATATAGGAACAGTAAGATATCGCTTGAGATAAAGGAATATATGAATGCAGAGAATTCAGCATCTTCAAGGCTCTGACTGTAGTGGGATAGTCCTTCTGTGGCACTGACCACGCCCATTGGGGGGTGGAACCATGGGCGGTGTGACCTGTGGAAGGAGGTCAGAGGGAGAGCGAGGAAAAGCCCTCTTGCTGGTGTGACTCAGACAGGAGAGGATCGGGTTGAATTTCCTGGTGTTCATTTGTCTAGGTTGTGAGTTATCTCTCCCTGAATAAACATCTTTTCGGCCTATTTGTTTATCCTGATCCACAGGGCTTGTTCTCTTGCTCCTGCGTGCTGACATTTAGTGCACTGTGAGTACTGTGTCCAGCTTAGGTGGCAGCCATCTTGCTGATCCAGATGGCACTCATTGACAGAACTTGACGTAGTTTCTAAGAAGAAATTCCCTTAAATCTTATGTCAAAGCGCAAACTTTGCAGTTCAAAATTATCTTTGGAGAAGGTCAAAGAGTTTCAGGGGATGCAGAATTCTAACCTATGCCTTCACATTCTGTACAGTGTTCACACAAAATGGCTTCATTTTAACCAGAAAACTGGTGGTGATGGCTAGAAGACCGACCTCAAGTGAAAGGCAGGTAGAGTGTGAAAGGGCTAAAAAAGCCCGAGGTGCTGTCAACCTTGTTAGGGATGGTAAGGCTGAAGTCCTCACCACCCTGTGATGTTGATGACTGCCCCCCTCCCCACTTCATTTCTGGGTATTTAAAGTCTTAGCAGGTTGGTGTTATATCCCGTGACTGAGGAGATACATATAAACATAAACTGTAAGTTACTGGAGATGTGGAAAAGGTCCTCTACCCAAGATAAGACGAATGGCAGACAATGGCTACTTGGATGAGGAGAGAAAGATGCCATCCACTATTTGCTAATTGGGCTCTGTCACCTGGTGATGCCTGCAGTGTGGTACTAGACCATGATAGATGTTGTTTGCTATCCCGGGATGGAGACTTGTGCGCATAGCAGCACTTCTCGAGTGAATTACCACAGATGACGAGAGCCATGCCCCTCTGCTCAAGGAGTCCTGTGGAGCCTTGCACAACACCTGGGAAGAGCTCCCATCAAAGGTGACAAAGGGGGCCGGGTAAAATTTGTGGTTCCTCTGCCTTCCCAGTTCTTAGTGAAGCAAGTCAGGTTGAAAGCCTGGCTAGTTGTCTCCCGGCTTCCCTTGAAACTGCTCCTGGAGTTTTCCTTAGACACACTTAAGGAAAGAAGAGAATAACTCTACAGAAGAGGCAGAACACATTCTATGTTTTACAACCAGGACTCAGGGAATAACTCTACAGAAGGGACAGAACACATTCTTGGATAGAGGAGCGGGTGAGCAATAAACCAGTTCCTTTCCCTTGGAGTTCCAGCCACACATTATTTGAATGAGACTCATTATTGGAAGGATGTGGTAAACAGTGTGTTCTGGCTTGCTTTTTTTCACAAGGAGACACAGCTAGAGAAGAAAGGGTCGAAGCTCTGCGAGCTTTCTGTGAGTAGAATTTGACAGGCCGTATAGTCACTCACAGTGAGCTAGAACCCGTGCTTGTTTTCCTTTTCCAACAAGGAATCACACCACAGAACTGAGATCTGGTCCTTCTCAGGAACTCCCAGTCACAGCATTATTTATTGCCTCTAAGACGGGTCTGGAATAGAGCAGCCTGAGTGCTTGGATTATAAGCTTGCACCACAGTACAAAGTAGCTTCCAAACTAGTTTCTGGATCTTAGATTGCAATGTGTGCATTTAACAGCAATTTTCCAAAAAAAAGAAGAAGAAGAAGAAGAAGAAGAAGAAGAAGAAGAAGAAGAAGAAGAAGAAGAAGAAGAAGAAGAAGAAAATTCACGGAAGGAAGCAGGAAGCAAGACTTCTGTCTAATTTACCACTTCTGCCAATCACTCTTAGCGTGTACTAATAGGTGCCTCAAATAGATTTGGGGCACCCAGAGTAGGAACCACAAATTCTGTTGTGCTATGCTGCCACCTAGTGGGAACATGAAAACATACATCGAAGGGTACTGCATGGAAGCACAGCTGCCAATTAGATGCCTATTTAATGTGGATTAAAAAAAAAAAAAAAAAAAATTCCCAGGTTCTTTTTTTTTTTCTTCCCCAAATAAAAAAAGACAGATAAACACAAACTTATCAAAACCTTATGCACCCATTTCACAGTTACTGTCTGCTTTCATGCATTACAGGTTGCAGCTGTGGTCTTTCTTCTCTTTTGTCTTTTTCTTTTATCTACTGTTACTGTGTCTGCGCTGAAAATGATGTTGTGCATTACAGAGTCAACAAAGATGCATCAAACGCTTTCATCCAAAACCTACATCTTCCTTCTGTCTCTGGACTGGAAATGCTTTCTGTCTTTATTCCTTTCTTTCAGTTGACACGGGGGTGGTGGTGGTGATATTATACACTATCAGTGGTACACTGTTTTCTCTCTCCTTTTGGTGTCATCACCAGCCTACAGTCCACACCTCCATAGAAGCTAGGAAACAAGGAGGACCCTAAGACAGTCATACATGGTCCCCTGGAGAAGAGGAAAGCGACAAGAGCTCCTGAGCAAATTGGGAGCATGGGGGTGGGGGGAGAGGAGGGTTTGTACTTTTACATAAATTGATCAATAATTTTAGTAGCTTCAAATTAAATTTTTAAAACAATCTGAATTGAATATTGCAATTTCTATACATCAGAGTTGAAACAGAGAAGGACAGTGTCTGAAGTGAAGGAATGACTAAGGTTCCCAACTGTTGCTCAGTGATTAAGTTCAGAATCCAAACCTGCTGATTATATAGCCATAAAGGCAATAGTAAATGTAAGGGCTCGTCAAAACCCAGACTGGTGTGTTGTCAGTGTGACTGGGGAAAGGGAGAAGCAACTATGAGTGTTATTTGGCTTACTACTCACAACCGGTGTGGTTTCTGTATACAAACCAGGCCTCGTGGGACACTGGGTATCCCTGTGTCCTTTGCTGACCAGAGAGAAAGGAGAAGAACAGCTTGCACTTGCTATTCAAAGGCTGTGACTGACAACTCCCAATTCCTTAGAACCATGCCCCTTCCTACAGACCCAACTCTATGTCCTCTGTCTCTCTAGGAAAAAAAAAAACCCAGAAAAAAATCCAAGAACAAAAAGCAAAAACAAAACAGACAAACTAAAAATAGAAAATCAACAATACCAAACATAGTAAAATAAAACAGAAAAGTAAATAAAAAATGTGCCACAGGACCCATTTTATGTTGGCCCACTACTCTTGAGCAAGGTACTTGCCCTGGAATGTAGTTGATATACCTGGTAACAAGCCTTTTGAGAAAACTCATTTTCCTTCCCTATCAGGTATCAATTGCTAGTAGCTTCATGCCTAGGTAGGATTTAGTGTCTACTTTCTCTTCTCAATGCTGGGATTTTGAACTGTGCTGGTCTTGTGAGTACTGCTGCAGTCTATTATATGTACATCGTTTTGAGTTTGGAAGATACTATTTCCTTGGAGTCATTCAGTTCCTCTGGCTCTTAAATCTTTCCATCCCCAGTTTGTATTTATGATTTATTAAAGCTTGCCTGAGGATTCAGAAAGCAAAGCCAGCCTCAAGGTATAGAGATCAGGCAGTGGTGATACATACCTAGGAGTTGGTGGCACACACCTTTAAACTTAGGATTTAGGATTAAGGCATAGATGGAACTCTGTTAGCCACACAGGGCTATACAAAATATAATCCAGCCACACAAAGATGATCTCAGCACTTGTGATCACATGTCTTTAATCCCAGCACTAGAGAGGCATAAAAGATAGGAGCAGGATCTCCAATGTTGAGTAGTAAGCATTCATTCTCCAGTCACACTGAGGACAGGAGGCATTCATTCTCTAGCTACATTAAGGATAGGAAGACATTCAGTGTCGTTATTCTATAGCCACACTGGGTAGAGGCAGCAGGATCAGCCCATTCAGCCTGAGGTAGTTGTAAGACAAGACCTAGTGACCAGCTAGTTTGCTTTTCTGATCTTCAGTCGGATATCAATGGTGGGTCTTTTACTTTTTGTGTTACATCTCTTCTACATAGATCCCTGATCCTTGAGGTGCTAGGGCTTAATAACAAAATCCTATTTATGGCTGAATGCTTCAAAGTCTCCTACTCTCTGCACACTGTTCATGGTGGTTCTCTTGACTACCTAGTATCTACTGCAAGAAGAAGCTTCTATGATGTGAGCTGAGTAACGTATCAATCTATAAAAGTGACAATATCCCTTTAAGGGTTATTTTATTGCTACATTTCTTTAGCAGAACAATAGTAGTAGGCTTCCCCCAGGCCCTGTGACCTATCTAGTCTCATGTTCTTGGCTTTTTTCTCAGTGTCATACATGGGTTCCATCTCATGGAATGAGCCTAAAAACAATCAAAGAGTGGCAGGTTACTTCCACAACATTTGTGCCACTATTGCAACCAGTATAAGTTGCACATTTTCTTAATTTCTGTTTGATGCAGGAGGCTCAACTTACTCTGGGCAGTGCCCTGAGTTGCATAAGAAAAGTAGCTGAGCAAGCTTCAGAAAACAGCCCAACTAACAGTGTTCCTTCATGGCTTCTCCTTCAAGTTCTTGCCTTGATTTCCTGCCTTAGTATCTCTTAGTGATAGGCTGCAAAGTGTAAAACGAAACAATTCTTCACACATTGCTTTTATTTGTTTTTTTTTTTTTTAAATCACATCACCTGAGAAATAAACTAAGATAATTTGATTATGAAACATGGCCAAAGTTTTTTCACACAAAATATTCTACTTCACATTCCCACCAGAATGTATTATTTTATCTGTTTCTGATGGGAGATGTCATTCTGTAAATATGTTTCTCATACTGGTTAATGAATAAAGCACTGTTGGCCAATAGGAAAGCAAGATAGGTGGGACTAGGAGACAAGGAGGAAAGAGGAAGTAGAGGGAGGAGTCAACATGGAGAGACTGGGGAGAGCAGAACAGGACACCAGCCCAACTCTCCGGTAAGATGAGACCACGTAGAAATACTTAGATTAATAGAAATGGGTTAATAATTAAGACAGAGATAGCTGATAAGAAACAAGTAACTGGCCAACAGCATTATATCTAATACAGCGTCTCTCTGTGTATTATTTGGGGCTGGCACCATGGTGGATCCAGGCTGGCAGAAAAATCCTTACAAGTTTCTCTGCATCTTAGCCAGAGTTTGTATTGCCATTGGTCATTCTGATGAATGCGTCTGCTGTCTGCTTCTGGTTTGACTTCCTTCCTTCCCCAGTGGCTGACTTTGAGCATCCTTCCTGTCCTACTTGCCATCCCATCTCCTCACTGTTGATCTGTTTGTGCCATCTTTTGCCCATCTACCAGATGGTTTGCCTTTTTTATGGCTGACATTTTAGAGATCATGATATATTTTCAATGCTGGTCTTTACTCAGGTTTGTGATTTTGGACCATTTCCCCATCTATATATGGCTTGTCTTTTCATTTTCTCAGCAGAATGAAGTATCATTGTCTTTCACAGAGCAAAGGTTTTAAACAGTGAGGGGACACATTTTTCAACTTTACCTTTGGATCATGATTCAATATGCAGTCCAAGAACTCTTTAATTTCCCCTCAATACTGAATGTTACCTGTTATTACTTAGGCATTAGCTGTCTATGTTTTACGTTCAAGCTTATGGTAGCATGCAGTTTTAATGACCTGCAAGGTTTAGAATGATGCTTGTGATTTTTTCCTATGGGTGTCAAGTAGTCACAACAATAAGTTTTAGAACATTATTCCTTACAATAGTGTTTTTTGAATTTTGTAAAAAAAAAATAGTAACAATGAAAGACCCTTAGATGATGAATTTCATAAACAAATTGTCCTTAAAACTATAGTTTCCATCGATCGCCACTAGGTGGCATGATTGACCTTTTAACGTTTTAAAATTATATATGACCTTAATGTTCTCCACCAAATTTCTTATGTACTTAAAACCTGTGGTAGTTGTTAAAAAGAAAACGTAAAGGAAAGGCTTTATTGAACAAAGAAGAACTCTGGGATCACTGTATTCAAAATGCCACTTAGTGTCAGTGACACATTTGGAAAAAAAAAGTGTCTCTCCATCCTGCTAAGCCTGTTCTTAAAGACTTGTCCATGGTTTAACTCACTGAAGAGAAACTGAAGAACTTTATGAATCTTAGATTCTAGACTGACATGTAAACAGCTCTTGTGATAATTCACACCTTCATTTCCCTAAAGCTCTCTTTCCATTTGAGAAATGTTTATTGATTTTGGAAACAAGGAGACAAAGGACAGTAACTTTCTAAAGTAAGTAGAATGAAAGAGTAATTTGTTAGGAAACATTTATGTTGGAAACATCTCCCGGTGTCTGTACGTTTACTAAACATATCAGTTCACTTCCTTTGTAGTGAACTATGAGCTGCCATGTGTCAATCAGTAAAAATGCACAAAGACTGTAATTTCTGTTTGTTGTTCATCACAACTGTGGGGTACTGGCAACTTTCTGAGGGCCTTGAGCAACAGCTTAGTGCAAGCCTCCCGCTTCCTCCCAGCCTGCATGTCTTTTATAGTCCAACACTGCTTTACACACCTGCTAGGCCTCGATGTCACTTTTACTTTGAAGCAAATATGTTGTTATCATTGAAACTTACCTGGAGTGGAACCCAGAGGGAACAATATGCTGGAGTGTTTTTCACATATTTTAAAACTGCAAGAGATGACACTCACATGTAAAACTGTAACTATAATTTTATAATCATGTGCATGATAATAACAGTTATTTGAAGATGGCCAGACTTCAATCCATTGAAAGGACAATACAAATATTTTCAATTCCTAAGTTATATTTAAAATTTGTACTTATTTAAATTTTTGAGAAATCAAATAATTACCCCAGGTGTCTTAGGACATAGTCTTCAATCATCTTCCTGATTCTGTTGGTCATCCTGAGTCCCAGAACAGGAAAACCTTGCCTAAAAATGGGTTCCAGACCTTGGCTGTTTATTTTAACTCACTATGAAAATGTGTACACTTTTCTTTAGATCAGGCGCCATCACAAGCACTTTATATACATAGTCCCCTTCATGTCATTATATTGCAGGAGCTAATATTCTCATTTAGCAGTCTCATCACTGGTCTGGGACAACAAAGCAGTTACTATGTGAATCCAAGTTATGTTTGGGAGCCTGTTATTCCTAGTTCATTAACTGCTCATTTCTCACCCATAAAACAGATTAGGAGGTTTACACTATAAAAACACCATAGTTCTGTAACTGAGGGGACTCTTGTGGCATCTGGGGTATTTTTGAGTCTTGCTAGGGAGGCTCTAGTTTACTATGTGCAAGGTCCAAGGACTAGGAGGAAGGTCCACACGTCATAAAGTTGCATTTTTGTGTGACAAGAGTGAACATCTTTATCCAGTCTCCAAGAGTGTTTAGTAGTTCCATTAACAAAGAGGCATCTTTTTTTTTAAATCCAGCAGGAACTGCTATAAGAACCTGTGCATTAGTAGAAAATGAGAGAAGAATCAGCAGACAAGATGGAAGAAGTTATTTCAGTGGCAATGTTGGAGAGAAGAGTGGACTAAGGTGATTCTAATCAAAAGGAAAGGTGTGTACCTCGATGGGAAGTGTCACTCTGAGGACATCATTAAATGCTTGACTAGAAGCATAACTGAAGACTCACATTTCAAGACACAGCTTCAATTCCAGGAAAATCCATTATGTTCCTTGATACAGTTCTACAATAAAGGTAACGGGTACAAACAGTTCTCTATTATCTTTGTATATTACTAACAACATGTTCATAATTTAAGACATCTTTTTATGTCTAGTCTTCTCTAGCAATGAAAAAGTGATTCCTCTCATTGTCAAGTTGAAGTTGTAAAAATAATATATTATTAGAAAAAAATAAATCTAGCCTATATTCATAATGTAGCATGGGATGCGGGAAGCAAATCACCTCTTGTATCCACGCACTTATTTTAAAGATACTGTGCAGAAGTATAAAGTGAATTCGTAATGAAAGGATTGGAATCTGCCAGTAGATGGGGAACTTGTTTTGAAAATAATGTGTTGAGAGGGAAACTAAGCCAACCAAACTTTGCTGCCTAGGTAAAATTTGCTAATTTGGGTTATATATTAGGCCACTCAGTTTTAGTGGTCAGTATGGTTCATTGTCAAGAGAGGACATAATTTGTGCAATAACTATAGTTGAAATTAATACTCAGAAACAAGCGATACTCAATTTAGAACTAAAATCCATTAAGTTGTCTGCCTTGGAGGAAGGAGCTGATCCAAGGAGATAAAGCCAATTTGTTATGTTGGAATAGCTGAATTGGGGAAAAATGAGCACAGTACCCAGGACAAGAAGGGTGGGATCGAATTCTTGTGGTGCCACGGTGGTTTTAATGTTAATTGTGAAGGAAAGCACAGTTCAAACTATTGGAAATAGGATGAAGACACCATTACATAATCCACATGGGTAGAATTTTACCAATTGTTGACCAGTTAGGCAAAATTAGAGAAATGTAAATGTTGAAACATCATCATACTGGTAGATGCTTCAGAAATTATGTGAAGATATGTCAATCAATGCCAAAGACATGGCACATCTAAATGGAGGACTCTCCTGTAAGACTTCATTCTTATTCATTTGGTCCACTGTTCATTTCTCTACACTGGCAGCTCATTTATGCAGGAAAAGGGAAAGAATCTCTGTGAACAAATGGGCAGACGGATGGGGCGCTCATGCCAGGGAGATGCTTCATGTTTTGGGAAGTTGTTCCAGTGTTATTGTCCAAGAATGGAAAAGTAACTCTTGCCAAGATAATTCAGTGTTCTACAAAGCATAACACCATATGTATGTATCACAGTCAAAGTTGTTTAAGAGTCTTAACTATACCAGTAGTTATGTGTTGATTCCCATGACTTTCTCTTTAGGAAATGCCACCAAATAGCACGGGTACTAAAAAACGTTGGTTTTAACTTGTTTCAAATGATATCAGGTTGTAACAATTTTACATTTTGTAATCTATATTTTAGTATATGTTATTGTATTTACATTCATGTTCTGCTCTATTGTTTGCTATTAAGAATGTAGTTACTCTGAAGATATATTAAAATTGACAAAAACACAAATGCATTAGACTAATTATCAGGTCTCAATCTGTGAGCTGTGAGCCCTTTGGGAGTCTCATAGAAGATATCCTACATATCAGACATTTACATTACAATTCACAACAGTAGCAAAATTATAGCTATGAAGTAGAAATGACAATAATTTTATGATTGACGGTCACCACAACATGAGGAACTGCATTATGGGATCACAGTGTGAGGAAGCTTGAGAACCACTAAGCTAAATGTTTTCCAAATGCCTGAGTTCCACAAGAAGACTAGTTTTGTAGTTGGATTCCAGAAACATATCCTGATTATCACTTGTCAGAATAATCTGGAATGATTTTTGTTTCATTTTCTTCCACTAGAAATATAATACACACATACATACATGAACACACTCGCATGCATGCACACACACAAACATGCATGCACACATGCTCACACACACACACACACACACACACACACACACACACACACACACATATATATATATATATATATATATATATATATATACAAACATAGTGATTTTTTCAGAATATGTGGACTATGGTGAGAACTCAATCTTCTGGGTATTGTAACACTTGTGCCTGATATTGTGGTTCAGAGGAACAAATCCATGAATAGGCTCAGTGAGTGCATAAGTAGGGATGTCCTTAGGTGTCATACCAAAGAAAATTTTATCAAGTGTAAAAAACCATGTATTTGTTTATTTATTACTTTCTAACTGTATTTACAGTGTTCTGTATATAGCCTACAAAATAACTCATTTAATGAATAAGTATTCATCTAGAATTCTTTAAAGTTCAAACATAAACCATCTGAAAGCCAGAACTAAACTTTGTTTGTTCACGAATTCCTCCTCTGTGCACACTCAGAGGGATGGGTTTGCAGCAACTCAAGCCCCCACCTTCATAATAGACTTCATTTTCATGAAACTTCTTTAGAATCTTGAATATCTTTGATCATTCCTTTAGAGTTATTTTTTTCATTAAAGTGTGTGTGTGTGTGTGTGTGTGTGTGTGTGTGTGTGTGTGTGTTCATGCCATATGTGTGTAGAGGCCAGGAAAAGGTGTCAGATCCCTTGGAAATGGAGCCATATGCAGTTATGAGCACTTTGGTGTGGATACTGGTTTTCTGGGAGAATAGCCAGTGCTTTCCCTTAACTGTGGAGTCTTCTCTCTAGCTCCTCTATTGCTCCTTTGAAATCAGGTGTTTGCTATGTAGTCCAGGTTGAGCGCTGACTCATATGGCAGCTGACAGTAGCCTCAAATTTATGATTCTTGTACCTCAGCCTCGAGAGTGCTGGGATTATGAGCATGGGCTACACACCCTCTAGCTTTAATGTTTTTTTTTTCTCTCACTGAAAAAATAACTGACATCCTTCAGATTATTGAGTACCCAAAATAATGTTAGTAGTTTTAGAAGCAAAATTATAAAATGAATCTCATCTTTAATACAATTTATTCCTGTTAGTCTTAAATGGAACAATGGAACAGTGTAATTAATACCCTACTATGTTGCCATGAAGAGAAAAGCATAGTGCCAGATAGTTTTTTTTTCCCCTATGGAAACTTTTCTGTGGTTTAATGAGAGGACTCATGGCTCAAATACCACTAAGTAGGAGGCAGACATGCATTGTTTGGTGAGTATCTGAAACAAACACTTCATGACCTGCCCCCACTATCTTTATTCTACACATCAACTATTTATTTTGCTATTAAAAGGAAATTATAATACATGTTAACCCATGGAATGAAGAAACCTACTCGCATATAAAAGAAGTTAAGAAGTTCCACAAACCTCTCCTTTGGAACATATGATACGTTTGTAAATAGTGGTTAGAATATTTAATATGAACCGTAAGGTACATACTAAATGTTATGCCATTCACATTCACGACAAAGCTTTTCAGGGACTCCTTTTTAGTGATGATGTGGTACCACACACATCTGGAAAGCATGAATGTTAGGAATGATTTATAAACACTGAGGCTTAGATTTCAGCATGGACAGAAAATCATGACATATGGTGTTAAAAAGCCGAAGAGCAAATGTCAAGGGGAACCAGGACAACTCTGCCTCATTTGGTTGAAGACTTTATTGAATTGCCATATTGATGTTGTACAGAGATCAGTTGTCATCCACTGTGCCCCAGCCCTAATTACTCTTTTGATACGTCTCTGCCATTTTGACAGCTTCGTATTTTCCATAATCTCATTCCTTAATAGGTAGTATGGGTGGCATATTCTCTGGCTGACTGCTATGCTTCTCTGATCTTCATCTTGAACCCTAATATATTTGTATTACATACACACATACTACACATTGGTATTTGATTATTCAAGCTTTTATCTTAAGTGGATTGATCAACTCATTCTCCAAGGCCCCGTGCAGGTACCATTTCTGATGCTTCTGTAATTTACTCTGCTTGAGATACAATGCCCTCCTGTGGTGGTTTTTAAAATTACTTCTTCAGATTTTTATAGTAGTGGTTATTAATTTTTTTGTACTCTAGAATTATGGAAGGACTTTTAACTCTCTGTTTAGAGACTGCATTAATTGGGCAGGGTGACTCTTTAGTGTATATTTTGAGGGTTTTTTAAGCAGCTAAAGTGATGGTAATGTTTCAATCAGTGTTGAGAACCACATGATTAATGTCCTTGGAATTTTCTGGTTTTGTTTCTGAAATTTCTCAGTGGCTGGGAATATAGATATGTTAATTTAACTCTCCTCAGAGTGCAACTCAGAATTTGTTCCAGATAGCAAACACAAAACAAAAATGGCTGATGGCACAGAATGAATTAATAGGGGGAAACTGTGAGTGAACAAGACTTCAGATTTAGAAAGTCTTGAAGATCCTCTTACAAGGTTGAATGTGAATATGACAGATGATTCCTTGAATTATAATATGATTCAGCAGACTAGTAAAGAAGCAATAGAAACTGGGCCCCTCAGGAAGTTTTGTGGGCTACAGTAGACAGGAGGAAAATACAGACCTATAAACATTTGATTTGCAAAGGAAGTTTTCAGCATGGTTCAGTTACAGATGCCCTGTAATTTGAAAAGTAAAATTTCCAGTTCCAGCATTAACCCAAGGCAACACAGCACTTGAGAGGGGAGAGGGAGGAGCTTCACCACTGATCTCTTCAGGTGCATGAACATTTAACCCTCATGGTGAGAGATTTCACTGCTTCTAAAGCTGAGGTACAAACATGCCTGAACTGAAACTATAAGAAAGCAATTCCCCAAAGCACTTTTTGTGGTACTTTAGTTTTGTATTTTATTCTCTCTTACATTTTGCTGTTTTTTCTCCTTTCCACAACACCTTACCTCTTTCACAAAGAGTCATCAGAGATACTTAATTTGAAGGCCTATTGAGGAAAGATTTAACTGAAACTTGAGGAAGTAAACTGAAATTTAGCAATGACTTTCTCTCCCCTCAGACCTTAACATATGTAACAGATTTATATGCCTTATTGTAAACACTCTGTTACATCTTCCCTCCACCTGCTAGAGGGAGTTGGAGAATCTGCTTTTAACAAGAAAGATAAATGAACCAAATGTCATCAAGCCTCAGGGGGATGAAAGATGGTGAAACAAGTGGTTTAATGTTCTGATTTCCTTTTCTAATGCATGGAGTGAGAGCTTCAGCTAATCTCTGAAACCACACAGCTGAGTCTGCCCTCTGCCTGGGCTAAGAAACATTGGCCCTGATGAATCAAGCAGATAAGTAATCGTTCTCACGTTTTAGTTGTATGAATAACTTGAAAGGAAAGATATAAACATGTACTGTATTTTAACTGTATTAGGTAAGAATTCTGTACACAGTAACATAATGATTTTTACACATAATTTTTATTATTTACTATTTACACAGAATTTTTATTATTTACAACTTAGATTCTCTTAAACAGTGTAAGTGATGTAGCATTTTGATGCCATTCTTTTTTTGGGAGGTGACCTCAAATAATGGACTGTTATTGATGACTAATGGGCTTCAATGCTTGCGTAGAGTATCTTTGTGGTTATACAGATGCATTTACGAATATAATGCACTTTAAAGTGGGGTAGTCTTAAAACAACTGTGAATGACAATGAATTTGACAAAAGGAAGAAAGCAAGTAAGAAAGACTGAAATTAAGATAGAAGAAAAGATAGATGGAGAGCAAGCTGATCTACAGGCTTTCAAGATTCTGTTCAGTGGGGGCACATTCTCAGCATGCAGGGAAAGATTGTAGTTACTGCTTGATAAGTGAAGGAAAACAAGCAGAGATAAAGAGCCATTCAGTGGGTAAGGCACCAACACTTCTGTAGGTCGTGTGTGTCATGCACTTACATCTTTTGCTCAGTGCCCCAATTGCCTCACACCAATGGCTTGCCAATTGGTGGCTCCATTGAAAGATAGGGCTAAGAAAAGTGCTGTTTAACCCAACTGATATCCTAGTGATTGTGTTTCAAATGTTTAGACTAGGTCATGCTGCTTCTTGGTCCAATGTTTTGTGCAGACCATGGGACAGATCTGCAGGATAAATGTATTTGGGAAGGAGTGGATGGGGGATGTGAGTTAGAAGAATGACATAACAATCTATGAAAATATTAAGGATAGAATATGCTTTCTTTACATTTGAAATTTCTCAAAGAGGAATGCTTTAAACAAAGTAATTATAGCTTAAACATTCTATTAGGGTAAATCAAGCTTATTTTGAATATATTTAATATTTCAAATTATACATATTTGGAATATATTTATATGTACACTCACCCTTATATCTGCATGTTTATCTATTGGAACACATATACTTTTTTATAATTTATTAATATATAAAGGTTTTAAAGGGCTGGATATAAAGAATACCAGTAAGGCATGCTTACAGGTAATTGTTCAGTAATTACACTTGTTAGTGATTTAATATGCCAATGTCACTTCGCAAGTTACAATATTTCAATATACCCTGATTGCTACTGTCTGCCTTGCTTGCATAAAGGAAATGTTAGTACATTGCCTCTTCATTTTTTCCCAATAAATCCATATACTGTAATGTAAAATTCTATGCTCTTTTAAACTCTCTACTAAGCTACATGACAATCTTCTGCCTGATATTTCTGAGCACGAACTCTGGCTGCTGAATGCTATTCACATCATCAGAGAACAATGTGCTCCCTGCTCAGACACTTTCTCTCTCAGCCACGTGTGCTCTCCCCGTAGTTTGCCATTTTGAACTTTATCCATTTGCCTGCAGATGATTCTGTTTTGCATTTACCTGTTTATTCACTGAGGAAAATCCTTCCCAGTTCTAAATCTGCTATTCAAATATCTACTAGCACATATTTATTTATGCCCATATAGATGTGATGCCAGAAGAACTTCTTATATAATAATTTAGAATTCTAAAACATAAAAGGAAGAGAAGAAAGAAATTGAAATTCATTTATGTTCCCAAATCCTACTCTACACTTAAATTATCTATAAGGATATTTTAAGAGTTTCTTTTTTTTTCTTTTTTGTTTTTGAGACAGAGTTTCTCTGTGAACAGCCCTGACTTGTCCAGGATCTCATTCTGTAGACCAGGCTGGTCTTGAACTCACAGAGATCTGCCTGCCTCTGCCTCCCTAGTATTGGGATTAAAGGCATGATCCATCACTGCCCAGCAAGAATTTCTAAAAAAGATTTTTCTAGATTATTAAGTGTGTGCGTGCGTGTGAGTGTGAGTGTGTGTGTGTGTGTCTGTCTGTGTGTGTGTAAATGTCAGTTTAGAAGAGGCATTGGAACTGATGAAATTGGAACAGCAGGCAATTCTGAACTGCCAAATGTAGATACTGAGTCTTCTATGAGAACACCGTGTGGTCATAACCATCTAACCATCTCTAAAGCTTAAGTTGTTTCTTTTATGGATGACATTAAGTGTATAGAGTCATAGTGTGTGTGTGTGTGTGTGTGTGTGTGTGTGTGTGTGAGTGTGTGTGTGTGTGTAGTTGGGTATGTCTATTGAACAAACATCTATCAATGCTGAATTTTGTAACTAAATTCCTAGTGTGACACATCATCAAACTTGAAGAGAACTACACGGAGATCAACTATCTTGCCATTAAAAGAAATATGCCATCTTTATAACTAATTTTTTTTAAATTTAAATTTGAAGCAAGCTTGTTTTACTTGTCAATCCCAGTTCCTGAACCATCCCTTCCTTCTCTGCCCCCCCCAACAACCCCCATCCCATCCCCTTTCTGCTCCCCAGGGAGGGTGAGGGATTCCATGAGGAATCTTCAAAGTTATAACTAATTTTTTATAGTATGGCACCAACACAAATGCAATTGTATATAGTTATATATTCTGTATACATCATGTCCTAAAAATTCAACAGTGTATGGAGTTTGCCTAGCCTTGTCCTTTCACAACGCAAGCAGTGTTGGGGTATCCAATTTGGCTCATCATTTTATTTGGCATTAGAGACACTGAAAGAAAATTTATTTGCTTGTCTTTGATTTTCAACTCTTCCCACTTCAGCTATAATTTCATTATATTACTGGCTTCTGCTCAATTATTAGATACCTGGATGAAGAATTATCTCCTAGCAATATTTTATCCTTTATCACCTTTCATGATTTTTTACATATGGGAAATATTTGTTGTATCTTTGTTGCACTGAGTTGAATATATTCAACATTAGTTGTGTGTGTGTGTGTGTGTGTGTGTGTTTGTATGCACATGTCACAGTGCATATGTTAGAAGTTGATCCTTGCCATTCAAATGTTGATTGTGTGTTTGAGATGGGCAGGGATGTCTCTTACTGTTCACTGATGCATATAGCAGGTTCAGTGGACCACAAGGGGCTGGAGATTCTTTTGCCTCTGCCTCCCATATGTTCACTGGAGTATGGGTACTACTACAAGAAGCTTTGTGTGCGTTCTAGGTAACTGTCTTAGGGTTTCTATTGCTGTTAGAGACACCATGATGACAGCAACTTTTATAAAGGAAAATATTTAATTGAAGATGACTTTCAATAGTTTAGTCCATTGTCATTATGGTGAGAAGCATAACATCATGCAGGCAGATATGGTGCTGGAGAAGGACCTGAGAGTTCTACTTCTTGATCTATGGGCAACAGGAATTGAATTGTCTTCCACACTGGGTGTAGCTTGAGCATATATGAGACCTGAATGCCCACCTCCACAGTAACACACTTCTTTCAACAAAGCCACACATACTTTGCTAATAGTGCTACTTCCTATAGGCCAAATATTCAAACACATCAGTCCATGGGGCCATAACTAGTCAAACACTACAGGAGCCAAACCTTCATGGCAAGTGCTGTGTCCACCAAACCATCTCCATAGCCTTCTAATGGAAATGTTTATGGTAAAAGAAAATACTCTTTTCTGGTATAATATATTTAGACCACATATTTGGTATAATATAGTTAGGTTATATATTTGTCACTGCATTTGTAACTTGGATGTCAGAATTTAATTTTTGTTTTAATATTAGTATTAAATTTTCTGTGTGATTGCTTGTCTTTGATGGCTCATTATAAGCTTATTATTCCAAGCTATTGCCTTCTAACATTTAGTCAACCTTTAATCTGGTTTATTAAGACTGACCACATTCTGTATTCTTATTTTATAAAGCAACAATGACTCTGACACATTTCTAGTCGACCATTTTAGAGATCCTCAGCCTTCTAGGACATGAAGTCAAAGTCTTCTTTAGAAAGTGAAAACTTCATTTCAAATCAGTTTCCAGCTGTTTTAGTTCTTTGTTCATGGTCACATAAGGGAGAGTGAATAAAACTGAACTGATTATGAAATCATGTGTCACTCTATTGGTGATGAAAAATAGGCTAGACAATAATGTCATCAAGTTCTCTAAGTACAGACATTTCATCAGCCTAAGGAACAGAGCAAGTATTTCTAGGCAGCCAGACTTGCTTAATGGCTGTCAGGTGTGCACTGAAAATTTGGTACTCCCTCAGGGTGTAGTTAACAATCCATCAAAGTTTGAAGCTGGTGTGCCTTTCAAGACACGTAGATCATCTGGCAACATCCTCAGCTTGGTACTCTGTCAGGTAGAATTTCACTGGATTATAGATTGCACAAAGCTTTGCTTGTGCACAGGAGGCCATAGATGATTGCATAGGGTTTTACATAGTCATCAAATCTCTCAATTATTTTATTCTAGTGGATAAGTGAATACTTGCATCTATCAAGAACAAAAATATCATCCTTTAATTAAAAGAGACTAAGGACACTTAAATAAACATAGCACAAAATCTTCCCAAATGTGAAGAGGCTGCAGAAACATCAGTCTATGTTATCTAAACCTTAAGATGTATTTTAATGTTTATGTGCTCCTCTGTAGTCAGAATATTTCCATTTTTTGTTTCCTTGTTATTGAGGGAAGGCAGATAGAATTTAAGCTATTAAAGCAAATGGGTGGGAATGGGATGATAGATTCTGTAACAAAGTTGTCTATATTAACTAAATATTAAAAATAATTTAAAAATGCTTACTCATGTACACACAAAAATAAAATTTGATTTACAGGTTATGACAATATTTGAAATCTATGTTGATTTAATTTTTTATTTTATTTTTGATATTGTAGTATAATTACCTCATTTAATTCTCACCTTTCCTTCTTCTAGACACTCTCATGTACCTCTCCTTGCTCTTCAAATTCATAGCCTCTTATTTCATTAATTGATATTATATGAATATGTGTACACACACACACACACACACACACACACACACACACAGAGGAACAGAGGAATATTCCTAAATATAGCCTACTCAATCTGTGTAATGTCACTCATGTATATTCTCAGGGCTTACCATTTGGTATTGGATATGTTGCTTTTATTTAAACAATCTGTTCTATAATTCTTTCTTCTTGGGTTTAGGTATGACCTAAAAATGTTTAAACTTAAGTAGAAAGGATTTATCACAATGCTAAATTGTGAAAACATACAGTTAGCAAAACTGTGACTAAAATCGTATAAAACCACTTGAATTCACATTTTTATATTCTATAATACTGTTAGCTTTTATCTTGTTAAAACTTTCAAACCCATTGAAATTGATGTTATGTTTAATCCTTATAATTTATAGGTAAAGAAACTGAGGTTCACAGGCCATAGATAACTTGTCCAACTTGTACAGCTGAGTAAAAATGGGGTTTGAAACCAAGCTGTTCTTGTTGGTTTTATCTGTGATCTTGGGATAATCTAGAATCACCTGGGAATGGAGTGTTAATGAGAGACTGGATCAGGTTGTTCTATTACTGTGTCTGTGGGGATTTATCATGATTATGTTTCTTGATGTTTGAAAATCACCCTACTGAGTAATGTAGACCCAGACAAGAACTATATAGGGAAAGATGTTTGAGAAGTATAACACTTGACCAAATTTAAGGGAAAGGCTTTGGAAGAAACTCTCCATTCTTTCTTTAAAATTGGACAATTTTGTCAATTTGTAACATGAGGTTAAATCCATTTGCAAGTATAAAAGTTTAATTATTCTCCCAGAGCTGTGCCCATAAGTACTGTAGGCCAAATTGAGGTACTCTGTCTGCTTTTGTTCTTGCATTTGTAAGTGGCTACATTTTAAAGTTGTGCATTTACCTTCAATATTCTTGATACTGTCTTTTCATTCATGAAACCTAAAATACATTATCCCTCATACCCTGAAGTATTTGCTAAGTGATCCTTAAAGAGAAAACTGGGCGGTTCCATGTTAGTGTATTCATTAGTAGTCAATATATTTGTAGAAGAGAACCCTTCGAAGGCTGGACATAATGATTCCTAACATCCCTTTTAGCTTCCTTTTTATGATATTTAGCTGCATTTACTTTATTTTGAAAGCCTTATTGAAGAGATTAGGAAATAGTAACTCTGTCCTAAATAAGTGGCTCCTAAGATTTCTGTATCAGAGAACTTTTAAAATTTAGAATTTGTAGATAAAAGCATTAATACGCTGAAATTTGCTTAGATTTCTTAGAACCAAGTCTCTCTGCTTCCTGTTAATGGACCATGTGGATATTTAAGCACCACAGGTTTGGAACTTCACTCAATTTCTTTTAAACAAAAGGTTTTGTTTTTTCTTTGCATGAACAGTGGCTGCAAAATCCACAGTGACAGACAGAAGTTTTCCTTTGCATTATCTGTCTGCTTTCCTCTTGCACAGAGGAAATGAGCTGGCCCTGAATAAGAAATTGCTTGGTAGACATGGCTATTTTTCCTCCTTTAAGTTTGATTCAGAAGTTGGCTTTGGTGGTTCTTCTTCCCTCAATGGTTACATGATCTTTTGCAAAGTCAATTATAAATATGGGGAATATAAGAAGCTACATTACAGATCTCCAATTGGATTGCCATTCTTCATCGTTCCTTTGTATATAAAGGAAGCAAAATATTTATGTCAAAGTAAAAGTCTTGATAAAGCTTTTAGGACTTCACTTAATGCACTCCAGCCTCCTAGGTTTGGCTCCATCCTCTGTAGCTCAAAATAGCTAACAAATGGCTTTCTAGCACCACTTGAGTTTTATTGTATTTCTATTCTGCTTGTTGGCATGCATGATACAGGGAAATGACATCATTTTTATTAAGTCTTTCTCATTAAGCAACTTTTAAAAGATTTTCTCTGTTAGAGATACTTTTCTTTCACTTTTATGTACACCTTGGAAGCTGCAAGTTAAAACCACAAAGTAAAATAGTTTCAAATATTGGAAACTGTAAAAAGGCAAAAATATCTAGGAGAAATATTTAAAGTGCTATCCATATATTTGAACAGGATTATGTCTTGTGTCTGTATATAACCTCTTAATGTTTTCCAATATTAGTATTTTCTACCTTAAGAGATGATAGACATGTCAGAAGAATGTTCTATAATAAAACTTACACTGAGTCCTGCATGTCCCTTGGAAGAATTCACAAAGATGAAATTTTAGATAAGAGTACATTGGCTAGGATACAAGGAAAAATCTACATTTTGCATGGTGTTGGATGGAAAGAGACTTGAGGAAGTAGAATTTGGGGAGCCGTGGAGAACTTAGCATTGGGGTATTCACTGCAGGACAGGGCAGAAAGGACTGAAAAGGCAGGAGAATATCCCTCAGTGAGTGACTGTACTCACATAATTCCTATCTTGATACATTTTCTAGAGTATGATACAGCTTTTGAAATTCAAAGACATTCATTAAAGCCAAGTTTGGGGGTGAAATTATTGTGAAGGTTGGTTGGAACAGTAAGATAAGAAATAAGCCTGTGTCCTCAAAGAACTTAAAATACGAAGGGGAAAAGAAAAGTTATACATGAACAATTCTAACAGAATCCATGGTATAATTTCAGAAACTCAAAAGTATTAAATCTGTCTCAACCCATAGTAGTGGACATATTCTCTACCATGAACTACGACTATGACCCAGAATGAAAGAAATCTACCAAAGATGTTTACTGTACTCACATAGTGGCTTTTAAAGGCCTACATGGTTGGGCTAACATATTTAGGTTTGTGGTTCCTGTCTTACAGAGATACCTGTTTGTTCTGTACAGACTAGAGAATTATTTACATAGTAATGACTCTAGATTTTAATGAGTGAGTTTATTAAAAATGTAGTAAAATAAAGCAAAGAACAAAAAGCAGTGATAGGCAGATAGATTATGTATTCCTTCTCTTATGTGGTGTTCCCAAAGGAAAAGCAAACACCAACAGGATGCTAACACCATTGAATTGCCTTATAAACCTCCATTCTGGAATAAGGAGGTGCACTCTTATGGAAGCTGTGTAAATCTCCACATTCCCAGCGAGTATCTACTTGGGTGAGGCTTCCAAGTCAAAGAACACCAGCAACAGATAGAGATAACAGCATCAAATCAGGCACTTGAAAGATCCAACGGAAACTGGCTGGGGAAGTTGAGGCAGTCAGCTGGGGTTCTTAAGTGAGCTTTCTCTTCATGGATGAGCTTCCCACAGCTATTCCCACTGTAAGAGCTCTTACATCTAGTGGTAAATATTCACACCATCTGGTGCAAATGCTTTACCTTCAAGCTGTTCTTGAGGATATCCATTTTCACTCTTACGCTGTTTGCTTGTTCTTTTCCTTTCTAGTCACATACTCAGCAGGAGCAAGGGACCTGGGAGGACATTTGACATAGGCATTATTGGTTTTGAAAGACAGCCCTGCTTCCTGAGCCACCTACTCAAGAGTTCAAACAGCACATGACACTTTACCAAGGCAATATCCATTATATCATTTTATACTAAAGGAATTTTGATTTTCCTATAAAGAATGACAGTTCAAAATTCTTGAAGTGAAAATTATCTTCTTAGGTTTTGAGATACTCTCTGAACAATGTTTGTATTAACTTAGTTACTTTATTTTTCCACATCACAATAGATATAACCTAAAAAAATTAAAATCTTTTCTATGACTGGCCCAGGGTAAACAAATTGTTAACTATCATCTTCAAGCAATCACAGCAGATGGAAATGGATAATTACATACTTAGGAAGGAAAACAGAATTTAAATGAAACACAAGTCTATATCTCCTCAAGTAATAGATGTATGCAGCCATGATGCTCATTCAATCTTTATGATTATATTAAATAATTTTCATTTTCATAAGTATTTACTAAAAATTATCTATCAAAATTTAATTAAGTTTTATGGAAGTAAAAAGGAAAATTTTAGTGACCCAGAAAATTATCTTGTAATTCGTATCTGTCAAATGAGGGTGTGTGCCACTATACTAAAAACCATATAATGTAGAGAAAAAAGGAAGAACCCATTATCCTGTTCTAATTGATTAAATCCAGTTGGTTAGTAAACTTGGAGTTCTTGGAGTAGGTACCCATGAACCAGAAAATAAATTTTTTTTTTGAGACATGGTTTCTCTGTGGCTTTGGAGGCTGTCGTGGAACTAGCTCTTATAGACCAAGCTGGTCTTGAACTCACAAAGATCCACCTGCCTCTGCCTCCCAAGTGCTGGGATTAAAGGTGTGCACCACCACTGCCTGGCAAGAAATATTAAAATTTAAAAATTCATGCCCTGACTAATATCACTTTGAAAACCTACAGATGAACCACACACAAAAAAATAAAAGTTATTTTTGTCTTCAAAGAGCAGTCTCCAATATAAATGGCAAGTGCTAGTTTTTTTAACATTTATTTTCAATGCACTTTTACATTGTCTCATGTGTTGGAAAACCAGGGGTTGAAACACAGAAAACAGTTGTTTATGACCATAACAGAGCATTTTATCCAGGACACATCCCAAACTTCAGGACTCTCAGGGTATACCTTGTACAAAACACATTTTCTGCACGCTCATGTTAGCTTACCTTGTGCTAGAAAAGCTGACTTTCAGAGAGAAGCTGACTTTTGGAGAGAATCATTATCATTAAACCTAGTTGTCATATGCAATTTATAATTGTGATAACTCTAAAGAATGTTTATACTACTTTATAAATTTACATGAAGGTAAATGTGTCTCAAATAAAAAATATATGCAGTGAACACTGGTTATCTTATATGTATTCAAGTATGGCTATAATCTTTGTCAGCATAAAGCAGTAAAGATATTGAAAATTAAAAAAACACATTATTTTAAAAAGTATTGAGGGGTTTAGGAGATGGCTTACCAGGTAAAGTGCTTGTCTTGTAGGTGTGAGGAACAGAATTCAGATCCTCAGAATCCTCTTTAAAGTCGGGAGTGCTGTGGTACTCCTATAGCCAGTTAGGCAGGAGGTGATGTGGCCCTCATATAACCAGGCAGGAGTGTGTCAGCCCTCATATAGCCCCACACAACGCAGGAGATAGAGACAGTAGATATCTAGAGGAAGTTGGCTAGCCACACCAGCAAAACTGAGCTCTAGGATCAGCCAGAGATTCTTGTCTCAATCTGCAATATGCAAGCTACAAAAGACAACACCTAATGTCAATCTTGGATATCCATAATTGTCTACATACAAATAGACATGTATTTACATGCTTGCAATTATGCATGCATTTATATACATATACTTATGCATTAAAATCAAGTAAAAAAAATAAAGTACCGCTTGCTATGTTCAGGTACCAGTTGAAGCTGATCCTATCTGTTGAATTGTGCCTTTGCACAGTGATAATAGTGTGCTGCTACATTAGTTCAGATATGATACTGTCTCATAAAACTCATTATTGACTGCAATCATTAACTGTATGTGCGTTTTTCATGGAGGTATGTCAACAACATAAATATTAGTTTTGTGTGAAAACTAGCACGTATTTAAAAAATACTTTCTCTTTTTCAGGTATTCATTCATTACCCCACCCTAATCCTTTTCTTTTCCTGGACCCTCACCACAACCTTAACCCCCATCTTCTCCCACACCATCAGAAGATAATCTTTCCTAGACAACTGTTTTGCAGTTTTTATAAACATTCACTTGGTCTAAAACTTAGCATTCCATTGGTGAATATTTTCCATGAGATAATTGAAAACTGTATTCATATAAAAATTCATGATTATTTTTGGTAACCTTATGTTCAATATCCCCGAGTCTACAAATCACTCATATATTGTTCACTATTGGCAGAAACACAGTGAAACCCATTACTCAGCAATGACAATGCCGAAAATGTCTGTTCAGCAAGAGTGAAATCATGCCTGGTACTGGAAACTGAGTCAAGTACTCATGACTAGCGAGGTCTCAGATCTTAGAGGAGACCTACTACCACCACTTTACTAAACCAGCACAATTCCTAACTATACTCTAATATTTGCTCTTATACCCACAGGTAAGGGTAGCTCCCAAACCTCACCAAAGAAGGTTCTCTTTCAAACAGATGGAAATAGTTACAGAAAAATCACAACTGGTCAAAATGTAGAAAGAAACTGATCTGGGGAAACTAGAGCTGGTTGGCACATCTCTAACACAAGCCTGTACCTAACTAAGGCCGAAAGAACATTGCAGAAGGGGAAGGGATGTGAAGATTGCGAGAGCCAGAGTGTTAGGAAATCTGCTGTAAGATCTTGTCTACTAAAAATGATGGAGAAGCTTCACTCATGAAACCCCAGCAATGTGGCTGCCTAAACAACACCACCAATAGAAATGCAGATATAGAAGGAGGTAAACTCACAACCCTCACCTCGACAAAAGACACTCTTTCCTATGGAGGAGCTCCCTACTTGGTTATCCAGTATTAAGCACTCAATCCTGAAAATATGTACATATGTAGTGTTGAACAGACTTGCAGATTGTATCTCTCTCTCTCTCTCTCTCTCTCTCTCTCTATATATATATATATATATATATATATATATAAATATATATATATATATATATATAATTGAGTGCATATGTGTGTAAAACAATTGTTAACAATAACAAATATAACAAATAGGAAAGAGTAGGTCAGGTGTTGGAGAAGTTGGAGAAAGGAAAGGGAATAGAGGGAAATGGCATATCTTAAAAAGAAACAAAATATGGTTATAAACGAATAAATATGAAGGTCACAGTGGTGAATTAAATGAAAGGAAAAATATCAAAAAATAACATATGATGCCATTTATATAAAATTTTCAATTAGACAATTTTGTAGTGGAGATGTGGTAAATTATGGTCAGGATTTAAGAGGAGGGGAGGAGCAGGGCTAAGAGAGGAAAGCATGAGAGAGCGTTTTGGGCTGATGATGTCTATATCTGGCTATGGTGATACTTACCTAGATCCATATAATTTCACTAAACTATCAAAAGCAAACAAAGCATGTAGTTTTATTGTTATTATTCTGACAATAACAGTGTCCTGGTTTTAATTATTATAATTTGTTTATAATTCTTTTGCAACTGAACTGATTTCAAGATAAGAAAAACTAAGTGGAAATTTTGTAGTTTTTAAAAAATTTATAAATTTTTCACGTAATACATTTGATAACATTTTTTCCTTTCCTCAACTCCTCCCAGATACCCCACCTATTTACAGAACTTCATGTTTTTTTTTTCTATCTTAAAAACAAACCAAAACAAAACCCAAATCAAACAACCCAAAAAGCACACACAGACATGGAGTTGCTTAGCATTGGCTGGCTGCTCCTTAGCTTGAGGGCTACCCTGGAGTGTGGTTAATATACTCATTATGACTCCTTTATAGAAATAAATTATTACTTTCCCAGTAGGTATCAATTGCAAATAGTGTCTTGGTTAGAGGTGGAATTGTGTGTCTACTTCTTAGTTCTTTGATTTTGTCTGGCCTGAAGCTGCACAGGTCTCATGCATAATGGCACATTTTCTCAGTTCATTTTTGTATCGATCAGCACTGTGGTATCTGGAGAGTGCTGTTTTCCTTAGACTCACCCACCAGCTCTCGTGACACACACCATAAGTACAGCTTATAATTATCATGTTCAAAGTCAAGCTCTTTACCTTAAGATTGAGTCACACCCAATATTCTTCAGTTTGAAGACTATCCCATAAGACACCTAAGTCTTATGTAGGAGAAAATTCCTATCTGTGTCTAAGTACAGTATCTTCAAGGCTTACCGATTTTACATCTCAAATATCACTTAGAACCTTTCTTTTATTATGAAAGCTGTGTGCAATCTCACCTGCTGCCTCTCATTCAAACTATTCATAATTAGTTGTCATGTTCTAAATGTATAAGTATATGAATATATTGTATTTTATGTAATATAGTATATAGTTTAATATATTTTAATGATGCTATATATTAAATAATAATCTACAATTGTATTTTATATATCTCAACTATCATATCCACTATGGTTTAGGGATGGGCCTAAGTGGGATGGTAAGGACATGAAGAAAAGGGCAGATACAGACTGACAGATAGAAAAGCTGTGGAAGGCTTCACCATGCCACTGAATCTCAAAACAGGAGGAAGACTTTGACATTCCATCATGGGTCTAAGGGTCTAGGGTCTTAGATGTGGCCTACTAATGCCAACACACATTTAGTTAAGGATTTATAAACTCTAGTCCCTATACCACACATTTTAAATATTGGCATATTATCCATCTTATTAATAAGTTAGATATAATGTATGTGATAGGTTGATATATCAATATACAGGTAGAGATCAATTATTTTTCATAGATATATTAGACACAGAAATTATTTGTCATATAACTTCTTTCGTCATGGTAACATTATTGGTAATAGCTTGAATTGTGCCAGATTCACTAGGTTTTTGTGATGAAACTATAAGCCCTAGCATATCAGAATGTACCTGTATTTGCAGACAGATTATTTTGGAAGGAAGAGTTAAAATAGATACATGCAAGTGGGTCCTAATCCAGTATGACTGGTTACCCTACAAGAAGAGGTGAATAGAACACAAACACAGAGAAAGAAGACAGTCCGAGAAACCAGCAAGAGGGCAGACATGTGCGTATCAAGAGGAGAAACTTTTTACACTATTGCTGCCCTGATCAGATATTTTTTAAGATTTATTTATTTATGATGTAGACAGTGTTCTGTTTGTATGTATGCTGCAGGCCGTAAGAGTGCATTAGATTTCATTATAGATGGTTGTGATCCACCATGTGGTTGTCAGGAATTGAACTCAGGGCCTCTGGAAGAGAAGTCAGTTCTCTTAATCACTATGGTATCTTTCCAGCCACCTGATCAGATTTTCTAGCCTCTAGGTATGTGAAGAAATTGAGTTCCTTTTCTTATGAAGCCTTGTCTATGTGGTTTATGAAGGGAGCCCTGATAAATGAACTAGCTCTTCTCTCTCTCACCTTAATTTTGAGATTTTGGCATACACACTTTACATTTCTGTATTATCTACTTAGTGTGCATGTATGTCTACTGAGGGGTGTCTCACATGCTATGATACTCATGTGAAGGTCAAAGGACAACTTGTAGTCTCTCAAACTTAGTTGCAAACCCCCTTACTCACTGAGCTATCCCAAGTAATTTTAGTGATGACAGAAACTTGTGTGGAGTTTCACAAAATCGTGTGTGGAATACTTTATTTAATCCACATAACGTTCTAGAGACACCATTGTCTGTATACTCCTTTTTTTTTTTCAGTTCTCTTCTCTTAAATAATGGTGTCTGGATCAAATCCAACCATTTGATTCTCAAGCGTATGAGTGTTTAAACAATTGTCTGAATATTGCACAAACTGCACAATGAGCAGTGTGGAATTAGCTTCATCAAGAGTAGTAAACACCATAGGCTTCTTTCACCCACTCTCATCATGAAGCTTAGATGTGCATGTGTGGGGCTGTGTGTGAGTCTGTAGCCTCTGGTGCCTCACAGAGATATTTGCAATCCATCGGAATCAGACACCTCTCAACAGTATTCTCCAAATGATGTTCATTAAGTGAAGCTTTCTTTGCTCACAACCTAAAATAATCTTGTTTGGCAGAAATAAACAAGAACAATAGCCTGGGGTTGTTCATGGAAGATTCCATCACAGAAAACAGAATGTGGAAGTTGTTAGTCTTTTTGCCTCTATGAGCTGTTATGATACCTTTTGTTTAAGATCACAGCTGGGAAAACTCAGTTTATCAGTAGTCAGGGTGCTGAAGCCTTGATCTTAAGGCTTTCTGTAATAAGCGGCTGTTAAAAACTCTGCAGGAAGCCGATGAACTTTAGCATCATCTCTGTTAGCAAAGCATCTTCAAAGGGTCAAAGTAGGGCTTCTACTTGAGGTGTGTGTGTGTGTGTGTGTGTGTGTGTGTGTGTGTGTGTGTGTGTGTGTGTGTGTGTGTGTACTTGCAGAGGCCAGAAGAGGATGCTGGATCCCCTGCAGCTAAAGATACAGTTTATTGGGAGATCCCCCAGATGGGTCAGGGAACAGAACTCTGATCCTCTGTAAGAGGATCAAATGCTCTTTACCCTTGAGACATCTCTTTATCCCATTATCAAATGCTCCATGCAAAAGTATCATTTTTTGCTTAATAGTGATTTTTTTATTCAAAAGAATGCTTTATGTTAATATCTTCATAAGAATTTTATGAAAAAGTTAATATTAAAAGATTTTTTAGTGTCTCAGAAGTAGAGTTCATTACAAAGATCCCCCAAACTAATTGAAATCTTTATCTCACAGAGAGAATGTCCAGCAATACCACCCATATAAGTTAACAACCCCCATTTATTATTAAAAATATTTGTTAAACAGGTTTTTCAGACTTAGCCACATGCATGAGGTTTTTGGTGAAGTGTAGAAATGAAGCCATTCTTTAATTGTGCAAATAACTTAGAGTCAATTGAAAGACTAATTAATACATGTATAAGAGAGTTGCCAACAACTCTGTGGTTTTTTTATATTTTATTTTTTTTAATATTTTTCATTTAAACTTGAAACAAGCTTGTTTCACATGTCAATCACAGTTCCCATATCCTCCCATCCTTCCCTGTTCCTAACACCAACCCCTATCCCATCCCCTTTCTGCTCCTCAGGGAGGGTGATGCATTTCATGGTGAGTCTTCAAAGTCTGTCATATCATTTGGAACAGGGCCCAGGCCCTCCCCCATGTGTCTAGGCTGAGGGAATAAACCTCTATGTGTAACAGGCTCCAAAAATCCATTCGTATACTAGAGATAAATACTGATCTACTACAAGAGGCCCCCATAGACTGCCAAGTCCTCTCAAACAACACCACATTCAGGGACTCTGGGTAGGTCTTATGCTGGTTTTCCAGCTATCAGACTGGAGTCCATGAGCTTCCCCTTGTTCAGTTCAGCAGTTTCTGTGGATTTCTCTAGCCTGGTCTTGAACCTTTTGCTCATCACTCCTCCCTGACTGCAACTGGATTCCAGGAGTTTGAAAATGAAAAGATCTCCCATGATCTACTATTGACATAGTAAAAATGGCAATCTTGCCAAAAGCAATCTACAGATTCAAAGCAATCCCATTCAAAATCCCAGCACATTTCTTCACAGACATTGACAGAACAATACTCAACTTCGTGTGGAAAAACAAAATATCCAGAATAACCAAATCAACCCTGTACAATAATGAAACTTCAGGAGGCATCTCCATCCCCGACATCAAGCTCTATTATAGACCTATAATCCTGAAAATAGATTGGTATTGGCACAAAAATAGACAAGTAGACCAATGGAATCAAATTAAAAACCCTGATATTAACCCACACACCTACAAACACCTGATTTTTGACAAAGAAGCTAAAATTATACAATGGAAAACAGAAAACATCTTCAACAAATGATGCTGACATAACTGGATGCTTACTTGTAGAAAAGTGCAGATAGATCTGTATCTAACACCATGCAAAAACTTAAGTCCAAATGGATCAAGGAACTTAGTCACATTGAACCTTTTAGAAGAGAAAGTAGGCAGTACCCTTGAATGAATTGGTACAGGATACAACTTCCTGAACAAAACACCAGTAGCACAGACACTGAGATTAACAATTAATAAATGGGAACTCCTGAAACTGAAAAGCTTCTGTAAGGCAAAAACACAGTCAACAACACAAAATGACAGCCTACAGAATGGGAAAAGATATTCACCAACCCCACATCTGACACGACAGAGGGCTTATTTCCAAAACATACAAAGAACTCAAGAAACTAGTTACCAAAACACCTTTCTCCTTTGCTGCCCTTAATATTTTTTTTTTATTCTGAATGTTAGGTGTTTTCTTTTTGGGGGTGTACCTGGGGTATCAGAAGTAACTGTCACTGGGTGTATTTTATGAAATTCTGAAATAATCAATAGGGATATTTTTGTTGGGGAAAAAACAAAAGAAATGGAATAAGAAAGAATTCATTCACATTCTTACTAATTAAATTATTATTTTCTAATTCTACTCTTTTTCACTTTCATGTTGTGGAAGACATACTAAAATTTGTTATTACATTGTCTATTTCATTTTATTTTCATTTTGAACGTAGTAATGGCCACCCAAACTTATTTACTTTGTGTCACTTTATTTCACAAATATTAGAGGCTGTTTCTAGTTTGTGATTTATTAATTATAATATGATAAGTATACATATGTTTTAGGCTTTTATTACTGAATTTTCTTCTTTATATACCAAAATTAAAATTCAGACTTTCCTTGGAGTTTTTTCTGTTTATTTCCTAAAGTTCATTTTTCATTATACTGAACCTTTTAATTCTATTGTTTCATATACTATGTAATTATGGAATTTGACTTTACAACTAACTTTCAAAATTACATTTAACTAGGTCAATAAAACTCTAATCTTTGTCAGTAACAATATGTTTTGTTCCAATTGTATCATAAGATTACTGTAGGTGGAGTTTTTCTGTGTCCTGGTAGCCACTCCCAAATGACCACATTGAGGCTTATTATTGATTATGAATGCTTAGCTGATAGCTCAGGCTTACTGCTAATTAGCATTTTAAATTAACCCATATTTATTATTTATTATTTACATTCTGCCATGTGGTGGTAACCTTTTTTAGTACAGCTAGTTCATCTTGCTTTTCTCTATGTCTCCTCAAGATTCTCCAGACTTTGCCCATCTTCCCAGCCTCCTCTAAGTCTGGCTTTCCTGCCCAATCTATCCCTGCCCTGTTATTGGTCAGTTAGCTCCTAATTAACCAATGAGGGTAATACATATTTACACTGTTCAAAATTGTTCCACAGCAGATTATATATGTGAATATTTCATAATCATTTTTGTCAGTAATTATTTTGAAGCTTAGTTGTTCAAAAACTATTTAACCTTAGCATATCTCTCTTTAAAATCTATGCACTCTAACAGAAAATAACTAACACTAAAGGTGTATACACATATATGTGTGCAGTACCAAATGTATATACATATACATGTATGTGTGTGCATATAGATAAATACATAGGTCAAACTTCATGCATTGTAGATTCAAAGCCATCCATTGCCATAGAACTTAAATTTTTGTGAATCTTTGCAGAGTTTTTTTTTTTTTTTACAAGAGAAGTACTTGCTACTAGGAGCCTGATTATTTTGTAATCTGATTATTCACAGCTTGCTAATTTGTAATTGGGCTTTAACAACTAGAAAATCTCCAGATTTCAGAAAAACTAATTTACTTTTTTTCCCTGTAGTTAATTGTTGTGTTCACACTCAAAACAGTGGAGTGAGATGACTTCTAGTGGGCTTTGTGCAGTGTTCTGGAACCAATAAAATGTATTATTGATTGCCTAATGAGAAGCACCATGCTCATGAAAACTTACTGTGTCTGGGCAGGGAAACAACTGATCCCTCTATTCTGTCCTGAGAATCACCTGCCATCTTACCCAAGCCCACTGCTACGGAGCAAATATACTTTAAATTAGGCTGGAGGCACCAACAGGGAGCTTTGCTCGGACTTTTATCCTCTTCCTTTCCCACAGAGATGCCTATTGCTTCCAATTTAGCTAAAGATCATCAAAATTAATTATGATTGAGTGGAATAAAAGTTGAAACAAAGTTAAGTCACTTGACTCTTTTGAAATTAGGGAATAAAGTAATATATTTCTCCACACTACTACAAGGCTTAAGCAAATTGTTCAGATAAGCAGATTAATTTACTGATTTAAAAACTATAATTTGCAAAGTGTGTAGAAAAGAGGTACTTCGAAGGGAACTTGGCTTATCAAGATCAAATAAAAAATTATGTAAACATTTTATATCATTAGAAACTTTGACATTCTCAAAATGTAGCCATTGCAGTCTTATCATAATTGGGAGAATGAAAACAATGTAAGAGATTTATCTTTGTCTCTTCAGATTGCAAAATCTCAAAGGCCTATTATGACATTAGACACAGTCAAGTAAGTGATCTCAGTCGGCAAAGTCTGCCATGTCTGTGGTGACTCATGTCACTATAATCTCTGCTTTTAAGCGACCAAGTTTTGCTCAGCACTTTTGTTACTCAGGGTTCTTTAGAGGAACAGAATTAATGGGACGAATATGATTTATTAAATTAGGTTATGCAATATGGTTAATAGTAATATCTATCTGACATGTGAGAGACTGATATCCTGATGAAGCTAGTTTCTCTGTCCATGTTGCTGGGTACCTCAGGAATCCCCATCTTGCACTGAAGATATTGAGGGTGCCTGGAGAGCCATTGGCCCGGTCCATTCTTAGCATGGAAATGCTGCTTCTGATACAATATGGTAAATCAGCTCAGATGCAAGAGGGATGGCCAAGTGAGAAAAAGGAGAATATCCCTTTTACCCATCTTTATAATGGGCTGGCCCTGGAAGGTGAGGCATACACTTAGGGTAGATTTCCCATATCAGTTAAGACAATCAAAACAATTATTCAACTGAGGTAACCTACGCAAATGATAAGAAATTGTGGCAAGTTTATACCATGAAGAGAATATATTGTATGAAAGAAAAGCTATTTTCAATAAAATTTAAAATCTTAAAAAGTTAATTGATGAAATCAGAAAAAAATAAAACCAGCCATCACACTATATATATTAACTATAATTGGACAAAAGGGTCTGATCATACAATCATTCAGAGCTCAATTCTGTTACTGTACAATAGTGTACAGAATATAGTTCTGGTAATTGTTCATTGTTCCCTCTATATTGGATCAGAAAAGAATTGAAATAATTGTGAGTGTTTATCACCCCTCATCATGTCCATGGGACAATGTAATTCAGCAAAACAAAAGAAACACTTGCCATTTCCATATAAGAACACACTGGCAATGAGCAGTTACTGGAGACTCTTAGTGACTAGTACCACACAGAATGATTTAACTGGAACACATCAGTTGTTATTTTGAAAAGACACAATTTAAACCTGAAAATATCTTGCCACTTTTCAACAAACTATAAATCTCTAGACTGGCTGTTGGATATTGACTTCAAATACCTTAAATGAATAAGAACACAGGCTGAAGACATGTGGAAATGTATAATTTATATCATGGGAACTGTGAAGGAATAGTATATTGGATTGTTTACACCTAGTCCAATTTGTTAAACACTGTTTACAATGAAAGCATCTGTAATGATAAAACTGGACAAGACGCTTTTGTGAGAAATGTCATTCCCTGCTCTTGGCTAGGCATATAAGAACACATCTCCTCATGCTATAGATTTGGGAAGAGACAGACAAGTGTTTTAAACAGATTGGTTTTAATAAGAAAAGATTTCTCTGGGATATATGTGAAGGACAAAAAGTTAAGTCTGAGGGATAGAGAATACAACACTTTTGAACTTTTTAGTAGCACCAAACTGGAAATTCTATTTGCGGTAGAAAATAGGCAATAATGACACTAGTATCTTCTGAAATCATGTCATAAAATCTTACATTTTCTTCACACATGTAGCCACTCAAGTTCATTTTTAAATAAATAAATGCTGTTTTGTATTCCAAAATATTCTTTTAACTTATCCAGCATCATAATCATGTTTTTTTCCTGCATCTCTAATCAATACAAGAGGTATATTAGTCTTTGAAAATATAACCTTGAAGAATAATTTGCTTAGATCTTAAACATGAACTGTGATTTACTTTTGAGCATAATGACTAGTGTCAAATTAGTGTTTAAGGGTAAAAAACACATCTAGAGTCGTTGAGATTCAAGGAGAGGTAAATTTGTTGAAAGTAATGGATTAAGATATAAAAAGGGCTGGGCAGTGGTGGTGCATGCTTTTAATCCAAGTACTTGGAGGCAGAAGCAGATGAATCTCCAAGTTCAAGGTCAGCCCCACTACAGAGTGAATTCCAGGTCAGCCAGGGCTACAAAGAGAAATTCTGTCTTGAAAAAAATTTAAAGAGTGAAATGTTCCCTGTTTGTTCAGCAGGTCTATGTAAAATTCCAAAACAAGTAAGATTAAAAGAACACTGGGATGTGTGAGGGATCTGATGCGTGCATTTAAAGCAGCATATTCATTTCTATCATATATCTACATAGGTGTCTTTATGTGCTCACAGGTCATGAATCTGCAAATGGTACAAGTTAGTATTATAAGGGTAAGACTTGATTTCTTTACAAAACAGATCAGAATAACGAGATAACTTATAGAAATTCTCAAAATGTCTGGGCTTGTAGCTATAGGAAACTGTGTTGTCCACATTTACTATTAGATAATAAAAATGCCACAATTTCTTTCTGGAAGGAATATTTTAGGAAAGATTAGGCATTATTAAAATACTTCTTTAAAAGTACACTCAATATGCATTTTTATACTAGAAAACTGTGTAAGAAGGTACTTAAATATGTATAAGTTTCATTTGCAAAAAAAATGCAATCTGGTATAGTAGCATATAAGTGTTTATATGCCTGCCTTAATGACTTTGAAATAATTAATTTTATGTGGCTTTTACATGATGTATCTTGAGCCCATTCATTTCTTTATTGCATTCACACTCTGCCCTTCACCTCTGTACACACCTCACATAAAGCAAAATTAAAGAAGAAAAGAAAAAAGGAAAAATTTAAAAAATATTGTCATTGAAACTATTGTGTGACATGTTGAGTCATATCATGAACCTCTTTGCCCATTTATCTTTACTTAAAAGTGTTCATTGCAAATAGTCATTGATTTGGTTTGAGGCTTCTGGTTTATACTACTCCACTGATGCTGGGTTCTCATTAGGAATCCTCCTGGATATCCTGTCGTTGCCCTTTGTTGTAGAGATCTTGCAGCTTTTGGTCTGTGGGTCAGCTTTCTTCACATGCTCCCACAGATCATACATGGGGTGGGCCATGCCATAACACTGGTTCTGGACCTAGGAAACTACAGGGTTGGTCTGCCAGATGTGAAATAGGGACAACTCTCCCATGCTTACAATTTCGAGCATAGCTCACCCACACTTGCACTAATTAAGGTTGTCTCCATTGTGGTGCTGTGGTGAGGTGTCGGGCCTTCTTGCCCTAGTGTTGTAATCGGGATGGGGGGTTGTAGTTCAGGGAGGGTTCTCCAGCTCTTATGACCACAGGGCTAGCTCTCTCATCTGCCTCAGGTATTGATGGATAGCGGTGAGGGCATCGGTCCCTGTCCCATGCCACCACAAGACAGGAGAAGTTAGGAGTGTTCTCCCATGCTCACAACTTTGGGGCTGGCTCACCCACACCTGTGCTAACAGGGTTAACTCTTTTGTGCTCTCCTGGAAAGGTATCAGGCTTGCTTTCCTAAGTCTTGCAGGTGGTGGGGGGTCAGGGAGAGCTTACCTGACTAAAGATTGTTTTTTAAGGAAGAAGTTAATTCCGTCATTCAGGGCATCATGCTCACAAAGCCATTTACAGCCATCCTGATGATGTGAGAGTAAGAAGACCAGTGGTATCAGCAACAAATGGATTTGTTTGTATGCATAGCAACCAAACATAGAACTAACAATTTACAAATCTAGAAGGCTTTGTTGTACCTAGTAGAAATATCTCTCAAACTCAGGCCAGTACTGAGAGCTAATATTTCCAATCTCCCCTTTAAGGAAATGGAGGACATGGTTGTGTCATCCAGATGTTTTCTGCAAGATGCATTGCAATGCCAGCTTAGATACCTAGTGGTTCTGCTAGCTGTAGGTCTGCCAGGGTTTATTGTACATATTTAACTTCCATCAGTTCCCACATAAAACATGACCAAGGGGAAAAGCCAAATGATATCATCACTCCTAAATAATTTAGAAATATTTCAAAAGGTCATTTGCTTCATTTCCATTGTACTGTGTGTTCCATGGGCAACTGGCCTTCCAAGTACAGCCCTGGTCTGCTTGGAGAACACAGTTTTTACTCTCTCCACTGTCTGTGGCGGTGTTTGATAGGCCCTGTTTCCTTCAGTAGCATTTAAAGCTCAGCTTTTGGGAAAAAAACTCATCATTGCTATTTATCCAGTGTATTTCACTCAATTCATAGGCTGTATGTTACTTCTGTTCATTAGTATAATTAGAAAATTCATTGTGGTAATTTGAATATAATTGGTCCCCATAATCTCATAAGGATTGGCACTGTTAGGAAATGTGGGTGTGGTCTTGTTGGAGGAGGTGTGTTACTGTGGAGGTGAGATTTGAGATCTCATAAGTGCTCCAAAGATTCCTCCTGATATGTTAGTCTACTTCTTGTTGCCTGCATATGAACCTGAAGCAGTTCCTTCTCCAGGACCATGTCTGCCTTTGTGCCCCATGCTTCCCACCATGATGATAATGCACTAAACCTCTGAAACTGTAAGCTGCCACCTCAGTTAAATGTTTTCCTTTGTAGTCACAGTTTTCTGTAGTCATAGTGTCTCTTCACAGCAATGGAAACCCAAACTAAGACATGCATCCTTTCTCTTCCACCCTTGTAAAATCCAGTTTCATGTTGTTTCCCCCATTTCTCCTTGTGTTATGCTTTTACATTTCATTGTCAGGGAGTTAAGATGTAACTGGGTGAGTGAGAAATCTGGGAATACCTCACTGGTTAAAAACATCCACTGTGGCTTTTTAATAAATTTACAGCATTGGAATAATCAATTACAATTTACACTGAGTGGTTTTATTTTAAATATAATTATTAGCATTGCCATAATATGGTTTCAACTTTGAAGATATAACACACTTTGTGTTTTATGAATTTTCCATGCATACTTAAAATCAACAATAACAATCCATTATTAAATCATGAAAATATTGACACCATTAATGAAATCTTAGCATCCACTAGGAGGAGCTGAGTACCATATCAAGAATAAGTGAAATTTACGATTTAAAATATTGAATAACACATTTTTGGTAGGTCGGACTGCAGTCTGTTAAAAATACTAAGTGAGATAAACTGAATGCCTCAACTATTAGTAATTTGGAAGAAAACACACAGCTAAAACATACATGATTTTATTCTAAGCTTTTAGCTCTCAAGTTATCATACAGTCACCCGAATTATTCAGGACAACACCTATGGCTGGGTGAAATTTGGGTTAATTAATAAAGAAAATAAGAAAGCTAGGAGTCATGAGGAGGTCTAAGAAAATGACCACATACCATGAATAAAGTACAAGTTAATATAATAAGGGAGGCACCAAATGAGACAATCTTGAGGTCATATTACAGACTGACTTCAAGCAGACAGGGGAGGGCTTATGATCACTGAAATGGCGAGCTTCTGAAGGCTCATGCATTGGGCAACATGATGTGAAGGGCTTTATCATCTTCTCTTTTCATCTTTGTCTACTTTTGTTCACAAAGTTATATTTTGCAGGCAAATTATAATTGTTAAAAATGTTGATGAATTTTTAAGACAAGTGTGACATTCCTACCATAATACTATATGCAAACATGGCACTCACCATGTAACCACACACAAGCATGCTGTTTTCACCATACCATCGTACATAACATGGTACCTCACCACTGAACACAAGCATGGAACTTGTCATGTTATCATATATAAGAATTTTTATATATTGCAATAATATACTACCATACACAAGCATGGCACCTACTTCACATCACCATACCAAGTGTGACATTTTTTTCCACAGTGGCATATGCAAGCATGGCATGCCCAGCACATCACCATACATAAGCATGGAATGTTGACCACATCATCTTACAGAAGCCAGACACTCTTAGCATATGACCAAACCCAAGCATTCCTGATAGTCTGTCAGTTCAAATTTTGCCTTGAACTTCCTAACTAAGCATCTGTAGGTAGAAGGTTTTGTGGGTATGTATGTCTCTGTGTTTGTGATGTATATGCATATTTGTGTGTATGTGCAGGCTTGCTCAGGTGTGTGTGTGTGTGTGTGTGTGTATACAAAAGTCAATGTTGTGTGTCTTCCTCTATTTTCTTCCTCTTAATTTTTGGATCCATGATTTCTCACTGAATCTAGAGCTAATCAGTTCTGCTACATTGGTTGACACTGAGCTCCAGGGATCTGCTTGTTTCCACCCCAGCAGCTCTGGGATTATAAACATGTACCACTGTGTGAGGCTTTGTGTGAGTGTTGGAGAAAAAGGTCATAGAAGCACATACCTAGAATATGTATCTTAAAATCTCTCAAAACTCAGATTCATCAAATATATATATTGAAACTAAGCACATAGAAATATTATTTTAATCATTAGAGAAGTGTAAATTAAACCACATGGGGAAAAAACTGGCATTCTTAGTAATTTGTTTGTTTTTGTGAATGGATTTGTTAATTTCTTCACTCCCTAACACAAATAATAGAAACATTCAAATTTTTACATGGATGTATAAATTTCATGCATATTTGGTAGTCATTTAGAAAGGTGTTAATGGATTAGGTGGTAAATTTTTACATAATCGCTAAACAACAAACAAAATCCAAGCCTTTCCATTTGTATCCGAAATATTTTATAATCACATTAGCAATATATAATTATCCTGAATTTCAACAGCTTTGAAAATATTGCTAAATCTGTTTCTTTTATAGTCTATATTAGGTTCTTATAGGTATATAACAAATTACCACAAGCTATATTTTTAAAAAATTTACTTTCTGGATTAAGGTCATATATATGAGAAGTTTAAGCAGGCTCATGTTTAAGCAGGCTTAGGATGTTACATGGTCAAGTTCAGGATGTCCATCAGCCTGGACACTTAGCTGAAGGTTTTTGGGCAAAATCTTTTTTGCAGCTTATCAAAATTATCAGAATCCAGTTCTCTGTGTTTGTAGGTCTGATACCTTAGACTACTTGACTTGTTGGGATGGTCAATCTAATCTTTTATATCATTTGGATTCTTTTTATGCAGCATGTTAACCCTTCATATCATCCATAGGAAGTCGAATTCTCATACTTAAGTATTGATGACTCCTTGTAAGCAGTGGATGAGTCTCTTAACCATCCAATTTATGTGGTTTGCCTAAGTCTAGTGGGATATGTTGTTGTTATATAACAAATGGGGTCAGATCTTATTGTAGTCACAGATTCTACTCATACTCAAGGGCAAGGTATTATGGTTGGAATCTGGCTCATGCTCTTTAACACTTAGGCAGCTGATAAATGACACTGTTTTAAGTGTATAGCCTACAGGAGCCTCCTGAAGGAGGTGGGGCAGTTGAGATGAAGCAGTCTTTGATGTCCCTGGAGGAGGTGGGTCAGTTGGATTGAAAAGGTCTTTGATGTTCTTGTCTTGTATGTCTTTGCTGTGAACAAGCAATCTTACTTCCCAGCTTCCAAAGCCAAGCTTGTACCAGCTGCCTTTCCTTCCCTGCCATGATAGTCTGCATCTGTAGACTGAGTCCAAATACATCTTTCCACCCTGACTTTCTTCTTTTTGGGTATTTGGTTATGGTAAAGGACAACTAGCTAACACACGAGAGGACTGTGCGAGGACAAAGACCATTAAAAGCGACTTAGCATTCTGTCTATTGTGTTGACATTTTAATGAATTAGAAGAATTGGTAACTCATTGTGTATTTTATTTTGTACTTTTAAATAGTTAATAACGCTGAACAACTTTTTATGAGATTATTATATATCTGTATTTTCTTTTATGAAGAGCTCATTTAAATAATTGATTTATAGATTCTTATAATTGTCTTTTAAGAATTGCTTTAAATGTATTCTGTGTACATCATCGTCTATGTAATTTCTATATGCTTTTTTGGCCATTGCTTGTCTTTATTTACTTAGTGATACATTTTGGTGCTTAGCAGTTTTACATTTTTGTGAAATCCAGTTTACCACTTCTTATTTTTAATGGATAGTATTTTTGCTATTGTATTTAATTATAACTACAAGGCCTTCAGCTATATTTTAAAATATGTCATTTATTTTCAGTCATGTGTGAAATGAGAATTTATAATCTCTATCATACTTTGGATATTCATTTATACCCACATCAGTTTTTCTTTTTATTTATTCTTCTTTCATATAATACATCTTGACCACACACCCCTAACTCCCCTCTTAATCAGATCCACTGCCTCTCTATTTTCCCTTAGAAAAGATCAGGGTTTTCCAGGAGCATCAACCAAACACAGCATAAGACTAGGCACACAATTTTATCAAGACTAAATGATACAACTCAGTAGGAAGAAAGTGGTACCAAGAGTAGGCAAAGAGTCAAAGACATATCCTCTTCCACTATTAGGAGTCCCATAAAAACCCAAAGCTGAACAACAACAGCATCTATGCAGAGCACATACCATAGATGCATTCAGGCCCCAAGATTTCCACTTCAGTCTTTGTGAACCAAGCTTAGTTCATTCTGTGGGTCATGTTCTCCTGATATCTTCAAGTCCACTAGTTTCTACCATCCTTACTCCCCATCTTCTGCAGGGTTATCCAAGCTCCCCTAATGTGTGACTGTGTGTCTCACCATCTGCTTCTATCTCATACCAGAGGAAGTCTCTCTGACAAGGGCTAGGCACTAATCTATGAATATCTCAGAATATCGTTAAGGATTTTTTTTTTTTTGTTGGCCAGCTATTTTTGATTCTGTTCTTCGTCATCTTGATTCATGTTCCTAATCATCCAGGCAGTGTTTTGCATGAGCCTCAAATTAGAGCAATCATTGTTTGGCCACTCACACAAGCTCTGAGCCACCATTGTGCTAGGATCACAGGACAGGTTTTAGGTCAAAGATTCTGTGTTTGGTTTGGTATCCAAGTCCCACCACTGGAAGTCTTGCTTGGTTACAGGCTCCATATCTTCCTTTACTAGGAATTCTTGCTAGGGTCGACCTCATAGGTTCCAAGAAGTTTCCACTGCACCAGCTTTCTACTTCCTCCTCCAAGTCCTCCCCAATTCTCTTCCCCATCCTCTTGCCCTGGCCCCATACCTGCTGTTTCCATTCTACCCCTATTTAACTTGCAAAATCTATTTCTCTTTTTGAGGGAGATCCATGAGCATCCACTTATACCATATCAATTTTAAAAAAAGATCCTATCCTTCATTTTTTTCTGATTAATTTGTAATGAGTACTGCTTATTAATCTGCTTTTTTGTTTCTTTTGATTACAGAGTTGAGACTATGACATTTTGTGTTAATTCTGTTAGCTATGCATTAATACCTGTCCCTTTATTGTTTTCATGATGCTTTCTACAGCACCTTGGGTATGTACAGCAATGACAACTAGTATTTAACAAGTTAACATGCTAGATGTTTTGGGGGAGTTCTTCTTGGCAAAGCCATGGGTTATTGACAGGATGACTGGTTGTTCCTGTCCATTGCTTTCTGGGTACTACTGCTTGCCTCCCTAATGAGAACAGCTGTGGGATTCTTTCCACAGCCCTTTTGTGGTTTGTTTTAAGCTATATGTGACCACACATATAGCTGTGGATGGTCAGAAGGATGACTTCTTATATTTTCCATTATTCAGACTGACAAAGGATTGTCAGTCACAAAGACAATCTTTTGCACAGACAAGCTAACTTTAGACTCCAGAACAAATTCAAAGTAGGCTGGTTACCATTATAGACAGATATATGAGGTCATTTTCCCAGGTGTTGTTTTACTGACTCAAGGTCAGAGCTTGAAGAGACTTAAGTTTGCATGTACTCTGTTCTAAAGGTCCAGCTAATTAATTGTTATTGTTATTGATTTCTATTGTCATTTTCTGTTTGTAAAGGAGCTATATGAATGGATCAATGTGACATTTCTAGCCTGAGAGAAATCTTGTGACATATCAAGTGTTGTGAGAATGTGTTGGGTCATGAAAAATATAGTACAATTGTCCAGAGTTTGTCTGTGAGAAAGGCAGAGAGGCAGAGGGGCAAAGGCAGCAGCAATGGTGGTGTGGAGATAGATGGCTGTGTAGAACAATATGAGATCTGCTGCAGAATATGAAGGTGTGTGTCTGCTGAGTGACAGATGAAAAAGAAAGAAACAGTGAGTATGAGTGTGAGAGTGTATTTAAAGAGAAATATGTAGCAGTGTGTAAAGAGATGTTGTAACTAAATACTGAAATATGTAACTGGGTGGGAGAGAAGTCTATGCATGTAAAGAGAGATTGTTAAGAAAGAAAGACTATTTAAGTTGAAGTAAAAGAGACAGTTATGATATGGAATGTGTGTTCATGTTACTCTTTCCTTAGGTTACCAGAAGAAGGCAAGTGTTTCTTTATTTTTCCCCTCAGATAGAAAAGTCTAGCAACTCCCAGTTAATAATCTTTTCTAGCCCTTGATACTCTGAGGTTTTCTCTTTACTACCCTGGTACAGATCTGGGAGTTGACCTTCTACAGTTAGCATTATTCTGGTGCTCAGATGTGTGAATGTGTTCACTTTCAGTGTTCTGAATGCAGGTATTTTCTGTAATGCTGGCTCATGGTCAGGAATTTCCTTAGTTTTTATTTAGAAGGGAAGGTTCTTCTTTCACAGCAAATTATGAGGAGTATTATTGTTGACTAGAGTAATCTTCAGGTTTTGTCAGTTGTTTTCATTAATGTGCTGTTATTGACATATAGAGCTTGAAATAAATTGTTCTTTATCCTTCTGGGTATTAGATGTTTGTTAAAAATGTATTGTTATTTTTCTTGTTTTTTGTAACTTTTAATATTCTTCATTTGTTATGTTTAATTAGTGTTTTATCTGTAATATGATATGGAAAGGTCTTTTCTGATTTGGCCTGTTTGGCATTTTAAATGTCATCTGTTACTAAATAGATATTTCTTTTCCTAAATTTGGATAATTTACTTTTACAATTTTATTGAACATATTTTCTATGCCTTTAGTTTGTATTTCTTTTTATTTATGAATTATTTTTAAGGATTTTAATTTTTATTTGTGTGTGTGTGTGTGTGTGTGTGTGTGTGTGTACCATTTGGGTATGAGTGGAGGCCCAAAGCGGGTGTTGTATATCTTAGAGGTAATGTCATAAGTAGTTGTGAGCTACTATGTGGTTTCTAGTCCATTAATTAAATGTAAATGTTCACCTAGGAAATCAGACTTTGTAATATTCAATATTATCCCCACTCAAATTGGGATGTCTATTAGTGCTATTACTGTGAAAAATCTTGTTCAGATGAGCATATTGTTCATATTTCATCGGTACATTTCCCTGTCATATATAGAAGACATTATCCTGTAGCAGATGTCTTGATATTCTGTCTCTTGCAATCATTCTACCCCATCTTCTGTAGTGTTTCCTGAGTCTTAGTTGTAGAGATTGTACTGTATATATTTGGGGAACCTATGTCAGCTTTTCTTTGCATTTTGACTAGCTGTGGATTTTTATAATGACATCTGTTGTGAAATAAGCTTCATTTGTGAGAAGTGAAAGCTACTCTTATATGTGGCTATAAGAAGAGGTACTTAGAATGCAATTGGAAATTAATTATACTGATTTATGAAAATCATAGTATTATGTTCTAATTTAGGGTCCATAATTTCACAAGCCATGGATAGAAGGCTATGTTTACAGTACCAGGAATGAATTCTTTACTATTGAGCCCAACAGATGGCTGTTAGTTACCCCAAAGTTATAACTGCTACTATTGTACCTGTAGGTATATCTTGCCATATTGGTACTAGCAATTTTGTCTATGGCTTTTAAGTGGAGCATTATTACACCAAGTATTATATAGCAATGACAGTAATGCTGAAAAAGAGATCATGGGAACATTCCCATGCATAATAGCCTTAAATATTTGTCTAGGAGCAAATGTTACCAAGTAGGTAAGTGAAAAATTTAGTTTGAAGAACAAGATTGAATCAGACATTAGAAAATAGAAAGAGTGCACATGTGTATGGATTTGTAGAATTAATTATTATAAATTATTGAGATTGTATCTACTTTACTTTCATGGAACGCCTTACAATGAATTGGTAATTTTTGGAGGAGTCATATTACCTTGAGAATTTTATGTCTTGTGTTTCTGTATTGGGACTTATGGGCCTGGAATTATGTAATTGTTTAAATTTTATTTTTTTAAATCGTCTGTATTCTTTCAGTTGAAGTGTTTGTCATTTTTAAGGAGACTAGATTTTAATACTACTGGTATAATTTCTCCTCACTGGACTATCAAAAGATGCTCTGGTTAACATCTATTCCACATGGGTTAGACTTGGGGTGGGAAGAATTCACTGATGAGTCTGTCTGGCACCTCTGATGCCTGGCTGTTGGGCAACATTATGTTCTGTCAGGAGAATCACCTTGCCAGTCTAGATTCTGGATAAATGATTTTTGTTTGAAGCTGCATGCCATGTTCCAGAAGAGAAGGCAGGAACCTGCACAGCACCAGTAAGACTGAGTGGAAGTCAAAGATCTACAAGCTGATCTGGGTCTCTCTGTCTTGGGCCTGGAGAAACACAGGCCTACTTGGTGTCTGATGGGCTCTATTATGGTATAGTGAGCAAATATATGCTAGAGAGAGAGAGAGAGAGAGAGAGAGAGAGAGAGAGAGAGCACAGAGAGAGATAGCGAGAGACCTGGGCCATGGTGTCATTCAAACCTGAGCTATAGCCAAGGGCCATGTCTGCTTCTGTGACTTTGCTGCAGCTGTGTTCTGTATTGAAGTCCTTGGCTCCTGTTACCTCTGAGGGCTGAGAAGATAGGGCTGCACAGAGTTGGATTCACCCCTCAGTGGCTGCAACACTAACAAGAACCCATCTCACCCATCACTAGTTACAGCACTGCAAAGAGTGAGTGGATCCTGCACCTCATTTGGGCAACAGGACAAAGCTGACCCTCTTGGTGCGGTGTGGAGAGGCTGGCCCTGAGGGCATGAGAGTGGGAGGGCTGGTCCTATCATCCCTCTCTGTCTGCTATATGGTGCTGAGGTCAAGGGAAACATGCCTCCCCACCCCTTGTCACCTGTGACAGGTGGGAGAGCTCACCTAGCCCCTCAGCAACTGTATCACTAGGGAGAGCAATCCCTCCACCGGGCCTAGGCAACACTGTGGAACTGACTCTGTTGATAGGGATGCCAGCTTGCTGGCCCTGTGAATGTGCATATGGGAGATCTATCCCCGCCCCTCATCTACCTATGATGGTGTGAGCAAGGAGGAAATGCCCCCCAACCCTCACCAACTGTGGCAGGTGGAAGAGCTGGCCCTGAGGTCAGGAGAACCAGTGAGCTGGTCCAGGATCTCACCTGCTGCAGTACTGGGCAAAGCAAGCCATGCACCTCACCTGAGTGACTCAGTAGGGCTGACCTGTTGGTAATGGTGCAGCTGAGCTAACCCTTAGAGTATAAGTGTGAGAGAACTAGCCCCATTTCGCATCTGTCCTGCAGCAAGATGTCCCCGCCCACCTGACCCTTATCCCTCACTACCTACAGCACTCAGGAGAGCAAGCCTTGTACCATACCTGGGCACCATATCAGTGTTGACCCTGCCGGTGGGGTCACAGATGACCCTGCCCTGTGTTTGTGAGAGTGATAGAGCTGGGCCTGTACCCCTTGTCTCCCATGTGGTGGTAAGGGAGAGGTAAAGATGCCCTCTCCCTCTTGCCCCTTGCCACCTGCAGCGGATGAGAGAGCTGATCCTGCCTTTCACCAGATGCAGCAGGGAGAATGTGTCCTGCACTTTGCCTGGGCAACAAAGTAAAGCTGACCCCATTTGTGGTGGTATAGATGTACTGGCTCCAGGAATGTGAGTGTGAGAGACTGAGGCCTGCTCCTCATCTACCATATAGTAGTGTGGCCAAGGAAGAGAAGCACCCCATGTCCCTATAAGCCTCTGGTAGGTAGGAGAGTCATCCCTGAGGTTACTAAAGCAAGAGAGGTGGCTCTGCATCTAACCAGCTGTAATGCTAGGGATAGTGGCCCCTATACCTTGACTAGAAAATATAGTAGAGCTGATCCTGGTGGTGTAGGTGTAGACAAGCCCACCTGCAGGACAGGAGAATCTTGCTGCTTACTGTACAGGATGAGCCAACCAAGGCAGTACTGGAGAGCTCACCCTGGTGTTGAAGATGAAGGAGAGCTGGTGGACTGACCAACCCAGCAACCACCTAGACTCAGACTTAGAGCTGTGAGTTGGCCCATTCCATCATCCACCCCATATATGATCTACTGGAGCATATGAAGGGGCTTGTCCAGCAGACCCAAAGTTACAGGATCTTCATGACACCGGACAATAAGATATCCAAGTGGCACCCCAGGGAGCCTAGTATTGATGATATAGCAAAAACTAGAGGCCTAAAACCAGACCAATGACTCAATGCAGTGAACACTTGAAAGTAACAATATGTGGACTAAAGGACTGTGTGACTCACTGAGTTATACTATAGCTTCCACAGTGAGATTTTTCTTTTCCTTTCTATAGCTTTTCTTTTAAATTTTATTCTGTTTTATCCTGGGGTGGAGGCAGAGTTGCAATGGTAGACGGCAGATGAGAAGGGATGGGGAGATGAGTGGGATCAAGATTTGGGATAATGAAATCCCCAAAGAACCAATTAAAAGTTAAATTTGAAAAAAAGTAATTGTTTGGGACTGAAGTGATGGGTGAGTTTAGAGACTTGGATTCACTTTCCAGCATCTACATGGTATCACATGACAATGCATAACTCAGGTCTTGGGGGATCAATGCCATCTTATGACCCCACTGGGCATTGAGCACACACATGTTACATACACATACATGTATGCAAAGCACTTGCACAAATCAAAATGATAAATCTTATAAAATCAAGTTACTTTGTGGATCTTCTTTTGTGAAGATATACTAGACTGGATAGAAGTGCATTATTGCCACTGATGGATACATTTTGATGTAAACTTTTAGACACTAATTTTAATACTTCTATTTTTTTAGTTTATTTTGTTCTTAACATCCTAATGAAATCTTTCCTTCCTTTCTCTCTTCCCAGTACCCCTCCTTTCATTTCATCTCATCCATTTCTCTTTTGCTGTTTCTCTTCAGATACAGAGGGTCATCTCAAGGACACTAGCCATCCATGCTATATCATGTTACAGTCAGATCAGGCACCCACTCTTCCACCAAGGTTGCATGAAGCAATCCAGCAGGAGGAAAGGGTCCCTAAAGCAGGAAACAGAGCCCACAAGAAGACCAAGCTACACAACTGTAACATATATCCAGAGGGCCTAGGTCAGTCCCATGCAGGTTCCCTGGTTGTTGGTTCAGTCTCTGGAGGATTCCCTGAGCTCTTACAGAAGCTTGTCAGTTTCATGAGGGTCCCATTTAGAAATTGTCCTTCTTAGTGCCTGTGCAATTGATATTCTGTTCAGTATGCTGTGCCCTGTGTCAATGCATTAAAGGATATTCCACTTTTTCTCTCCTATCATGTGTTGTGATATATTATTTATGATTTATTAAAGCTTGCCTGAGGATTTACAAAAGCAAAGTGAGCCTCAAGCTGTAGTGATCAGGCAGTGATGACACACTTTTCAGTAGCCAGAAGCTAGGAGGTGGTGTTACACATCTTTAATCTTAGGATTCAGGATTAAGAGATAAACACATATTTCTCTGAGTTCAAGGCTGCTCAGGGATACACAAAATTGAATTAGTGTTAAAGAGTAACTGATCACAAGTCTTTAATCCTAGCAATAGAGGGGTATAAAAGACAGAAGCAGTATCTTCAGTAGTGAGTAGAGGCATTCACTCTCCAGCCATGCTGAGGAGAGGTTACATTCTGAGGCTTGGTGAGAGCTAATCGAGACATGATTAGCCCATTCACCCTGAGGTAGAGGTAAGAAGCTGGTGGCCAGATACTTTGCTTTTCTGATATTCAGCTTGAAGTATAAACCCAAATATCAGTCTTTGGGTCATTTATTAATTTGTGTTGCAATCAGGTTCAATGTATCTGGTTTTATGTTGAGGTCTTTGATCCACTTGAACTTAAGTTTTATGCAGGGTGATAAATATGGATCTTTTAGTATTCTTTATCATGCTGATATCCAGTTAGACTAGCACCATTGTTGAAGATATTTTCTTATTTTCATAGTATAATTTTGGCTTCTTTGTCAAAAATCAAGTCCATAGGTGTGTGGATTTACTACTGGATCTTTGATTTGTTTCCATTGGTCAACCTATCTGTTTTTATGCCAATACAATGTATTTTTTTTTTAAATTATTATTGCTCTGTAGTTCAGTATGAGATCATAGATTGTGATGTATTCTTGGGTTAGGTTTTTGAGTATTTTTATTGAGTTTTTTTTTGTTGGTTTTTTTTGCATCAATGTTCATGAGGCAAATTAATTTGTAATTATCTTTCTTTGTTGTGTCTTTGTGTGGTTTCAGTATTAGGATGACTGTAATTTCATAAAATAAAATTGCCAACATTCCTTCTATTTCTACTTTGTGGAATAATATGCAGAGTATTAGCTCTTTTTTGAAGGTCTGGTAGAATCTTGTGCTGAAACCTTCTGGCCCTGGGACTGGCCCTGGCTCCCAAGGGTACTTGGGAGACTTTTCATGGCATTGTCTATATCCTTGGGAGTTATGGGTCTGTTCAAACTGTTTAAATGATTTTGATTTAAGTTTTTGTTGAGTGGTATCTTTCAAGAAAACTGTCTATTTTATATTTTCCAATATTGGGGAATACATATTTTTGAACTTTGACTTAATGATTATTTGGATTTCATTTGTGTCTATTGTTATATACCTATTTTCATTTCTGATTTTATTAATTTTGATATTCTCTCTCTGCCTTTTAATTTTGATAAAGATTTGTCTATTTTGTTGGTTTACTCATAAAACCAATTCTTTGTTTCATTGATTCTGTATATTATTCTTTTTGTTTCTATTTTATTGATTTCAGACATGAGCTTATTTCTTGCTATCTACTCTACTTGGGTGTGTCTGTTTCTTTTTGTTGTCGGAATTTCAGGTGTGCTGTTAAGTCTTTAATATGAGAATTCTCTAATTTCTTCATGCATGTGCTTAGTGCTATGAAATTTCCATTTGGCACAGCTTTCATTATGCCCCATAAGTTTGGGTATGTTGTGTGTTTATTTTCATTGAACTTTAGGAAGCCTTTAATTTCTCTTTTTTATTTCTTCCTTTACCCATTGGTAATTCAGTAGAGAGTCTTTCAGATTCCATGAGTTTGAAGACTTTCTGTTGCTCCTGTTGTTGAAATCCAATTTAATCCATGGTATCCTGATAGGACTCAGGAGGTTAAATTTCTTGTATCCCTGGAGACTTGCTGTGCGACCAAGTATGTGGTCAATTTTGGAGAAGGTTCCATGAAATGGCAAGAAAAAGGCGTATTCTTCTGTGTTTAGGAAATGTTTGGTAGATATCCAGTAGGTCCATTTGAGTTGTAAAGTCTTGTTTTTAAGGTAGTTATCTTGTGCTTTGGCTGCAATGAAATGTTCAGGTCTTTCTGTAATGGGGTATTTGGGCTCTGGTGGTGCCATATTGCCCTGGTTGTTTTGTTGTTGATTGTATTCTTATACTGGTGTTTACACATATGTGTTTGGGATGATTAGGGCAAAGTCCTGATTACTGAGTTTGTCTTTGTTGGATGGGTAGTTTGTTCCTTGGTTTCTGTTTTTGTTTGTTTTTGTGTTTGTGTTCTATATATGACCTGGATTTACGGCAGCTGGTGTGACTTCTGATCTAGTTGGAAGTCACTGTTGAAGCTGAGAGTTGGCTTTCTGGTGGTTAGGTTGGCCTTTGTTGCAGTGGGAGTCTCTGTTCTTTTTTGGTCATTTTTAATAATTTATTTATATGTATTTTATGTACTTTGGTGTTTTGCCTGCATGTATATCTGGGTGAAGATGTCAGATCTCATAGAACAGGATTATAGACAGTTATGAGCTTCTATGAGGGTATTGGGATTTGAACCAGGGTCCTTTGGAAGATCAGACAATGCTCTTAATTGCTGAGACACCTCTTCAGTCCCCGAGTCTCTGTTCTTCTGATTGGTGTGGACTTTACCTGTTCTGACCAGTGTGACCTGCACCTAAACATCTGATGTCTACTCAAGCTTGTGTAGTTTTTCCCTGTTCTGACTGAGTGGCTTGGGTCAGTTTTTGTAGTGTGGCCTGCTCCTGAATGGAAAAGTCCATCAGGATTGGGGGCAGGACCCAGTAGTAGACATAAGAACAATGTGGGATGGCATGGGCCTGTGGAAGGGATGAGGGGAACAGCATCCAGGAACAATTTTTGTATTTCTATACAAAAATACTTTGATATGATGGGTTAGTGAGTACTTACAAATTAATTGGCAAATGTTTCACTAAGAAATTTTGATTATATTTAATGGAGTTTACATTCTTCAATGAAGACTAGAAAAAGAGCTTTAACTAGAGATTCATATAATAATTGCACACACAGAATTTTGTAGTAGGGGTGTGAGAATAAATTTTGTCTCTGAAAGCCTCTGAGGGAGTATTTATGCATGCAGTTTTGTTGTACTGTTGATTATTTTCATATTGTCCAATGCAGAGATTTATTAGTCCAGTTTTAATATTTTAGAATTTATTTTATTATCTTTCTCTCCCTCTCTTTGTTTCTCTCTCTCTCTCTCTCCTTCTGTGTATGTGTGTGTGTGTGTGTGTGTGTGTGTATACACTACATGGGTGTGAGTCTATAAGTAGACCAGAATAGGGCTTTGGGTACTCTGGAACTGATGTCCCACCTGATTTAGGTTGCTGATAAAAGAACTCCTGGTTCTCTGAAAGAACAACTTTTAAATTTTCTCATGATTCTATTTAATAATTTAAATAGCATTCTATAATCTATGCTTGAGTAGTGAATGATTATGTAAAAATCCATAGTAACATCTCAAAGGCACAGAAGCATTATATAAATGCCACAGACCAGGCCTTCATCATTTGTTAACATTTGTTTAGGATGAGTCAATGAGATCATATGAAGAAAATGCTTTCATGTATCTATGTTTCCTAGAACATTCTTTTGTGTCCTATAATGTGTATATATCTTATCATTCAAAAGCCTTAATATAAATTAATTACTAAAGTCAGAAATTTTCTGAGGACAAAAACCCTGTTTCAAGAACTGCTCTTTGTTGCTTATTTTATTTATGAAATCTGGCATGAATCCTAACAGTTGGATATTTTCATTCATAGGGACAGATGAGAATTACTGAAATGAAGTCAAATCCACATTGATTTCAATGACTACCCTTCCACAACCTTCTGAAACCCAGAATCTTATTCATAATAAATACAACATAAAAATCAAACACCAGCAACAGAAACAACACAGGTAGATTATGAATAAGTTGTAAAAATGTTGTTGGAGAAATCAGAAATTATTTTAGTGTCCAAGGGAGGCTTCAGAATATGCAAGAAGTGTTTAAGTGATAGGTAAATTGTGAGAAAAACATGAAAATATAAGCAGGAATTATGGTGAACTGTTTGGAACATTATAAGTGCTAATTTAATGAAAGGTTTGAAAATTGTGAATGTATTTGGTAAACAGTTTGCATGAGAGATTTCAGCAAAATGGAGCTGAAGACAGCTGGTAAATGGACAATTGATAGAGTGCTCAAGGACTAATGAGTTGCTTTGATTGAAGTTGTAACACAAAACAGGCAGCTAAAAGACACTTGAAACACTCTATACATGGGAAATGAGAGCTGGCTGAGCATAAATGAGTAAAAGAGAGAAAAGGCATCTGAATCAGAAAAGATACTTAAAGACTGGAGATGGATTGGAGGAATGGGATGTGGTCCAGAATCCAATTCATCCAATGAGGCTGCTTCCTCTAAAAGAATACAGAATTATCTTTTCTCTCTAAATGGTTGTGACATCCTTCTAGTTGCTTCTTACTAAGGCAGGAAAGCTGCTAAATTTTAACCTACTGAATAAGCAGTCATGAATTCATGACTGATAGAGTGGAAGTAGGAATGTAGACAAAGTTACCTCAGAATGATACCCTGTGGTGTTATCTTGATAGCGAGATTTTCTTTTGACTAAAGATAGAGTGAAGTGAGGTGGTCAGATTTGACATTATATAATCCATTTGCAGGCTAAATGAATATGCATCAGGACTGCCAATTTATTTCCCAGAATCTATGCTAACTTATGGATTCTACTGCTAAAGAGGATGGGAATAAGGACAAACATGTCTTTTTGTCTATTGACAGTTACTTAGGTGTTCCAAATTGCTATCTGTTAGGAAAGACACTGCTAGGAAATAGTGACCCCTTTTGTTTAATTATTAAGTAGGGATATAGTTACATTTTCCATTTTAGTGTACCATGATGTTCTCATAGCTGTTACGCTGTTATTTTAAGTGGTTCCCCACATACTAACATCTTATAGAAGCTCTTTATAGTAATAACAGACTAAATAAATCTAAGCAAAAGATGCTACAGGACGTCCATGTCTGTTATTCAGCATCCCAGACTTCATTGGGTCCAGGTTATTGGTTATAAACATTGAGTGATTTATGAAATGACCTGGAAGAATACTCTTAAGGCCCTGGTTGTGTGTGAGTAAATTGCTTGTGTAAGTGCTTTCCATTGACTACCTATTTGGCATATCCACAAGGATTTGATAGAACTATAGAATAAGATTTTGTCACAGTCAGCCTTTAATGTGATCTCTTATGAGTCAAATCTCACTAAAGATGAAATACATGTTCCTCACTTATTTTGAGCCTCATCTTTTCAACCTATACATTCTACATATACTCAGTGACATGTATAATCTGTACTTTATCTCTCTTCTGAGTCATTAAGTCTACTTCTTGAGGCAATGTAGACACTTGTGACAGATTTGATAACACTATTGCATGTGTAAATCCATAGTATCAAAGAACATGCATTAATTGCTTTTTCTTTGAACCCTAAGAGATAGCTCAAATCACTATGACAAGAGAGGATGAGGCATGTTATACAGGATTTTCAAATGAATGTTTGCAAATCAAACCTTCCAGTGTGTCACAGTGTTAGGAATGATAAAATTTAAAGTTTTGTTTGTCATAACTGCTACTTTCAGTGGAGTTCCTCAGAAATGTTTTTCAAAGGTGAGATGTTTAATCCGAAAGTGTCTACGGAGCATTTTTATTCATATGAGACTAGATAGATATCGATTCTGACTACATTAAGCCTCTGCTCACTACTGGAACAAAAATACTTAAGCATTGCTTGTGACATCACATTAACAATGAATAATTCAGCTGAGTTCAATGTAAAAAAAGATATTTAATTTGAAACTTTCACCACATCATATAGAAATATGTGTCAAGGAATTCATTTTCAAGCATCGCTGCCTCTGCATCAGGAACCAGTGGAATGAGAAGGCTCTGCAGAAGGCATTGCCACATGGCATATACTTAATTGTACTTATCAGCTATACACATCTCCTTCCATAGTCTATTGTAGTATTTGCAGCTCAGAGAAGACTACATAGAGAATCAGTTCATAACGAACTGTTAAGTTGTAGAATGGTCAAGTGTAGAACCATTCAAATGATAACAACCCGCATCAAAAATGGCTGTTTGTAATTTGACCAGTTTATTTTTCTTGGCATTAGCAGCAGCTCTGCTAAGGCAAAGTAAATGTCATAAAATGTTTTGTTTTCAAGCAGCCATTGGCAAATAATTGGCATCTGTTTTCTGTTGTCTATCTGCAGTTGTGTTTTCTGAAACAGAAGTTTCCATTCCACAACTAATAACTTGTTGATTTAAGACTCCTAAAGGAAAAAAAAAGGAAAATAAAGAAAAGAAAAAGAAAAGGAAGTAGGGGCAGAGCAGAAAAAAGAAAAAAAAAGCCTTCAACACATTTTGTTTGCAGCAACCTGAATGGATTGTCTGTGCGTTCCATCATAGGCCATTTGGACACATTGGTGGTTCCAAAAATAAACCAGAACAAGAAGTAAGGAAATTGTTTCTTTTCTGTCTACTTTATTTTATTATGAAACCTATAAAACAACAGCTTCTCTAATGCAAAGATAAAGAGACATACATTCCTTCTGGAAACAGTTTTGTTCACCTACTTTTTGACAAGAGCCTTATGTGTTGGCTGTTACAGACAAAGGATCACAAACCTCCAGAGTGTTGAAACTGGGTTTGCCTTGAATTCAAACACTTCTGAAAGCTCAGATAAGTAGAGGATGTGATTATTTGTAGAGCAGGAAAGGCACTTACCACTGCAACTGCAGGAGCCTCTCTGTTTTTAATGTTTAAGAGCAGATAAAATGCCACTTTCCCTGACTTCAGGCATTCTTCTGGCTGAGGACTAGGCCATTAATAGTCATTAACACTCTTTCAAATGTATCACCAGAGTGGTAATGAAATCAGCTCCTTCTAATTTTTATACTGAAGCTCTGCCAAGCACATTTGGTCTTGTCACTATATGGGGATGTGCTGTGTTCCATGTGCTCACTACTTCAGATATCAACGTAAACTGAATAAAAACATAAATTGTTTATGATGTTGAGGCATGCGACCATTTTATTATAAATCAACATAGTTCAATTATTCAAACCTATTTTACCATTTACTAGATGAAGGCCAGAATGGCCAGTGCTAGTGTCAACTCTTAGTCTGAGTTGACAGTTTCTTTCTTTCAAAGCAATCGTTATCTGAAAAGTTATCATTAGAATTTTATTCAGTGCCATATTCCTACTATTTGCCATTTAGGGAAATGTTCACAATATACTGCATGGCAAATTCTTTTGGGTTCTCTAAATACAATACCTGTTCTAATCATAGGTGTTCATTGTCTACAAGATTAACTTGAAAATGCGTCTGCCAGAGGCCATGTAACTTCTTAGGGGACAGTACTTGAATAATTTCTCTATGATCTTGTCACAAGGTGAGCTTGTTCATGCTATTCTCGGGATTTGTCCTCCAAAGAAGCCACATGTTATCTCTTATAAAATGGCCGTATTAATCTATTATTTTATTTGTTATTCCAACAAACCATGTGAAGTGTCTACTGTTTGTTAAGCACTGATATATGGGCCAACTTTCGGGCTGTGCCATAAGAATAATGTTCCCCCTGTCAGGCAGCATTAGTCCTCATCTATCATACTTTACTAGAATTCTCTATTGCTTCAATAACTGTTTATTTAGTCCTTTTTACATACTGCACTGTTGCAGGCACTTTGGATAAATTACACAAAATAGTGTGTGATTATTTTCTATCATGTTGTTTTTATTCCATAGGAGAATATAGTCAAAAAACAACAAGCATAATAACCATATAAGTTATAATGCATTGCATGGGAAAGGAAGATTTTATGTACTTGACTTTACAGGTAGAGGGCATTAGGTTTGTAATAGTATTAAGTAGGAGACCACAGTCAGTCCCTACAGAATGTTACTGGTACAAACACCAGAAAGATAGCTGAAATGGCCTTCGAAGGGAAAAGAGTTACAGGTGGAAGGGATAACTGGTGTTTGGTAATTTGAATGTAATTGGATCCCATAAACTCATAGGGAGGGGCACTATTAGGAGGTTTGGGCTTGTTGGAGAGGTGTGGCCTTGAGGAAGCAAGTGTATTATAGTTCATTTCCTGTTGTCTGCAGATCAAAATATAAAACTCTCAGCTCCTTCTCCAGTTTGCCTGCATGCTTCCATGCTCACTGCCAAGATGATAATGGACTACACATTTGAAACTGTAAGTTAGCCTCAGTACATTTCTTCCTTTATTAAAGCTACCATAATCATGGTGTCTCTTCACAGGAATAGAAACCCTAACTAAGTCACAGTGCTAAAACCTTGAATAGTAATGATAGTCATGCCAGAGTTGTAACAAAGAAACCAGTACTCCTAGTAGAGTGATTCAGATGACAACAAATGAATGCCTACTCACACTGAAAACCCTACAGGATAGCACAAGTGCTTCTTATGGAATGGTCTAGAAAGTTTTACAATAGGAGATATAAATATACCTTTTGTTTTTCCTTCATTTTGTTTTTATTATAGCATATATGCTTAATTTATAGGAAGCATAAATAAACTGGGTCTTGTTTTGATACATTTACATTTTAAAGGTTGTACACAGTATTTGTTAAAAAGAACATATGGACTATTGTTTTAGAAGCTTCAAAGCTTAAACCCCCATAACTTTCTTCTTTACTATATTTGCAAATTATTGCTACTATTCCAATAGACTTTTTGTTATTTAAATTATACATCTGGGAAATTCTAAAAAAAATTAAAGAAATGTGCATATAATGGATTACATAGCAGAATAAAAACATTAACTACAAACAGTAAAGAACCAAAGGTTAGCAGTACTATTAAACATACAAAGGTCTGGAATTAATCCTCCAAACACATTTGACAAACAATTTTTAAAAACCATGTTTGTTCTCTACAAGCAAAGACTACATTTCCAAAATCAATATTGGAAAGAAAAATAAAGGTAAGCCTTTAGAAGGATTGTCATCAACAGTAACTCCACTCACACCTGTAATCAAGCAGTCCTAGATTTTAAAGAAGCTGGATTTTTATTTTGAAATAATATTAGGCATTCCAAGTCACTTCATTGCCCTCAAAATGATTTTTAAGAGAAATACTAGAAATTATAAATATTTAAGGGCATTACTTTTAGTCATGTCCTATATTATCAAAACAAGGAATATGGGTTTTACTTAAAACTATGGGGTCTCTGGTAGTAGATCAGTATTTATCCATAGTATATCAAAGGAATTTGGCAGCCCATCCTATATAGAGAGATACTTTCTCGGCCTAGACACATGCAGGAGTGCCTGGGCCCTGCTCCAAATGATATGACAGACTTTGAAGACTCTCCATGGAAGGTCTCACCTTCCCTAGGGAGCTGAAAGGGGATGGGGTGGGGTTGGTTGGGGGAACAGGGGAGGATGGGAGGGTGTGGGAACTGGGTTTGACATATAAAACAAACTTGTTTCAAATTTAAATGAGTGGAGAGGGAGCTAGGAGAAAGAGAAGGGGAGGAGAGGAAAGCTTGTGGGACTAGGAAGATTGAGTCAAGGGAGGAATAGACAAGAGAAAAAGAGAGAGATAAAGAGAAAGAGATACCACAAAAGAAGAAGCCATTATAGGTTTGAAGAGAAAACTGACTCTAGAGAAATGTCCAGAGACCTACAAGCATGACACCAATTAACAATCTGAGCAACAGTGGAAAGGCCCTTCGGTGATAATGAGATTGATGACTAACTTATCTACCATCTTAGAGCCCTCATCTAGTAGCTGATGGAAACAGAAGCAGACACCCACAGCTAAACACTGAGCTGAACAGAGGGAGTAGTGATAACAGAGGGAGAATCCAGATGCACAGAGGGAGTAGTGATAAGAAAATGGGGACAAGACCAGGCTGCAGAAACACAGAGATAGCTGACCTGAACAAGGAAGAGCTAATGGGCCTGCAGACCGATAGCTGGGAAAATAGCATGTGACTGACTCAGACCCCCTGAACATGGGTCTCAGTTAGAAGGCCTGGTCAGCCGAAGGGACCTCTGACAGTGGAACCAGGATTTATCCCTGATGTACAAAAGGACTTTGGGAGCACATTCTCCATGGAGGGATAACTGCCTTAACCTAGAGGCAAAAGGGAGGGTCTAGTCCCTTCTCCAAATGCCTTGACAAATTTTGTAGATCTCTCCTGGAAGGCATCACTCTCTCTGTGGAGTGGAGGAAGAATAGGATAGGAGGGTGGTCAGGAGGGAGGCATGGGAGGGTGGAAGAAAAGGAGGGAGGGAGAACTGGTATCGATATGTAAAATAAGAAAAAGATAAACAAACAAAATTATAAAAAATAAACATATTTTAAAAACTCAACTTTTTCCAAAATTTCACAACCCCAGAGAATCACATGGGATAAGACTGTCATATTTCAACTTGTCTCACGTTATTAACCTCAGGTGCGAGGAGGAAGCTTCCCTCAAGAAGAGAGCAGGCATGTTTTGATACAAGTGCACATGCCCAGTGCTGTGAGTGTCAAGGTTCAACGTGTTTTATACTATGTATATACACAAACAGACATATTTTCCAACAGTTTACTTGATTCCAAAAACTAAAAAGACCCCAAACAAAAACAAACAGACAAAACTAACCCTAAATAACAGTGTGGTTAATACTTGTTAAAATTTAGAGGTATCATTTTAAGAACAGTCCCCCTTTGAAATGATTTCTGCCATTATTGATATCCTCAAAATTTAAGGGATTTTTTTCTGATATTCCAAATCTTAGCAATCAGAGGAAGGAGAGGAAAGCAGTGAGGGCTCCAGAGGGAGGAGGGGGAGCAGTGAGTGCTTGGGAGGAGGGACAGCAATGAAGTCTTCAGAGGGAGGAGGGACAGCAGTGAAGGCTCCAGAGGGAGGAGGGGTAAGCAGTGAAGGCTCCAGAGGGAGGAGTGGGAGCAGTGGAGGCTCCATGTTTCAATAGAAATATTCAACAGAATATTAATTCACCCAGTTGGCATCATTCTCCAGACAGCAGAGTTAACTTAAGAATCATTACATGCATCATAAATAATAATCATGGGCTTAGATATCTTGACAAGATGTAAGGGTCCACCATGATCCTAAGTGTGTCTGAGTAGTCAGTGTTGTACTGTAGCTATAAATTCACTTCTTAATAATTCTATCTTATTGGCAAGCTGCATTTGTAGGTTCACGGTTCTACCAAATATGAATATGAAAATTTATCTTTGGTAAGACACAGCAGCAAATTATGGTCAATCAACCTCTTTTTGCCAAATATGTCAAGCACTAACTAGGAGTATCTTTATAAAAAATATACAAAATTGGTGGAGGTCCAAAACATTAAACAAACTGACCTTTAAAAATTATTTTATGTTTTTAAAAAAATTGATTTAATCTCTCATAAAATACATCCCAACAACTCCTTCCTTCCACTCTTCCTAGTCCCCTTCTATACTTGCACTTCCCTCTAGATCCTCTCCAGCCCCATCTGACCCCCATCCAAAGAGCAGGCCTCCCAAGGACACAGGGACATCAATGGAACACAACACAGAAAGGTACAACATGACCAGGAACAAACCCTCATATCAAGGCTGGGTGAGGCAATCCAGTAGGAGGAAAAGTGTCCCCAAGAACAGGCAAAAGAGTTAGAGATACTTCCCACCCCCACTGTTAGGAGTCCCCTCAAAACACCAAGCCAACAACAATAACATATATGCAGAGGGCCTAGTGATGAGCCATGCAGGCTGGAAGTCTTGCCTGATTATACAAGAAGGACAATTCAGGTTCCCTACCCTTCATTACTTGGAGTCTTCTCTAGAATCACTCTCATAGATTCCAGGGAATTTCTACTATACTCGGCTTCCATATTGCCTCCTCCATAAAACCCTCCAATTCCAGTCATATATCACCATACTCTACTCTGACATCCCTCCCACAACACCTGATCCCTCTTCTCCTATCTCACCCATCCCAGTCCATCTGAAAAATCTACCTATTTCCCTTTCCCAGGGAGACATATGCATCCCCCTAAAGTTTTCCTTGTTACTTAGCCACCCTTAGTCTGTTGATTGTAGTATGATTATCATTTACTTAACAGCTAATATCCACTTATGAGTGAATTCATGTTTGTCTTTCTGGGTCTGGGCTACCTCAGTCAGGATGATCTTTTTTTCCAGTTCTATCCATTTGCCTGCAAATTTTATGATGCCATTTATTTGTAATTGCTGAGTAATATTCCATTGTATGATATACCACATTTCCTTTATCCATTCTTCTATTGAGGGACACGTAGGTTGTTCCCAGCTTCTAGGTATTGTGAATGTAGGCACTGTAAACACAGGTGAACAAGTGTTACTGTGGAAAGATGGGGTGTCCTTTGGGTATATGCCCAAGAGTGATATATCAGGCTTTTGAGGGAGAGCAATTCCAAATTTTCTGAGGATTACTGATTTCAACAGTAGCTGTACAAGTTCGCACTCCCAGGAGCAATGAAGTGCTGTCCTTGCTCCACATCCTGGCTAGCATTAGCTGTCACTGGTGTTTTTGATGTTAGCCATTTAACAGGTTTAAGACAGAATCTCAAATTAGTTTTGATTTGCTGCTGGCTAAGGATGTTGACAATTTCTTTGTTTATCAGCCATTTGAGGTTTCTCTATTGAGAATTCACTGTTTACATTTATACTTCATTCTTTAAATGGGATAATTTGGTTTGCTTCTATCTACTTTCCTGAGTTCTTTGTGTATTTTGGATATTAGACTTCTATTGGATGTGGATTTGGTGTTGATCCTTTCCCATTCCTTAGGCTGATATTTTTCCTATTGATAGTGTCCTTTGCCTTACACAAGTCTTTCAGTTTTATGAGGTCCTATTTATCAATTGTTCATCTTAGTGCCTGCATTATTGATGTTCTGTATAGAAAGGTGTCTCCTGTGCTGATGAATTCAAGGCTGTTCGCCACTTTGTCTTCTGTCAGGTTTAGTGTAGCTGATTTTATGTTGAGGTCTATGGTCCACTTGGACTCGAGTTTTTTGCAGGCTGGTAGGTGTGGATCTATTTGCATTTTTTATTACATGCAGACGTCTACTCAGACCAGCACCTTTTGTTGAAGATGTTTTCTTTTTCCATTGTGTATTTCTGGCTTCTTTATGAAAAGCAAAGACTAACAGAATGGACACACAAACAGGATTCATCCTTCTACTACATACAAAACACACACACACACACATACACCTCATCATCAAAGATAGACATTACTTCAAAGTAAAGGGGTAGACAATTATTTTTCAAGCAGATGAACCTATGAAGCAAGCTGATATGATTTCAAACCAAAATTAATCAAAAGAGACAGGAAATGACACGTCATACTCATCAAATGAAAAATCAATCAAGATGATATTTCAGTTCTTTCTGTGTGTGTTGAGTCCATTGATATTGAGAAATTTTAATGACCAATAATTATTTATTCCTGTTATTTTGTTGATGGTGGTGGTGGTAGTGTGTGTGTGTGTGTGTGTGTGTGTGTGTGTGTGTGTGTGTGTGTTGTATAGTGACAAAGAGGGAAGGGTAAATTGGGGATAAGGTAGGGGTTTCTCAATGAGAGTCAGGGAGGAACATGGGCAGGCAGCCTACTTGGACTTCTTGTGACCAGTATGGCCTCTGGCTAAATAGGGGTTCTTTACCTGAGTTGTGGTTGGGACATGGGGCACAAATTGTCATGGTTTCTCAGCAATATATCATTTTAGCTATAATCATTACCTGGCAGGAAAAACTAATAAGTGTTTTTTGTTTTCCTTTTGTTATTGTTTTTGTTTATTGTTGTTTATACATCATTGCAGTGCTATATTCTTGTTAATTTAATTATACCAAACTGTGAGTAATTGAATGCCTAAAAAGTATCAGAGGCCATTGGACTTGGGACTATTCAAAGACCTTGGTCTATACCTTCACCTAGACCTAGATTCTGATCTCATTTGAGAGTTGAATCTAGGTGGTTCTTTCCCCCTTGTTTTCATTTTACATCTTGAGCTAGAGGTATAATGTGTTTGGAATCTGTTTTAGAGGCATGTCTTACTTAGGGGTGCTATTGCTGTGATGAAACGCCATGACCAAAGCGTGAGGAAAGGATTTACACATTTTATGTTTGCACATCAAAGGACCTCAGGACAGAAACTAAATCAGGGATGGAACCTGGAGGCACCAGATGATGTAGAGGCCATGGAGGAGTGCCATCTACTGGTTTGCTCCTCATGGCTTTCTCAGCCTGCTGTTTTATAGGATCTAAGGCCACAAGCCCAGAAATGGCACCACCTACAATGGGCTTGGCATTGCCCCATAAATCACTAATTAAGAAAATGCCATACAGACTTGCCTACACCTGAACGTCATGGAGGCATTTTCTTTATTGAAGCTCCCCATTCTCTGATGACTCTAGCTTGTGTCTAGTTGACATAAAACTATTCCATCCATACAGCAAACAACTTTTCAACCTGACAAACAAATCACTTTTCAGTTAAAAACTTTACCTTCTCATTTATTCCCAAGATGACACAATATAAAATATAAATAACTTTAAAAGCTTCTCAGTCTTTATATATTCAAATACATTAAAACTCCAGTTTTTTTTTTAAATATCCAATTTCTTTTAAAAATCCAAAATATATTTTCAAAGTTCACAGTCTTTCAGCTGTGGGCTCATATAAAAATTAAAATGAAATTGAATACTTCTCACTTTACAAGGGAAGAACCAGAGCACAAACACAAACTGAAGAAAGCAAAAACTCCAAGAATATAAATAACATTCAGTGTCTGTCATTCACTAATGATCCTTTGGGTTCCTCCAAATGGCTTGGGTGACTTCTTTGGCTCTACCCTCTGCAGCCCAAAAG